>NC_092873.1:384911769-385213102 GCF_028372415.1 Notamacropus eugenii | reverse complement strand
CCTCTGTGTCCCTGTGTCCTCCCTGGACTTGCAGTTCTGTCTATAAGTACTTGAAAGAACCATTTGAAAGAGGGATTAGATTTGTTCTATTTGGCCCCAGAGGGGAGAACTCGGACCCCTGAGAAGAAGAAAATTGAGGCTTAATATAAAGAAAAACTTCCTCCCAATTAGAGCTATCCAAATATGGGATGTATTGCCTTGCTAGGGTATTGGTTCCTCCTCTTTGGAATGCTTCAAGCAAAGGCTGGATAACCATTTGTCAAGTATATTATAGCCAGGGGTGTGCTGGAGCCAGAATTAACCAGCTTGCAAGAGCTGATTGTTAAATTTTCAGTTTAAGCATTTGCCCCTCAAAAGACCACTACAAATCAAGGCTTTATTGTGTTGTTGATTGTCTAGACTTTAGCGTGTGGAATAATGCCGATTAAACTGAAAAGTGTGTGTGCATATTGGGTTTGGGTTTGATTTTGTTTTTGTTTGTTTGGTTTTTAAGAGCCTTGATGTCAAACATTTTACTTACAACCCCCTGCATTTCTCTACAGATACTGCTTGAGCTCAGAAAAGGTGCAATAGAAAACTCAGGGAATGAAGTCATCTCTAGACCGGAGGTTGATAATAATAATGATAGTTCTAGTACTAATAATTGTATTTATATAGCTTTAAGATTTGTAAAGTACTTTACAAAGTACCATTATCTAATCTGAGCCTTACAACACTCGATGGTGGAAGAGATCCTTTATTGGTATGAGTCAGACTAGGTGATTGATGAGGTCCCTTTTCAACCCTAAAATTCTGTGATTCTAGGGGTGGGAGGAAGCAGTTGGGCAAAGAGACAACCAATCCCCTTTTTTGGCCCTGAAGACAGGATCTACATATGTAGGGGGAGGATGGAGTTCCATTATGGACCTCAATAAGGATGATAGGAGTGGTACCCTGAACTTGGTCTTTGGTAGCTGGTATGTCGGAAAGACTTAAAGGACTTGTGTTCATATCTTGTCTCTGCCGTTTATGATGTCACCTTGGACAAGTCATTGAACCTCCTTGGACCTGAGCTTCTTTATTTGAAAAAATAAATGGCAGCCAGGCTGTGAGGGGAAGGTTGGATTAGGCATTCTCTGAGGTCCTCTCTAGCTCTAGGTCTCTGATTCTATATGCAATCTGTCTTCAAATATTTGAACTGCAACATAGAAGAAGGATTAGACTTATTCAGTTGAGCTTCAGATGGGAGGACCAGGCTTTATAGGCTGAAGTTGCAGGAAGGTAGATTTCAACCTCATGAAGAACTCCTTAGAATTGTTAGAGCTGCCGCAAAATGGAATGAACTTCTCCGGGCAGTGGTTGTTTCCTTCTCACAGAAGGCCTTCATCTACAATCTAGGGTAATTGTTTTTTAGGCAGAGATACAATCTGCTGAATGGTGTACTAGTGGATAAAGTGCTGGGCCAGGAGTCAGGAAGACCTGAGTTCAAATCCAGGCTTAGATGCTTCCTGGTTATGTGACCCAGGTCAAGCCACAACATCTGCCTGCCTCAGTTTCCTCATCTGTAAAATGGGCATAATAATAGCACCAAATCAAATGAAACAATATAGGTAAATTGCTTTATAAACCTTACAGAGCTATATGGATACTATTATTATTATTCATGGCTTGGTTGAGGGTTGGATTAATCCTTTAACTTTTAATGAGTTTAATTCTTCCTCTCTGGGATCTTTCAGGAATCCATTAACATAGAATTAGTACGGAGACCTCTGCCCTTCTCCCCTCCTCCTGCTGTTGACCTTAAAACAGAGAACTTGACCTAAAGCCCAGAGAAGAGAGGGAACTAACCTAAGAATTCTCAAAAAACACAAACCAGAAGGACTAGATGGTATTTCCCTCTGCTTCCTACATGGAGGCCCCTTTTGGTTTGCCTCCAAGTAAGTGGGACATTTGGGACTAACAGGAGTACTTCCTACAAACGTTGCCCCATCCTAAGTGGGTACTCCATGAGGGCCAAGAACCTGTCTGGGCAAGCAGGAGGACTAAAGATTAACTGAAGCCTGGAAACGGTTATGCTTCTGCCAAGCACTAAGTTCAAAGGGATAGGCTATGAATCTGGCACCTGGTCCTGGCATTGGCTGCGTGCCATGGGTCTGTTCGTTTTCAACCTGGCAGAAAAGCTCTTGGTGTCCTACCTGTGTGGTGGCAGGGAAGGGCATGTCCTGCATGAGAGAACTCAGCTGAACAAATGTCATGTCACTCCTTCCCAGTATCAAGACCTGGAAGCTTTTAGAGACAGATTATAAGATTCTTGAGTGTAGGGGAGCTGGGAGGTAGGATGCTTAGTTCTTTGTCATGAGCCAGGAGAGGATGTAAACTTTCCTCTTTTACCAGGAAGGACATAGGCAAACTGCAGTGAGTATGTGAAGAAAATGGTGGGAATAAACCAATATGCCTTTGGAGGTCCCTTGGAGAATTAGGCCTCTTTCAGAGGCACTTATTTTCTCATTTCTACCTTTGGTGTTATGTTGAACTCAGAGTCTCAGCTTGACCGCCAGCTCACAGTATTTGTTGTTCAGTGGTTCAGTTGTGCTAAATTTTTTGTGACCCCATGGACCACACTCTCCATGATTTTGTGGTTCTTTTTTTTTTTTTTTTGGCAAAGATACTGGAGTGGTTTGCCATTTCCTTCTCCAGTGGATTAAGGCAAACAGACATTAAGCAACTTGCCCAGAGTCACAGAGTAAGTGTTTGAGGTCAGATTTGAACTCAGGTTTTCCTGACTCCAGGTGCAGTGCTCTATCCATTGAGCTATCTAGCTGCCAACTCACAGCATAACCTTAGGTAATTCATTTAATAGGATCATATTTTTTAAAAATGTTTATTTATTTATTTTTAGTTTTCAACATTCATTCCCACAAAATTTTGAGTTCCAAATTTTCTCCCCATCTCTCCCATCCTCCCACCCCAAAATGCCATGCATTCTGATTACCCCTTCCCCTAATCTGCCCTCCCTTCTATCATGCCTCTCCCTTCCCTTATCCCCATCTTCTCTCTTGTCTTGTAGGGCAAGATAAATTTCTATACCCCATTACCTGTATTTCTTATTTCCCAGTTGTATGCAAAAACAATTCACAACATTTATTCCTAAAACTTTGAGTTCCAACTTCTCTTCCTTCCTCCCTTCCCACCCATCCCCACTGAGAAGACAAGTAATTCAATATAGGTTATATATGTGTAGTTATGGAAAAGACTTCCATAAAAGTCATGTTGTGAAAGACTGACTATATTTATCTCCATCTTATCCTGTCCCCCATTTATTCTATTCTCTCTTTTGACCTTGTCCCTCCCCAAAAGTGTATATTAATAGGATCATAGGCATATAGATCTAGAGCTGAAAGTGACCATCTAATCCAATTTCTTTTTACAAATAAGGAAACTGAAGCTCTGGGACTTGCCCAAGGTGTAAGTGGTGAGATTTGAGCTCATATCTTTTGACTTTAGAGTAAGTGCTTATTCTACTGTGTTCATTCTTCATTTCCGAAAAAGAACATGACATCAGAGAAATAATGACATGACTTGCACTGGACTTTGTTTTGAGGGAGGGAGGGCTGTGCAAGGTCACTAGCCTCACTTTCTCCTCCTGAGCCCACTGGATCCAGTGACCAGATATTCATCAGGATGACTGGAGATGGCCCAGGATGCAGTGGGGGAACTTGACCTTTTCAGGTATTCCCTTAGAGGGAGGTAATACCCATTGGGTGAATAGGCCTCTTTAAGAAATAGTCAGAGAATGGCCCTTTAATGAGCAAAAGAAAAAAAATAACTAAATCAAACTGGGGAGGAAAGAGAAACTGTTACTATTGATAATCACTCTAAGCCACTATCATCTTTATAAATAGCTGATTCCCAGATCAATGTATTCACGTATATTCTGTTTGTTCAATATTAGGAAAACTAACAGTGTAATACTGAATAACATTCTTGTTTCACCTCTGATCTTATAGAGAATGCTTATTCCACTAAATGCTTGCTGAACGACTGACTGTTATTCACTGCCTCCTGAGAGACATTTAGTGTCTCTAGGGACTTTGGTTTCCTCACCTATGATACTAGCAGATTCGTCTAAATAATTCCCAAAGTCCCTTCCAGCTCTCAAATTTTGAGTCTGAAACAATGGTGTTAGTCTCACTGTGTCCAGGATGTGCAAGTTTGATGAGACAATCTAACATTGCCACAGGGGGAGCTGAGGCCAGATATCATGGAAGGGCTAACTAAGGGAGCAGGAAATAAATGTTGGAATTAGAGGTGCTTGTAGATGTTGAGTTTTTTCCTCAGGAAGGGAAACATCTTCCCTTGAGACGGAGAGAGGAAAGAGTCAGGAAATAACAGTGCTGCCCATAGTGGGAAGGGAAATCTGTAACATGGATGTAGGGACACCAGTTATGTGCCAACATGAATTTGACCTTCATGAATCTTATTACAGTATGAACATATAATCCAATAGATGGTGGTTTGGATTGTCCTGGGGCATGGCTTAGGTGACTTGTGAATATAACACTGTGATTTAGTAACCAGAGAAGAAAATGCAATCCTTAGGGAGTGAAATGAAACTAAGTACAATGGGTGAAAGTTACAAAGACCCAGTTTTGACTTGATGTTAGGAAAAATTTCCAAAAGATGCAGCAGGCTGCCTCCAGAGGTAGTGGGGATCTTCCCACAAAAACTGGAAAACCACTTTTTGGGCATATTGAAAAGACATTCATGTTTAGGACTAGGCAGCCTCAGGTATCAGAATTCTGTAAATTTCAATTTCAAATTACAATTCTGTACATTTCAATTGAATACAAATTCAGTGTATCTACTCTATTCCACAGGTCCCTCCTCAGCAGCTAGGGCTCTTCTGAATCCTTTGCACCTTCATACACTTGACTTCTCTCATCCCCTTTTCTAGCCCCCCAATCCAGCCTTTTTCTGGGCTCCCATCTTTATTTTTTCCTCTCTTTTACACTTCATTCCTCTTGCTCTGGCCCCTCTCTTCAGTCCCTTGGACTTGACAGTTCTCGGTCACTGGTATCAAATGACCCTGAGTTGAGATCTCTGTATTTTTAACCCACCAGACACCTGAAGCTCCTGCTATTGAAACCTGAGGAGCCCAGCTTAGGCTATATCCCTGGACTCCCCATGCTTGCACACACACACACACACACACACACACACACGCACACATACACATGCACGCACGCACACATGCATGCGCGCACACACACACACACACACACACATACAACCCTGACCTAGTCTATTGCTCTCCATGAAGCTCTGACTGTGTCAGCAGCCCAAGATAAGACCCCTGACTAATGCAGCTCATATTCCTAACCAAACCCTGGAATGGAAGCGAGTTTGGAGGAGATTCTCGACATTCCAGTCTCCTAAGATCTATGAGGAGAGGGCTGATGTTGTGGACAGAGAAGACCAATTACTTCTCATCTTTGCTACTGCTCCTATACTGGGTCACAGGCTTCTCTATTCCCCAGTCTGTCCCTCATCTACTACTCTATTTCTCTTATTTAACTTTTCCTTTTCTAGTTATCTCTCGTTTATTTCCATCTCTTTCTGTCTCTCTCTTCCAGGGTTTACTAAGTTATGTTCTGCAGGATCCCAGTTTTGTAACATGTGACTTAGGGAATTTTGTGGCTTTCCTTCCCGGCATCCACTGTCCTAGGTTCACGGGGGTCTAGTGTCAGGGAGAGGAAGGAGCAGCCTAGGACAAGAGACATTTCACTGGCTCCTATGAGAAGCCATACAACCCCTGCCCCCATTTTCAATTCTTCCCATTTTATTCCCCCAGTTCCGTCCCTCAGCAATGAAAAAGATGTTACATTTTGAAGGGAGAGAGATGTGGCCTACTCTTCTGTCTTGTGGTACACTTTCACAAATGTTGGGATAGGACTTAGTATCTTTTTAAGGAATATTTCACAGTTAATTTTCTGGTTGGTTTGGATTGCTATTCTCATGTAATTCCCTTTATAGGGCTATAAAATATTTTGGAAGAGTATTAATAGTCCTAGGCACATCTAATCACTGAGTGGGGATGAATTTGCCCCCAAATAATTACTGTTTTGCAAAAATTACATTCCCTGATACCCTCTAATACTGCATCATGGGCACGATTTCATATAGAGTGGGCAAACCAGCCCAGCCAAAGCAGCAAAGCACCTTCAGGGAGACAGGAAGCAGCATATGCTGGAGAAGTCAAATCATCACCATTACCTTGACCACTGATTGCCCTCAGATCCTGATGGAGACAGGCCAGGATCCTACGCCCAAGTGCCCTGGGAGTAACAGTGCCCTACAAACCAGACCTGCTTCTAGCCCAGCTCCATAGCTATTATTGAGAGGTAAAATCATCTTTCTTATCACCACCAGTAATTACTGACCAATTGTCACCAACAGACGAAGGTATGAATGCTCTGGTAGCAACAGCACCCCTCAAACCACAAGTCTTGCTTATTTAAAAAAAATATTTTCATGCATGCAACAAATTGTGGGGTTATTTTCTTACCCATTCTGCCTCTCTCTTTGTCTCTCTCTCTCTCTTTCTCCCCCTCCCTCCCCTCCTCCCTCTCCCCACCCAGAGTCTATTCACATGTAGTTCATGGTTGTTTCCTACACTTATTTCTTTTGCATTGGTGTTTATTCCCTTCCCCTTTCAAGTCCCCATTTTATCCAAGCAATTACTTTTACTTTCCATATTTTGAAGTTAATCTGTTCCCACTGGCTCTTTGCCCCACCTCGCCTTTTACCTGCCCCATTCCAGATCTCTTTTCCTTCCCTTCCCCTTTCCTCCCCTTTTGACCCTTCCCTTTCTCTGCCCACCTAGGTATGTGGTTCAACATCTCTCCACTCTAACCATTTAATTTAAAATAGCATTCTTTTAGGATATTCGTTTCCAAAGTTTTCTTTAGCTTTCTATGCATTTCCCCTTCTAGTCTATTCTGGATCTTGTTGTTTGTCCTTTGTTTTTGAAGAGGACTGATAATATCACGATATTGGGGATATTGGGGTCAGGGTACAGTGTGTTCAGCTGTGGTTGATCAGTCCAATACTAGTTCAGAAGACTCTACCACAGGCTGGGTACAAATAGTCCATTAGAACATTTGGGATGGAGATGTCTCTGGCTTTGCTCAGCTCGTATTTCCTTTGTGCTACTGAAATTCTGCTTTGCTCCTAGAGCACAGCGCCTTCTTTGATACTGCCATGCCATGCTGGGCGGTCCTGTACCATCATCTCTCATATCTCACAATTGATACTAAAGTTCTTCAGAGAGACCTTGAGAGTATCCTTGTGTCCCTTCTTCTGACCTCGGTGTGAATGCTTGCTTTATGTTAGTTCTCTGTAAATAGTCTTTTAGGTAAGTGTGTGTTTGGCATTTGGGCCTCTGTAGCCAGCCCTTTGGAATTGTTCTCTCTCTGCAGTAGATTTTGAATGCTTGGCAGTTCAACTTGACGGAAGACCTCAGTGTCTGGTTTCTTATCTTGTCAAGGCCATTGATACTATCAATTGTGAGGGCTCGTGGAAGATCATGGCAAAATATGATTGCCTGGAGAAGATCATCACTATTGTAGGACAGTATCAGGACATCATGCTCACACAGATTCCAGATGAAAGACAATGCTCTCACGTTTTCCCAGTCATCCATGAAGTCAGGGAGGGCTATATGCTTGTTCCCATGCTCTTCAGCGTAATGTTTTCCAAGATGTCAGACGCCTTTTGGGATTATAATCTCCAGCTCACAGATTACATAATATTTGTTTTTCTTAATTCTTCGTTCCTCATCGGAGTGGAGTTTGTGGACTACTGATTTGGAAATTTCTCCTCTATTACATTCCTATGTTATTACATTTGTAAATCTTACTATTTTGTTCTGGGCTGGGCTTGATCAGGCAACTTTCTGGTAGTTTAGGTTTAATATTGGAAATGAGGCACTTGTAGGTCAGTCAGCAGTTAATACAAAGAGATTTTGTCATAGTGGGAGAAGGATTTTTCAAAAGAATAGGCACTGAGGGTACCTCAAGTTGATTCAGCTGAGTGAAGATCTTTTTCTTCAATTGTCCATTATGATCTACCTGCCAAGCGTCAGAGACAACTTGTTCCTTGTGGCTATTTTGGACGTAGATAATGAGGAAGTAATGTCAAAAGTTGTGGAGGATAGCTTTAATACATTGTGAGGAAAAACTAACCCTAACTTACTGAGGAGAGCAGGAGGTGATTAGATTATTGTTCCTATCACACACCTAACCCTTTTCTCTGTTGTCCCTCTTAAAAATGTCAATTCATGAAGGAAACAGTGTTGAATAGAAGCAGTGTGATGGGAGTCACTCTGTGTCTCAAGTCATGAAGTCTGGTCCTATCCTTGGTCTTCATCATAAACACTCACTAAGGCTCAGATTCGATCTGGCTCAGACTCAATCTAATTCAGATTATATCTGGCCCTCTTGTTAATATAAATGTTACAAATGTTTAGGCTTCTTAAGAGTCAACCCAATATGGAAAATCATTAATAAACTTTGTTTTCTTTGGCTTTAAGAAGACTTGTGTTGAATTCATTGGAGCTGGATTCGGCATGTCAGTATCTTGGGGTCTCCAGGACCCTGAACCTCAACATTTTGGTTCCCTGACTAGGAAGAACTGCTAATCTCAAGTTCTTCTGCCAAGACTGGATGGTACGTAAGCCTCCTCCTCTCCCTATCCTTCTTGTTCTCCAAACACCTTGGGGATGTTTTTCAGGCCTGACCTCTCGGGTCCTGGTAGGTTAGGTAGCTAGGAAGCTGTCTGGTACAGGTTCTTGGTCCGGGGGTTATGTTGGAAGCCATGGACCTGGACACACTTCCTGAAGCATAGAGGACAAGGACAGATGCCCTATTGGGAAGTTTATGCCCAACTCTCTCAATTCTCTTGGCACTAGAGAATTGGGAAAACTTCAGGTACTTTTTTCTTTTGTTTGTTTCCCTGGGCTTACTCCCAGATCCTCCTTTATGGAAGGAGGGACTTCCAGCCCCACACCTGTAATGGGTCAATCCTCTTCAATCCCCCAAAATTCACTTTTGGGTTATCTTTTACAAAATTGGAAAAAAATTAACTTCCCTAAAAAACTTAAAAAGAAGAAGTTGGTGTTCTTTTGCAACACTGTTTGGCCTCAGTATCACCCGGAGGACCACAAAGTATGGCCCACTTTTGGGATCTTACAATATAATACTCTTTTAAAGCTAGAGTTATGTTGTCACTGAGAAAGAAAATGGCTAGAAATACCCTACATAATGGCCTTTGTCGAACTTTCTGAGAACCCCATTCTTAGAAAAGATTGTAAGATACTCATAACTAGAGCTGCCCCACAAAGGGGCAATGGTGGTGAACTGAACATTTTGCATGATCCCCTTTTATAGCCTCCCACGGCTTCAGATGCCACTCTTTCCCTGCCTCCGGTCCCCCCATCCCAACTCCTATCCCCACCCCAATCTCCCCCAGCCCCTCCTGCTACTCCCCAACCTCCCTCAACCCTCCTAGTTTCCCATACTTCCCCCTCCTTAGTCACCCTTTCTTTCCCATGGTTTCCCTTCCCTTTTTCTCTGCTTCATCCCCCCTCAATTCTTGCCTCATTTATCTTCCATGTCTCCTACCCTGTACCTCCTCCCATGGCCCCTCCCCCCTTGGCAACCCCTGCTCAGATCTCAGCCATGAGTCTTACTGAGGTGCCTCCCTCTTCACCCCCTCTTGCTGAGGTGACACCCACTAAAGCCTCAGGCCCCATCCTCATAGCAGTCTCTGGGGTATCTCCTCCTCTGACCCCTTCCCCTCCTCAGGTGCCAGCTGATCTTTCCTCTTGCCAGCCAGATCCCCGGGCCTTGCAGCTTAATCCAGTTCATCCAGCATTCCACAGCCCTTCCATCACAGGAAGTGGGATTTCCTATCTCTCTTCCCAAGTCCCTTCAAGGCTTTTTCCCCTGAGGGAAGTGCCTGCCTCACTTAGTGGGACAATTCAAGCACATGTTCTATTCTTCATCTCAGCCCTCATTAGGGTTAAAGAGAAACTGGGGAGATACTTGGATGATCCTGCAAGTTTACTGAGGATTTTAGGGACATATCTCTACAATTCAAGCTTTCTTGGGGTGATCTGCCTATCCTCTTCTCTGTCTGTTATATCATTGAGGAGAAAAGGGGAATACAGGAACAAGCCCAAAAGTTTGGGGATCATTTGGCTAACAGTGATCCCACAAAATACCCCCCAGAAGCAGCTGCTGTTCCCACTAGTGACCCAGGATGGGGTTAGCAAAAGAGTGAGGATAGGGGAAAGAGAGACTATATGGTAATTTGCCTGTTAGAAGGCCTAAGAACTGCATTTCAAAAACAGATAAATTTTCAAAAAGTTAGGGAAATTACTCAAGGGGAAAAGGAAAATCCTGCCCTTTTACAAGACTGGCTAGTAGGAGCTATTAAAAAGCACACAAATTTGGATACTGACTCTATGGAAGGGGCAGCAATTCTCAGCATGTATTTTATTAATCAGTCTGCCCCAGATATTAGGAGGAAACTGCAGAAATTGGCAATGGGACCCCAAACACCTCAGGCTCAATTGCTGGAGGCTGCTTTTGGAGTGTTTAACAACAGAGACCTAGCTGCAGCAGAGGAAAGAGAAAGAAGGGAAAGGGCTAGAGACAGAGAACATGCTCAATTCTTGACTGTTGCCATGGCCAGGAAAAGATTGGACAGTGGGGAAACCTGCTTCTGTTACCAAAAGGAGGGTCACTGGTCCAAGGAATGCCCCTCCAGGGTGCCCCCCACACCCCCAGAGCTTCAGGAATCAAAGCCCATGGAACCATGCCCATGTGACCAGAAGGGACACTGGAGGAAGGATTGTCCTCAAGGTTGGAAAAGTGGTGGAGCCATCCACCCAGTATCCTGTCCTCAAGTCTTATCAAGACTCAGAGGGACAGGAAAGCCTGAGGCTTGACAGCACTCCCACTTTCTCCACCTCTCTCTCACCAAGCCTTGGGAAAAAGAAAAGGCTGAAGATAAGGTTACCCACATTAAGATGGCTAAGTTCTCTGTTTTAACCAGTTACCCTGGCCCTACCTGCCCATTGACCCATTGGGTCATGGGCATTGAAGGGGAAATTAAGGAATATCTCCAGACATACCCCCTCCCCTGTCAATTTGAGGATCTGTTGTTTAAACACTCCTTCCTTATGATCTGCTATTGCTCTACCCACTTGTTGGGAAGGGACCTGATGGTGAAATTGCTGAGTTAATTTTCTCTAGTTAAACCTCTCATCTCCCTTTCCCTCTGTTCACCAGATCTCCCCATGTTTTCCTGAAAGTGTGGGAGACAGCTGGGCCAGTTGTTTGGGATCCAGGAATTCCTGGGCTAGCTGCTTCTGCCACCCCAGTGGCTGGTTGCATACCACACCCTAAAGTCTTCCCCCATGACAGTCAATATATAATGAAACCCAAGGCATGGGAAGGACTGCAACCACTAATTGCTATACAAGGCACTGACTTACTCCCTGTAGAGTAAGACCCCCAAACTGGCTAAAGCTTTTGAGACTTTGAAAGCTAAACCTAATCTAGAAAAACCATTCATTCTGTATGTTGATGAAAGGAGGGGACAGGCTTTTGAAGTTTTAACCCATTCCTTAGCACCTGACTCCAGGCCAGTTGATGTTTTTATTTATTCAAAATATGCTTTATATATTCTACATGCCCATGGAGCAATTTGGAAAGAAAGGGGATACCTGACAGAAAAAAACTCCCTTATCAAACATGCCCTTTTATGTTTTACCTTTTCTATAGTCATCTTTAATTCTCTCCAGAAAAGTTGTCTTTTATGCCAGGGAAATTGTCTTTTCTTTATACTCCTTACTATGCCCAAAGGGCTACAAAAATGTGCATACCCTTTGACCTAGCAATATCGCTTCTAGGACTGTATCCCCAAGAGATCATAAAAATGGCAAAGGGTCCCACGTGTACAAAAATATTTATAGCAGCATTCTTTGTGGTGGCCAAAAACTGGAAATCAAGGGGATGCCCATCAATTGGGGATTGGCTGAATAAACTGTGGTATATGAATATAATGGAATACTATTGTGCTATAGGAAAGGATGAACAAGAAGACTTAAGAGAGGCCTGGAAAGACTTACATGATCTGATGCTGAGTGAAAGGAGCAGAACCAGAACTTTGTGCACAGCAACGACCACAGTGTGAGAGAGTTTTTTCTGGTAGACTTGGAATTGCAATGCAAGGACTTAAAAAAATTCCCAATGGTCTTTTAAGACAAAATGCCTTCCTCATCCAAAGAAAGAACTATAAAATTCAATCGCAAAATGTAGCAGATCATTTTCTTTTGTATTACGTTTGATTTGTTACATGATTTCTTCTTTATACTCCTTTTGTACTTGTTTGGTCTTTGTCTGCCTAACCTCCTTGCCAGGTTTGTCTTTTTCAGAGTGCAAGTCATCACCTTCCAGATGACAACTCAGGCTATGTACCCCTTGAACAGGACCCATCGAGGCAGGGACAGATCTACACCCCTTGACAGCAGGAAGCAGATTCAGAAGCTGAGACCTTTGCCCTTCACCCCCCAATAATTTGGGTCCCATTTGTTTGCAGGGTGGAGAGGGAATGATGGGGTACAGACTCTGGAAACCTCCTTGAACTCCCCTTGAATCTTCTCACTTAATATGGCCTTTCATATTCAAATTTGTTACCCTTAACCTAGCCTAGCCCTCTATTGTCTATGTTACCTTGGGATGGTAACATCTGCTTCCCACCCAAGCTCTCCATTGTCTGATATCTCCTGATTGCCTCCAGCTGTTTCCAAACATTGATCGGTCACCCCAGCTCCTTTAAGGTCCTCCTGGGACTTCTCCTCAAGACCCTCCCTAAATCCTTTCTCCTGTTACCCTAGACTACCAGACCACCCTCAGATTCCTCCCACAATCTTTTCTGTATTTAAGTTCCATCTTACCTCCATGAAGGTGCTCAGATACAATCTAGCTCATACTCAGTCTAGCTCAGATTGTATCTGGCCTGCTTGTTAATACAAGTGATACAAATGCTTAGGCTCCTTAAGAGTCAACCCAATATGGTGAATCTTTAATAAACTTTGTTTTTCTTTGGCTTTAAAAAAAAAAATCACACCAATTCTGAAGCTAGGTTATCTTATCTATGTTTCTACATAATTCCTACTAGCCTGAGAGCTGATTGCCCCAGAAGACTCATACAGTTCTTTTCCTGGGGCAGGGTCTTGGGAGGTCTATAGTCTTGGGAAGTATAGTTCTTTATTGATAGTGCAGATGCTCTCCAGACAAAATGCATTATAAGGTCCCTGTCTTCTCACAGATAGGCATCTTCTCCTGCTATGAGAACATTCTTTGTGGCAACCTTTTCTTTTTCCTCCAACAATGAAGTTTCCCTTTACTTCTGCCATTCCAGTCTCTCTCCTCTACTATTTTTGTCCTCACTATTGAGAAACTAAAGAATTACTATCTCTTTTCTGTTCACCTGTGGATAGGTAGATCAGCTATCTCTGTATTTTCTCTCTCTTTTCCTTTCCCTATCCTCATTCAACTTCCTACTCTGTTATCCTTTCCCAAAAAAAAGGTAATTGCTTCACTTCTAGTAGATGACAGTATTTAGTTCATTGAATATTAATTCGGCCCCTCCTCCTTCCCTTCTATTCTTTGAGTTCCCCCTAAATCTGTAGACTCTTAGGTCTTTTTTGTCCTTTGATGAATCCTCTCTGATCTTTCTTTTAGCCCTCTGTTCAATTTCTTTTTTTCTTTAAACAATAGTCTATAAACATGAGAGAACTGATTTTATTATTTAGATGTTTTCTTGATAATTTGTATTTACTTTTCTTGTATTTCTCTTGCTTGAAATGTTTGCTAGTAGAAATTCCACTTATGTCTGTTTTGTTTTGTGGATAGGACTGTAATGCAGAAATGACTCAAATACCTTTCTTCTCTTGAAGGTGCAATTTTTCTATTCATGATCGGACTCAGTCTTCTGGTATGTTTTATTTTGGATTATAGTGTGAATACTTCTGTGTTTTTGGAATATATAATCCCATTATCTTTGCGGATTTCTTGTGATAGCAGATGAATACTGGGATAGTCAAAATTGAAAGTCCTTTTCCTGATTGCTTGAAAGATTTATTACTGAAGCTGTGAAATTTAACCATGCATGGCTTGAAGTTTTAAACATGAAGTTTTTCTCTGGTGGTGATGTTTGGATTCAATTAATTAGGATTTTGGTACATACATTTAGATGTTTTGGATAGTTTTTTTTGCCTTATTTCTTGCCACACAGCATTGAACATTTTTTAATGTATCTATCATGTTCTTGGAGATCTATGCCCCTTAATTTATCTCTGTGCATTGGATTTTCAAGATTATTCATTTTGGCTTGTATGCAATTCATATGTTCTTTTAAGGTTGCTGTCTTTTGTTTCTTTTTTTTTTTTTTGGCCAAATTTTCTTCTACTCTACATTTATGTGTCCCAAATCTGTCATTCTTTCAGAGACTCTACTTGTTTGGAAAGATTCCTTATTACGTCTCTAAGTTCTGTATCTTGTTATTTGTCTTTTTAAATTCTGCGTTGAGTACTCTGATTTCTGACCCAAATTTGTTCCTAACATTGTCTAATAAAAGTTACAGTTATCTTTTGAACCATTCGGGAGTTTCTTGCTGTTGATCTCTGGGATATTTTTTCTCTTGCAGTCAACTGGAGAATAGTTCATACTTTCCCCCTTGAAAAGGTAAATTAACGAGTTCATAGAATCATAGATTTGGATATGGAAGGAACCTTCAAAGCCGACTAGCCCAACTGTCATATTGCAAATTATAAAATTGAACCCCAGAGAGATTTAAGTGATTGTCTCAAGTCCTATGGCTACTAAGTAATCAAGCCAAACTTTGAACCTACGTTCTCTGACTCCAAAGATAGATCTCTGTCCACTACTCTTTGGTACAATTAGTTTAATCACATGTCCAAAAACCAATATGAAATATCATTTTGTTAGATATTCAGCCATTTATTGTTGTAGAGATAATGATTATGAG
This sequence comes from Notamacropus eugenii, assembly GCF_028372415.1. NCBI lineage: Eukaryota > Metazoa > Chordata > Mammalia > Diprotodontia > Macropodidae > Notamacropus > Notamacropus eugenii. Next base: position 385,198,003 of record NC_092873.1, on the reverse strand, counting down.
AGAGTATGAAAAAAAAATCCTACTACTAACCAATTGCAGTTCCCATACCAATATTTATTGCATAGGATGATCCCACTACTTTCTCTCTGAAGTAATACAGGACTATGGTTCATGGAACACCACAGTCTCCAAAAACTCAAAATGGCAACTAACCTAAAAAACAATGCAAGTTCTCAATAGACTACAGTATTTTACCAATTATCTAAATACAAAGAGAAATGTAAAGGACATCATCTAAGTGACGTATGACCAGATAAAGCTCAGGTAGTAAGAGTGAAGAATAGCAGATGGACAACTTGCATTCTCCGCTGATGTAGTAATAACTTCACTGATATATAATATCAGTGTATGTAATATGATATATAATAATAAAATATCTAGAGGAAGGCACCGGTATATTGGGTAGACCCTAGTGTTTGTGGGAGGACTTGAACAAGATGAGAAGGCATGGATGGGTTATAATCTTTACAATGGAGTAAGTACCTAAATTGATTAAGATTACAGATTCTTTGAAGTGTTTAGTGCATTACTCTAGGACAGGTCTATTTAACCATGTAACCATTATTATACCCAGGAAATCACTCCAAACTAATAGTAGTTCGTATAACTTGGTGAAGGATCTTACCAATGTTGGGCTAGGCCATAGAAGATAAAAAGAATGGCTTTGGTCATATAGGAAAAAGCTCAGAAGGTGAATAGATGAAAGGAAAACTTTAGAGATCATCTACTTCAACCTTTCATTTTGTAGCTGAGGAAACTGAGGCCCAGAGAGGATAAATGACTGCTCAAGGTCACTGGCATGAGTCGCAGAGATGAGATGCAAATCGAAATTGATCCTTTGATTCCCAGGTCAGCATTCTTGCCATCATACCATGTAGGAAATGCTCAGATGGATGAGGAACTTAGGAGAGAAAGAAGGAGAAGGATTAAAGAAAAAGGATTAAGGAAAAAAAAAAGAAGGCTTTAAATTATTCAATAACATTTTCTCCTTCTCTTAAGAGCACCTGCTATTCTAAGCAGAACCCAAATTATGAAAGTTTAGTCAAGACAAAAACTCACCCTTATGGTGAGGGGTGGGCAAGCTAGTGCACCCTGTGGGAACTTTCCCATTGGCTCTTCTTGCTCCACATAAACCTATGGGTATGATATACTGGGCCAAAGGAACCGTGGCCAGTCTTGAGCAAGTTACGCAACCTTGAGATTTGTAGTCCTTATATATCTGAAGGGGACAAACACTCGTATAACATCACAGTGTATTTATCCAGAGGAGCAAATGGGAGAATATAAATAAAAATCCTTTGTAAATCTTAACTGCTATAGAAATGTCAATGATCATTATTCTTCTCCATGACAATTGGAGAAATCCCCATAGGGATATAAATTTAGAGCTGGCAGTTAGGTGGCACAGTGAATAGAGTGCTGGAGTCAGGAAGACCAGAATTCAATTTTAGGCTCAGACACTTAATTAACTGTGTGATCCTAAGAAAGTCACTTAACTTCTTCTTTGCCTCAGTTTCCTCCACTGTAAAATGGAGATAACAACACAAACTTCCTCACAAGGTTGTTATGAAGATTAAATGAGGTAAAGCACATAGTAGGTGTTATATAAATGCTTAGTTCCTTTCCCTTGCTTCCCTTCCCCTGAAAGAGACTTTAATGTTCACCTAGTCCCACCTCTTCATTTTATGGATGAGAAAACTGCAACCAAGAGAGGGGAAGTAACTTGCCCAAAGTCATACCATATAGAAGTGTGTGCTATAAAAAATAATCTCTGAAAAACTTCCTGTTTCCTTCTTTTATTTTCATCAAGGATACTATCACTACATGTGTAATCTGTTACTATAGAGGTTAAATATAATATGTACATATATATCTTAGTATCTTAACTCTTTCTCTATCATCCATATCTATCTATCTGTCTACCTGTCTATCTATCTGCCTATCTATCTATCTATCTATCTATCTATCTATCTATCTATCTATCTATCTATCTATCTATCTATCTATCCATCTATCTATCTATCTAGTCTATCTGTCTATCTGTCTATCTGTCTATCTATCTATCTATCTATCTATCTATCTATCTATCTATCTATCTATCTATCTATCTATCTATCTATCTATCTATCTATCTATCTATGATCCAGTGATAACAGGAGGATTCTTGCCAAGTTAGGCATATGGGTTAGTAGCTGCTGATGTCTTGGTATGATTCATGACTTTTCCTATTCTTTCATAATCTCCCTTGAGATCTCTTGAAAACAGTGGCTACTTTACATATAATCTTCTATGTCTATTTGGACGGGTCTAGTTGCATTTTCCAACTTTATCTTTTAAAGTGACATTCCCATTTCATATAGTACTTTGGGTACTATAGTAGTGGAGTCCAAATGTAGTAGTTCCAATATGGTAGCTGATGAGAAGAGAACACCATAGAAATTCTGGTAGATGTTTTATCATGTCTATTGTCCTCCCTGTAGTTTAACAAAGAGATGCTTTTAGGATGATCTTGCTTATCTCATCCTAACTTCTATAAAGCCTCATATCTTTCTCAATTGTTTTTCAATGTCTGGTGAGGTGAAGTGAGACTTGTGAGGTGAGTCTATGTGTAATCTTCTGTCATCTCATTCTGGAAAGTTTTGCAAATGAGCTTGAATTCTAAACCTGCGTTGTCCTTAGCCACCATCTTTCTGTCAGGTAAACAGACCAAACATTGCTTGCGAAGTATGGTTTCTAGGAACTTTACCTATTCGTTGTAGTGACTTTCATATAGGCTAAACTATCATGAGAAATGGTGATAGTCTATATCTTTCTTTTTGATCATTTCCCAACTTTCATAGCTGAAAGCTTATTCCAACAGTTCATATAGCAGTTACTAGCATTCAACAGAATGCCTTGTGTAATTTAGCCTTGATTTTTATATTTGTTCTGGCTAATCAATAGATGAGTGTTTATTTAGCGCTGATTCTGTAATAAGCACTATGCTAGGCATTGGGACTACAAAGACGAAAAATGTGAAATAATTTCTGCTCTCAATGATCTACATGTCAATGATGTGATTGTATGTAGATGATTGTGAGATTGTTGTTTGTTGTTGTTGTTGTGTGTCCTTCATTCTCAAAGAGGACCATGCCATCTGGGAGGTGATGCCATGACTTGCAAGTGAATTGGATTTAAGTGAGGCAGGGCTGTGCAAAGTCACCAGCATCACTTTCTCCTCTGGAGCCATCTGGGTCCAGTGGCCAGATATAGGTCAGGACAATGGAGATGGCCCCTTGATTGTGAGATAACTACAACATTAGTAACCAGTTTTCTCTTTGCTGGACTAAAGTCAGTGTGTATGTGTGTGTGTGTGTGTGTGTGTGTGATCATGTTTGGTGAATGCCATAATTAGCACCTTCTGAGTCTCATTTTAAATAAAGCATTAATCATATATAGGATGAAACTGCTGAATAGTCTCCAAGAAAGACTTCTTAAAATTCTTGATCCTGAAATATGTTTTTCAGCATAGTTTTCACTGTTCTCTCCTGTGCTTGAAATACTGATTTTAGAGAATCTTGTTAAGTGGAATTTTGATACTTACCCATCCTCAGCAACAGATGATGTCATATAAGCTGCAATTATTTTTCAGGTGGTCTGTTTGCTTATATTTACTGTGAGGATTATGAGCGTTGTATGGACTGGCATTTCGTCTTGCCAGTGGAGGGAGGGCTGACCCAGGGTTTATATCCTGGCCCTGCCACTTCCCATATAACTTTGGGCAAGTCTTGGCACCTCTCTGGGACTCAATTTCCTCATCTTTGAAAATGGACCATTTATCAGAGAATTTATCCCAACTCCTCCAAGATCTTCATTTATCTCCCTGAGGAGAACCTGAAAGTTGACTTCCATTTAGTGCAACTTCATGTCTTCTGGCTTCATTTATAGTGACAGTATTAATATGTATGTGATTCAACTTTGAGACTTGCCCTGGGACAGATCTGCCTGGATTGGAGAGAAAGTAACTCTTACCTCAGCCCTCTCCAGCTAACCAAGCCCCCGTGACTTTATCTCATCTAGTCATCCAAAAGTACCCCAGGACCTAGCCAAGATAGGCATCTTTCTATCTACCCAGAATATACATCATCCCCATCCACTGAGGGAACAGTAATTAACAACTTTACTACTGCTATGGAGAGCATAACAATCTACTGTCCTACGAATCCATTCATAATCTTAGAATGTTTAGAGTAGGGGTTCTTAATCTGGGGTTGGTAAACTTTAAAAAAAAATTTATAACTATATTTTAATATAATTGGTTTCCTTTGTGACCTTATGTATTTTATTCTATGCATTTAAAAACATTATTCTGAGAAGAGGTATATAGGCTTCACTAGACTGCCAAAGGAATCCATTACATAAAGAAGATTAAGGACCCTTGGCCTAGACCAAAGCTCCCTTTTCTGGCCATTACGTATTACTCCCCAATATGTGTTTTATCCTCCAGTGGAATGTAAACTGACTTGGGTAGTAACTGTCTCACTTTTGTGTTGTACATCCATAGTTTTTGGTACATAGTAGGCACTTAATACATTGCCAGAAGAATCCTGATGAACTGAGTCTCCCTAGCCCACCTGATGAAATTACAGGGTGTAAGAGACAGGACAGGGAGATAATGACGTGTTAAGACTTGGAGTAGTTGCATTTTCACCTGGTAAAGGCATGAGAACTTGAGGGGATTGTGACCTATTCAGGAGGTTATGATAGCAATAAAACTGGGGAACAGCCCATTCCCAGCTCAAATGATGAATTATTCAGAAATTATTTCTCTCCAACTTTTTATATGTCCTATTCTTCCAGAGTAGGCTTCCAAGATAGTTCTCCCTTGACTTACAGAGATGACCTGTTAGAATGAGTATGTGGAAGTAGATAGGTTGCTTTTTAAAGACTCCTCATAGGCCCAGAGAGTCTAGCTCTGGAATGAAGTTGAGTTGTGGAGAGCAGGCCCAGGGAATCAGGAGAGGCACTCTGCCCAGAGTAGGTAGGGTGAAGATGCCACGAGAGACACTGAAGTTGTGCAGTACCACTTGTGATGCTGATCTGTGATTCTCTATGGATGCCTCCCATTGTGTGTCTGCCCACTCTTCCCATGAAAACTGTGTGTATTTGTAGGAGAGTGTACCCCAGGTGCAGGGGGAGATAGTTTTTATCTACTGTTCTAAACCATTTCAGTAAATGCTATTGCTTTGAGCTGTATCTTTTGGCTGATTATTGATGGTAAAAAGATTGGTGGGAGCTTATGAGCTATGGTTTTAGGAGTGTGGACCTACAGAGTACCTTAAAACTGGGGCAGTAGTCCCCTTGAAGGACCCAACCTGTGAGTGCAAGTTAGGTGGGGTAGCAGGAAAGGCTGCTTCAAAATTATAATTGATCTCTTGAAGTAGATAAGCTCACTGGTCACTGGAAAAACATTGAACATTAGAGTACCACCTAACATTGATTGTTTTAAATGGTTTAAAAATGGTGATATTTACCACTCTCTGCCTACCTCCATTGGTTTTTGCCACTTTGCTAAAGGTACTACTGAAGTGGAAGGGGTCTATAAAGGACCAAAGACCATTTTGTATTTTAATCTGTTTCATGGATTGTTGCTATGGTAAAAAATTTAATCTCCTTCTCTTCTAATACTCCTTCTGGTGATGAGATGTGTAATGCATCCGGGGGAGCCTCTCTACACTTAAGTAGGCTGATCCTTGGACAACTGCTGGGACCGTACTTGGAATCTTGACAGCTTGGTGGAACCTGCCAGAGGCAATCTTCTTCTGGTTAAGCCTTTGAAAATTCTTGCCACCTTCATGCCAAAATAAGGGTCTGGAGAATGACCTTTGTTGAGTATAGTAGCTTATATTTTATGGTTCCTTAGAGTTTGCAAGGCACTCATATACCTTATCTAATTTGATTATCACAACAATCCTAGGGTAAATAGTGCCAATATCATCATCTCCATTTACACACGAGGAAACCAGAACTGAGAGGTCAATTACTTATTCATGATCATGCAGCTGTTAAATGTTAGGACTAGGACTGGAACCCAGGTCTTCTGACTTCCAAGTATAGCATTCTTTGTATAGAGAGATAAGATGCTTTTCTATGAGTTCTCTACTCATCCAGTTCTTTCCTATGCTCTTCTCAGAGTTCAGATCAAGCCCTAGGGGCTTGACTCTTGAGATGACTTGATTAGGTCATACCTTCTCTAAGTCACTTTTCCTTTTGGTCCCTGAAAGGTTCTTCTGGATTAAGCACTAGACCTCTCAAAAGGGGCTATCCCCAATTACCATCCCCCCAAAACATAAGATACAGACTTGGTTTCCATATATTAAAACTTTTTATTATCTAGAATGGCTATTCACAGTTATGTCTACAGGGCAACATTTTCCTACAATCCCCATCAGCCCAAACTTGGTCAATTGTATTCCTCTCTCACCCTGCCTAAATTATTATTTTAACCTCCCTTCCCTTCTTTCACTTACCCCTTCTTACCCTTCCCCATACAGGAATATCCTACTTTCCCTCCCCAATCCTAACTATTCCTTGGTTTTAACTAGATACTAGGCCTCTGCCTAGCCAATACTCATGAGCCAGCAACCCACCTCCCACCTCCTCCACTTCCAGGATGCTCTTTCATCCAGCACATGGTGTCTCCTTTGCTGGACTTAGTAGTATGTCTCCAGCTCCACCCAGCCTATTAAAGAGAGGAAGCCAGGGTTAATTAAGTTAGCAGTACTTGGTGAGGGTGACTCTTCTGGGCAGCAAGAAGTGCCTGGAAAAGTAGGGATGGAAGAGCAAGAGGGAGGCAAAGAATATGGTTGTAGGCCTAAGGGGCTGGGGCCATAGGATGTTGAAGTATATGTGTGTGTGTGTGTGTGTGTGTGTGTGTGTGTGTGTGTGTGTGTGTTATGTAGATTGGCATCTGGTAAGAAAGATGGTACGTTGAAGGACCTGAGGTAATAAGATTTATAATTAGGGAGATATGAAATACTAGAGGCAAGCTGGGTCTAGAGGAAGACTTACCACCAGGATTGTGCCGCAGTATATATCTTCGAGCCTCATCATAGACAAAGATAAGTATAGTGTAGGGGCTGGCACAGAACCACCAGGATAGTCTATGGGAAACAAGAGTGACAGGAATAAGATGGGAAATAACATGTTGACACCCATATACCTTGGTTTATCATAAGAGGGAGGAAAGTACAGGGATGCCAGTAGTCTTTATGGGATAAGAGAAAAACTCAGAATCTCTTCATCTCCCAGAACAATAACTCAGACCTTAAAAAGTACCTTCCACACTATGGAGGTTTAGGGGTGTCATGACCCCTGGATCTGGAAAATCCATGTAAAAGTTTTTGGCTCTCCCTTTGTACCAGAGAAGAAATCTGAATTATTGTGGTATTAAAAGATAAAATACCGTGATGGGGAAAGTTGAAATGTAGAAGGGATAACTCTGCATGTGTGTGTGTGTGTGTGTGTGTACATATGTTTGTGTACACATGTGCATAGAGGGAATCTAAGCAGAGTTAGTCTGGCTGTTGGACTGATTTACATTTGTATCTCATGGAAGCCAATGTCAAGTTAGTCACACCATGCATATCTAATATATGGAAAAAGACATAAATACTCCCAGAAGTTTACAGACACAGATATGTACATATTGACCTACTACACAAAGGCAGAAGACCCTCGTCATAGACCGTAATCATAGACCCTAGTCATAAACCCTAGACCCATGTAAGATGCCTGAAATTAAGCCAAAGAGGGAAAAGCTAAGAGTCAGAAATAATTTGCTTTGACTTCAGTAAGTACAAACACTACTCAGTTTTGGATAGGACTTGGAATTATACTGTATTAATGACATAATTAGTATATTGTACAATTATATAATATAATTAGAGTATTGTAATTATTAAAACTGAACCAATGAGGAATAGTAATAGTCTATGAATATAATTTCCTTAAAACCCTACTTCCAAGTTTCACCATGGCCTGGAAAGTGACCTTGGGACCCCCACAGGCTGTGCCAAGGGAGCACAGGCTCTGGCAAGTTCTACTGTGTAGGAAAGGTTGCAAGTATGGTCACAGAACCACAGAACTTGAAAGTTTCAAGTGATTTCAGTGGCCACTGAGTCCAAACCGGGCCTGGGTATGTAAGACTCTGTCAAAATGTTCTTCTCCTCCCTTTCCAATATCTCTCTCACTTGGTGACCACCTGTCTAGCTCCCATGGGTCTCATCTCATGATCATCTCAACTCTAGATCATCCCAAATCTCTCTCCTCACCTCTCACTGTGTAGTTGTGACAATTATATGGTGAAATATGGTATCTTTCCTCCTAAAACCTCCCTCCCCATTTTCTGACCTTTCCTATATCTGGAGAGGACCCATCTATTTAATCAGGTTTGCAACTTCAGTAATATTTTTGTCTATTTCTAAGCAACCTCTTGTCTAGAAGCTGGCTGACATGAGCCTAAGAATAACCAGATATTACATTAGACTTCTCACGCTCATTCACCCCATGTATGCAACCATTTGCAAAGTTATCTTGTTCCTACCTTTACAACATTTGTAATATCTTTCCCCTTCTCTCTATTCACTACCCTACCACCCTACCACCCTAGTTCAGGTTTCTATCACCTCTCTCATGGACTATATAAAAGCCCTCTAATTGAACTCTTTGCTTCAAGTTTCTCTTTCCAATTCATTCTCTTTATAGCTGCCAAAGTGATTTTTGTCAAAGTGACCAACCATGTCTCTACTCTAATTAATAAACTCTAAGGGCTCCTTATTGCCTTCAGAATTAAATTTAGGCTGCTTCTTTTAGCCTTGAAAGTCTGACCTCAACCTGTCTTTCCGACTTAATTATATATTAGCCCCCTTCCTACACTACAAAGTCTAGCCAAACTATCCTTCTTGCTTTTCTTTATATATAACACTGTCTCCCTTTGCCTTGGCCGTCCCTATGCCTATAATGTCACCATACCTCCTCCTCTTCAAATCTCCTGTTTACTTCAAAACTTTGCTCAGGTTCCACTTTCTGCAGGAAGCTTTTTCGGATCCATCTCAGATATTACTGGGTCCCCACCCCCAATCACACCACATTTATTTTCTACATACATTATGTACGTTTCTTTACATACATTTTCTCTCCTAGTTGAATGTAAGATCCTTGAAGGAAGGGATTTTTTTTCATTTTTGTCTTTGCATCCCCAGCACCTATCACAGTGCCTAACCTATAGTAGGTACTCAGTAAATGCTTTTTGTTTTATCTATTGACAAGTGGTTGACCATTCTCTACTTGAAGATTTCCATTGAGGGGAAACCATTCACTTTTCCAGGTAGCCCATTGTATTTTTGGACAGCTCTTAATTGTTAGGAAGTTTTTCCTGATACTGAATCGCAATTTGCCTTTTTGCAGCTTCTACCCTTTGCTCCTGGTTCTGCCCTTTGGATCAAATAGAACATATCTAATCTTTCTTACATACAACAGCTCTTCAAATACTTGACTATGGCTATCTTGTTTCTCTTAAGTATTTTCTTCTCCAGGTTAAATCTCCTCAATTCCTTCAACTGATCTGCACATAAAATGAACTCAAGACCTATCACCATCCCAGTTGCCCTGATCAGTTGCCCTGATATTTTCCACATGTCCCTTTTAAAGTGTAGGCTAATAAAGTTTAAAACAACAAAAAAAATTGTTGTTTTTTTTAAACAACTACTCTACTGTCCAGAACTGAACATAATACTCTAGCTGTGGTCTGCTTAGAGTAGAATATGGTAGAATCACCACTTCTTTATTTCTAGAAACTATGCTTTTGAGTGTAATCCAAGATCACATTAACTCTTTGGCTGCCACGTTACACTGCTGACTCATCCATTGGGCTTGAAGTCCACAAAAACACCCAGATTTTTTTCCCAACAAATTGCTATCTAAATATTTCCCCACCCCACTCCTATCAACCCTGTACTTGTGAAGTTGATTTTAAAAAACTGAAATGCAACACTGCCTTTGTCACTATTGAATTTCACCCTACTAAATTCAGTCAAGATCCTTTTGGATCCTGACAGTTATCTAATGGGTTAGTTATCTCTCTCAGCTTTGTATCATCTGCAAATTTGATGAGTGTGTACCTTTACTTGTACCTTTATTCAGCTCATTGATAAATATGTTAACCAGTACAGAGTCACTCCTACCAAGATGTTGTCTACCATTTAATGACCGAGTTCAGGCATTCAACCAGTTCCAAACTCACCGAAGTGTGTTATTGTACAGTCCACATCTCTCCATTTTCTCCTCAAGAACAGCATGACACACTTTTTCAAAAAGCTTCACTAAAACCTATGTAAATTATATCTACAGTATTCCCCTTAGCTACCAGTTTAGTATCTGTGTCAATAAAGGAAATAAGGTTAGTCTGGCATGACCTATTTTTGATGAAGCCATGCTGGCTTTTTGTAATATTTCCCTACTTAGATTTCACCAACTGGATCTTAACAGTCTAATCTAGAATTTTTCCATGAATAGAAAGTTAGCTCTCTAGCCTGTAGTTTGAAGGCTTTGTTTTCTTTTTCTTTTCTTTTTTTTAAATTGAGACATTTACCCTTCTCTAATCTTGTGGCATCTCTCCCATTTTTCATGATCATTCAAATATTCCTGACAGTAGCTTAGCAGTCATATCTACCAGCTCATTAGGTATCTAAGGATATATAGTTCATCTAGGCCAGGTGAGTCTAATTCTTTAAAGGCAACTAGGTTCTCTCTTACTAACTCTCTTGCTTATATTGGATAATTAAGTATCACTTATTGTGATTTTATTGTTTCTAGAGCAAATGTCATTCTAGACAGAGAAAACAGAAAAATTAGACATGAGCAGCGCTTCCTTCCTTGCATTTGTCATCATCCTTTCATCTACCTTAAAGAATGCTTTTTTTCCTCCCAATGTAGCTTAAAAAAAATCCAACCCCTGTTGTCCTTAGCCTCTGTCATCAACTTGAGGTTTGCTCGCAGCTTTAACTCTCCTGAAACTATTTTTATAGGTCTTTACCATATTCATCCTGTCTGTCGTTCTTGCTTCCATCTTTTAGGAAATTCTTTTCAAAATCTTCAGACAGCTGCTGTTCTCCCCCACCCCCCAATGGAAATGTTTCCCTTGGTGTCTTCAGAATTTAATCCCTGAGCATTTTTCCATTCCTTCCGTGTTGAATTCACCAGTAGACTTTCAGTCCATGGGATCCTACTCACCTTTTCTTTAGATCTTTGAAATCTGCTTTCCTCAAATCTAGGGGACATGGTAGACTAAGGCCAGATGTCTTCTCCTCTCTCAAATGCTAGGAGTGGTCACTTCCCCCAAATTTCTAATCTTTCCTCTCTAGAAATCAGTTTTTCCCTGTTAGTGAGAATCAGCTCCAGAATAAAACTGCCCCTTGTTGATTTCTTCACCTTTTGAAGGATAAAATGATCATTAAAGCAAGTTGAGAAGTTGTTAGCTCTTCTGTTCAAGGGAGTTCCAGCAGATGTCTGGTTAAGTTGAAGTCTGCCATCAATATTACATAATGTCTTGTGCCAGTCTTGTGATGTTTCTAAAACTGCTCCTTTCTGAAGTATATGCCAATGACAAAATCACTTCTATTTCTTCCTCCACGGATGTTTACTCAAATGCTCTGTATTACATTTCTCCTTTCTGGTTCCTAGATTTCCTCATATGAGTATAACTTTTGAAGGTATACAACTTTTTTTTAACCTATTCTGTTTCTTTAGAGAAAGGTATGTTCATCCTGAGCCCTATTGTGGCTGTGATGCTCCATCCCACCAAAATCTCAGTGATACCAACAATATCAAACTTAGCTCCTCCCATTAGGACCTCTACTTCCTCTCACTTTGGAAGTGTGACATCATGGTTTCAATACTCCCTGGATTTCACTGTCTATGATCCTATGGGTATCTCAACTGCTTTTCTTCCTTTTTTGTAGCTATGAGCTCAAGAATCTAGCTTCATAGTTAGACAAAATCAGTCATCTCTCTCTTTCATCCTTTTAAGTTAAACCTCTTTAGATTAGATCTGTAAGACACCCCCAAACAGTTCTTTTAAGTCCATTTTCCATCCCTCACCAGGAATCTATTGCCCCTAAATTTTAAGCTGTGCTCCACAGTCCAAATTCCATTCTTAGATTATTTTATTAGTAAACAACTATTTATTTACAAGTGAATTTTTTTCTTCTGCACTCTTTTCCTTTTCCTTTGTGGTCTCAGTGATAGACAACATTTATTTTCTAAGGATCAGCCTAGTTAAGTATGGAGGACCTTATCACTGGTAGGCCTGATGGTAGGTGATGGATTTATTAGACATGGCAACCCATGAAACAAGGAAAAATGCAAAATATCCCTTAGTCTTCTTTTTAAATATTCGATGATAATAGAGTGGCAGAAACAACACAGGGTGTACCAAAAAATGGGAAACTGGTAAAAGGATATCAAAAGAGTATTACTATTACTTAAGTAAGTTTCACTCAAATCAATTGCCACAGATGAAAAGATCTTAGAAACCACCTTAGTTAGTGAACATTTACCTCTTTGCCAAGAAGAGAAATAGGATGGCCAAGAACTAGTTCAGAATATAAATTCATTCATAGAAATTATGGAAAAGGATAGTAGAAGATTATGACCAGTATTGCTTCATTTCATATTGAGCAGGATTAGAGGGAAAAACAAATTTACAGAGAACTTTGGAGGGATCTGAATAAGCTTTATATTTCTGAGAGCATTGAAGAATCAAATTCAAATAAAGACATCAAACAGATGAAAAACAGAAAAGATCTGTCAAAATTACTAAAAAAAAAAAATCATTGTTGATGACAAAATAGTCCCCACAGTTGGAGTCTGATATCATCCTTTCCAACTAAAGCATAACAGAGTAGAAATACTATGAAAACAAAGCTGGATACTTGCTTACCCACTTATCAGAGAAATCTGATTCAAAGATGGGAAAAAAAATCACTTAAGCTACACATAGGAGGCCCATGCTGGAGGTGATATAGTTTTGAGGGAAATGAGGCCTCAATTTTTTTTCTTTTTTCGGAGGTAATTGGAGTTAAGTGACTTGCCTAGGGTTACACAGCTAAGTAAATATCTGAAGCTGGGTTTGTACTTAGGTCCTCCTGACTCCAGGGCTATATATGGAACACTAGCAGCTTCTGCTTCACCACCAAGCTTCCTGGAGGTCTCACTTCGTAAGCTATCTGAGAGAAGGAAAGATTCCAAATGTTTGGGAAAAGATCACAAATGCTATTACTACCGAAAAAAGACAGTCGAGAAAATGTCAGTGACTACAGCCTCATATGCTTAATTTCTGATTTTGACAACATCTTTGTGAGAATACTTTACACACATATTGAGGGCATCCTTGTATCCTTGATGAAGGTAGGAGAAAGGAACAGGACACCTTGTACAAATGAGATTCTAGGAGTGTGTGTGTGTGTGTGTGTGTGTGTGTGTGTGTGTGTGTGTGTGTGTGTGTATGTGTGTGTGTGTAAAGAGGGGAGTCAAATGACAGATTAGCAGGAAGCAAAGCAGCGCATTCCCTCCCAAACTCTTCCAAATAGATCCAAAAATGCATTAGGACCAAATTCGGATGGAGAAATCAAAGGAAAAAGCCACAGTGAGTCACTTTTCCAGCCTGGCTGCCATAAGGGAACAGAGAAGTCTGTTGACTCTGAGGAAATGTCTGTCTAGGAGTGGCCAGATGGAACATTCCAGTATAGGGAGAGGCTTTGTGCTAGGACAAAAGAAGGTCCCAGACCCATTCTAGGGCATAATAGGGCATGGGAACAGGTGCCAACTGGCAGCTTTGTTGCTCACTACCCAGTCCTGGGTCATAGAAACAGGACTGACTGTGGAAGGAGACCTACATCCAGAGATAGCATTCTGGGCTGAGAGGAATATATTCAAAAGCAAATAGCAGCAGTGTGACTCTGACCCCAGATGCAGAGCAGGGTTTCCATTCCAACCTCTAACCCTGAAGTCAGCAAATGATTCTTATCTGTACAAAAATAGGCAGGATTTGGTCTGGATTTGGCTCATGCGCTATACTTTATTGAATCCTTTTAGCCCAGTATGAAGCCTGCAGGAACAAACAGGGCAGAAATCCCAGACTAACGGTGAATCTTTGGTTTTGTGCCCTCAAAACTAGCAGAGCTTCTTAACTGAGTGAGCCCAGAAGTACGCTGCTGTTGCTCAAGTCCAAACTCAAAGCAGGGACTTGTGGAACTCAGACCAGGAAGGCAACAATCAGACTTTTCTTGGATTAGACTGCTTTGGGAGCACCAAAAGCTTGCATGTCCCTAGCCGGAGCTGATCCTGGAATAACATAACACACGAACCCACAAGAAAGCATCAGTAGGGCTGACCCAGATAATTTCTCCCAAAGTGTGAAGAACCAGGACCTAGCATCAAGTCCAAAGTCAGGAAGCAGGTTGAAAAAAGGAGCAAACAAAGAAAGAATTCCACCATAAAACACTATCATGGGGACAGGGATGATTAAGACAAACCCAGAACAAAAGAATTCTTTCAAAACATCTACAAGCAAAGCCTCAAAGAAAAATACAGCTTGGGTACAAATTCAGTTAGAATTCCTGGAAGACATCAAACAAGAGTTTTAAAAAAAGAATTAAAAATGTTTTTATCAATGAAATGAGAATTCTAGAAGAAAAAATTGGCAAAGAAATGAGAGCTATGGAAGAAAGAATTGGAAAGGGAATTAATAGCTTGGTATGAGAGGTACAAACCTTGTCCAAGCAACAGACTCCATGAAAACTAGAAAGGACCAAATAGAAGCCAACAACTGCATGAGATAACAACAAATATTAAAACAAAGTTAAAAGACTGAAGAAAAAAGAGAATAAAATGTAATATAGCAAAAAGAACTGAACTAGAAAATATATCAGGTGCAAAAATTTATGAATGAACTCATTGGGTCACTTGAATATCATGATCAAAAAAGAGCCAAGACCTTATATTTCAAGAAAGCTTAAAAGAAAATTGCCCAGATCTCTTAGAATCAGAGGACAAAGTAGAAACAGAAAGATCCACTGGTCACCTCCTGAAAAAGACCTCAAAATGAAAACTTCAAGGAACATTATAGCCAAAATCCAGAGCTTCTAGGTCAAAGGAAAAATATCATAAGCAGAAGAAAGAATTCAAGCATTGAGGAGCCACAGTCAAGATCACACTGATTTAGTGGCCACCACTCTCAGAAAATGAAGAGCTTGAAACATTATATTCTAGAAGACAAAGAATACAGGTTTACAGACAAGGATAACTCACCCAGAAAAACTGTCCTATAGGGGGGAGAATAGCATTTTAATAGAGGACTTCAAGCTTTCTTGATGAAAAGACTAGTGCTATATAGAAATTTGGAAGGACAAACACAGGAATTAAGAGAAACATATAAAGGTAAACACAAATGATGATAAAGAACTAAACAAGGATAAATTGCTTGCATTCTAATATGAGAAGATATGTGTCCTCTTTGAATCCTATGATTGTTAGGAGTCATAAAGGAAATCTAGTTATGCAAGGCCAGGTAGTAATTCTCTTTTATTTTGATGATATTAAGGGAAGAATGGGAAGAGAGGAGAAGAATGGAGAGATAAGTTCCACTGGAGGTGGGGAGAAGGAAAAGGAAGACTAGAGAAAATTTTCTCACGTAGTCAGAGTTTGTAAGTAGACCTCCATACATATAAGTAGGATAGGGTAAGGAAAGAGGGAACCCCATTCTCATCTGAACAGATCAAAGTAGGAAAGAACATACACACACCCAGGGTTGGATATAGAAATGCATTTCACTCAACAGGGAAATAGGAGGGAAAAGGAGAAGGGGGAATTAAAGGAAGCGTAGATAAGGGAGGGATTCATACTAAGCAAAACAAACTCTAACTAAAAATATACAGAAGTATTTATAATTCTTTCAATCGTGGCAAAGAATGTCAATCTTTCACAAATAGGGAACAGCTAGCCAAACAAGTTATGGTATATAAATATAATGGTATACTATATTGTGCTATACGAAATTATAAAGGGCATAGTTTCAGAGAAACCTGGGAAAATTTGTATGAACTGATACAGAGTGAAGTGAACAGAACCAGGAGAACAATTTCTACAATAATGACAATTCATTAAAGACAAACAACTTTGAAAGAGTGAGAAATTCTCATCTTTGTAATGATCAATCAAGATTCCAGAGACTGATGATGAAACATGCTACCTACCTCCTGAGAGAAGTGAAGGACTCACAGTATAGAATGAAACATGTATTCTTTTTTAGACATGGCTAAAATGCAGGAATTTATTTTGCTTGACTATAAATGTTTGTAACAGGGGCCTTGTTCTTTCATTCTCAGTTGGAGGTAGGGGATGGGTTGGGTCAGGAAGAGAGGTCATTGATTGAAAAAAGATATAAAAATTTGAAAAATTATATCCTACAGTAAGCTATATCATTATACTCACACAATTCATTGGAAGTTAACAGACAGCAGAGTGTGGTAATGCATGCCTATAATCCCTGCCACCAGGAAAACTAAGGCTTGTGGATTGCTTGAGTTTGAGAGTTCTAAGCCAGCATCACCAAGGGGGCAGCTAGGTTGAGCAGTGGATAAAGTGCCAGGCCTGGAGTTCAGAAAACTCATCTTCTTGAGTTCAAATCTGGCCTCAGACACTTACTAGCTGTGTGACCTTGGGCAAGCTACTTAACTTCTGTCTCAGTTTTCTCATCTGTCAAATGAGCTGGAGAGGGAAATGGCAAACCACTTCAGTATCTTTACCAAGAAAACCCCAAATAGGGTCATGAGTCAGAAACAACTAGATAACAACACATGCCAGACACTGTGCTGAGTGCTGGGGATAGAAAAAGAGGCAAAAGACAGTCCCTGCCCTCAAGGTGCTGACAGTTTAATAGGGAGACAACATGAAAACAAATATGTACTAAGCAAGATATATACAGGATAAATAGGAAACATTTTAAAGAAGGACAGCACTGGAATTGAGAGGGGTTGGGGAAAGCTTCCTGTAGAAGGAGGGATTCCTTCCTTGTTTGTTTCTGTGCTTACCAAGCTAAATTTATGCTAAAAGAAGGAACATGGAATAGTGGAAAGGAAGCTAGACTTGGAGAGACCAAAGTTTTGACACTAGCTCCGTGACCATGGGCCAGTCACCTAATGCTTCTGAGTCTGAGTTGTCTCATCTATAAAATAGGGATGATAATATTTGTAGTATCTATCTTATAGGACTTGTTTTGAGGATCAAATGAGGTAATTCATGTGACATACTTTGCAAATCTTAAGGTGCTTTATAGTAACAAGCAGAGCTTGCATTTGAACCTAGGTTCTCTGTCTCCAAATCCAGCATTCTTGTCTAGTAGGTCTGTGTGCCCTCCATGTGCTGGCCCCTGATCACACACACTCTTGGCCACAGTCTCTCTGTTCCTGGGTCAGCCTCACTCAGAGGCCAGATGTGAGCCTCCTTTTGACCTCTGATCCCCTGACCCCTGAAGTATCCTGACTGAGGACTATAGGTTATATGTGAGCACATGTTTTTGGGTACATGTTCTCCCATGCCAAAACTGCCTTATATTGACTTTGTGTCTACTGACACGTGTACATGTTGTTTCCCAGATACAATCTGATGTCCTGCTTGAGGGTTTTTTTAAATCCCCATTGCTTAGGATAGTCTCTGACATACAGTATGGATAGAGATAGGGATTGAATCTATGATTTTACTGGTCTAGGGAACTTCCAGGGAAGGAATGTCTTTCTATCAATGTAGCTTGGTACCTCCTCTGCAGTTTAAGAGTCTTAGAGTTGCCTGAGAGCTCCAGTGATAAACTCAGGGTCACACAGCCAGGATGTGTCAGAGAACAGGCTTGAACTTGTCCCCCTGGCATAGAGTAAGGTCCACAGGTGGCCCAAGTGTTTCCCTTCCTTTCTGCCCTCAATACTCACTTGAGTGGGTACATGCGAAGGGCAACATCCATGCCCGGGCAATAGGACAGAAAGGCTGCCAGAAGCGTCTCTTCAAATAGCCCGAAGATCAAGATCTTGTTCCTAGGAAGGAAAGGTGTAGGGGCGCAATGTAGGAACGGAGAGGAGAGTGAGCAAGAGGGATGGGACTCTCAAGAATTATGAGAGGAGAAATTCAGAGTTAGGTTGTCCAGTGGGGAAGGTCAAGAACGTTCTGAGAGGAGCCCTTTCTGTGTGTGGCCCAGAAGGCTGCTCTCTGGATAGAGGACTGTGGAGGCTTGAAACGGCTTGTACAGTGGGAAGCTCACGTCATCATACTCTGGTGGATGATAGAGTTTCGGCGGGTCTTGCAGATGATGAGGTCAGCCCATTGCACTTCTACAATGCTGATGAAGAAGGCTGTTTGGCATGTGAATTCTACCACCTTCCGTTGCTCATAGGTCTGGGAAGAGGGCACAGCAAAGGTGAAGATGAGAAGGGACAGTGAAGTCATAGGAGACAGTCTAGGTAGAGGAGGGGACAGAGTCTGACAAGAGGGGGAATCAGAGGGCAGGGTTGGGTTAGAGAGGAGGCAGAAAGGAGTGAGTTGGTCTCCCCTAAACAAATGACCTTTAGGATGCACCAAAGGTGAACAACCTTATACCTAGCTACACAAGGATTACAGAAGTATGATACAGGATTCCTAATTCTAGTTTAGGGACTTTATAGGGCATTTCTAATTATCTGAAGTGGGGGAAGGTAGTTTGCTAAAAAATTCTTTAAATAAAATTAACTATTTCCCTCTAATTATAAAATAAATATATGTCATGTAGCTCTTTGAGGAGGAAGAAGAGGATATTTATACTTCAAATTAATAAAGGAGGATCCCTGGCATAGAGAGTCAAAGCAAAGTGCTCAGACGTGCAAATACGTACACACATTAAAATACTTGTGTGTGTGTGTGTGTGTGTGTGTGTGTGTGTGTGTGTGCACATCTCCCATACACACAGAATGAGATTGGTAACTGCTCTAATTCCACTGAGTTTCAGTCGCTGGGCGGCCCCTATGGAGAGGCATCCTTTAGATTCTGAGAAATTCAGGATTGGGGATGAGAAGGTGGGGATCCTGAGAGTCTGGGCATATAGCTGTGAAATTTTTATCTTGTGGTATCTGATGCCAGGAGAAGAAACAGATGGATTTCAAAGGAAGGAAGCATAAGGAGATGAGAGGTTTCTAGTGCTAGTCTCTGGAGTCTCAACTGGAAGCTAAAGGGAGAAGAGCCAGCACAGAGACCCTCCAGTGACAAAGGGGAGAGAGATAAGGCCTTCTACACCCAAGAGGACAGATAGCCTCAACAGAACTAGAGCAGAGAACAAACAGTTGGCACTGGCATAGAGGAGTTTGTTGGAAACAATAGAAGAATATTATAGAAAGGTACTTGGGGTTGAGATTGGCAGGATGGGAGGCAATGGAGGCAAGAAACTGCTCCTCACGATTTCAATGCCCTTATTCTCCCTCTCTTTCCCCTCATTAAGACCCTCCTTACTCCTCTCCATCATTGTCCCCAGTTCACTCACCCACTGCTGTCCATAACAGTCTTCCAGGTCACTCATATAAAAATCATCCCAATTAATCCTGATGCCCAGCAGAAATGAGGGCCAGAAACCATTTTCTGCTAGGATCACAAAGTAAGTGAAGAAGCCAGCTATGGCCTGCATCATGCCTGGGGGAAAGTAGAGGAAAAAGAGGAGAGGCCTGGTCAGAGAAGGGAAGAAGACAGAGGACACTAGGAAAAAGCCCAAAGATTGGGGAATTTGGATGCTAGCTACTTTGGTGTTTATTCCAGGAAAATGTGGAAGATTCAGAAGCTCCTTCAATTCTTGCAGGATAGACTATTCCCTCAATTTGAATGACTTTTCAATCTGCATTTTATCCCTAACTTCTACTTAGATTTTAGCCTTAATTTCTCACTATCTTCCCACATTTAGTCAGGCACCAAGTCCCACTGAAACTGAAGCACAGTGTCCCTGCTCCTTTCCATTCCCAGAGGCTCTACCTCATTACCTCAGACTTGAACTTAATTATCAAGGTAGCTTCCTATAGTTATCCCTCTTTTAGTCTCTTCACTCCTCCTACAATCCATTATGCACATTGTCTCAAGACTATTCTTCCTAAAATGCTACTACTGTCCAGTTGTAAAACAGAATTGCTTCCCATTTCCTATCGGGCAAAGTTGAAACTCCTCAACTGGGCATTAAAGACCTTCCATGATTGGTTGTCTTCTTAGTCCAACTTTCTCTCCTACTGGTTCCCCCTTCACAAACCCTTGTGTTCCTTCAAAAACTAACTGTACCTACTTTGTTGCCTCTTTACTCTGTACCTGGCACACAGTAAGTGCTTAATAAATGCTTGTTGCCTGAACCTAGCCCTACTTCCTGGATTGGTTCTTTCCTCTCCTCTCCACTTGTCTGGGTCCTATTCTGCCTTTCAGACATAGTCCAAGTTCTTCCTCTCCTCTTCCCAACCAACTGTCCTGGGTGGTTGGTTTCTTTCTTGCACATTCATTATTTGTACCATTCACGGAGCTTTTACCATGTACTGACTTATATTGTTGTTTACCTTGTTGGTGTACATGGGTCATGTCTCCAACTAGATTATAAATCTTTCATGAGCAGGGGCCATGGCTCACAATTCCCTCTATCCCCAGTGCTTAGTGACCCACCTAATTATATTTGTTGAAAAAGAAAATCACACCCCCACCCCAGATATCCACACCTGGACAACTCAGAAAAACTTTGGCTAGAGAACTGGGCCTTAAGTCAGGAAGATCTGAATTCAAATCTGGCCTCAGACACTTAACTAGCTGTAAGATCTTGGGCAAGTCACTTAGCTTCTGTTTGCCTTTGTTTCCTTATCTGTAAGATGAGGACAGTTAATGATATTTACTTCTCAGGGCTGTTGTGAGGATCAAATGAGATCATATTTATAATAAGTATTTAGCACATTGCCGGGCACATAGTAGAGTAGGCACTATATAAATACTCATGCCCTTTGCTTCCTCCCTTCCTTTTGGCTCTTCCCCATTCACCACCTGCCCTCATTGTGTCTCCCAGAGTCACACCAATTTGTCCATAGGCCATACTGATGAGTCGTCGGTTCACCAGCTTGTCTTTCTTGGGGTCCCGGGGCATACGCTTCATTATGTCACT
This sequence comes from Notamacropus eugenii, assembly GCF_028372415.1. NCBI lineage: Eukaryota > Metazoa > Chordata > Mammalia > Diprotodontia > Macropodidae > Notamacropus > Notamacropus eugenii. The sequence goes on along the minus strand of NC_092873.1, from coordinate 385,176,777 downwards.
CTCTGCTGTCTCGTAGGCCAAGGAGATTGCAGGGACCTGGGGAAGAGGGGATATAAGGCTCAGAAGGAAACTCAAATGGCCTAATCTTTGCCCCTTTTCCTCTCTACAGATGTTCCCTATACCCCATCCCTTCTGATTGAAGGTACTCTTCCATTGTTTCCAGTTAGATCCTCACCATATCAGTACCCAGGTCAATGCAGAGAATGGTGATAGTCCCCAGCGGCAAGGGTATATTGAAGATGATGAAGCACAAGAAAGGGCTTATCTCAGGAATATTGCTGGTCAGGGTATAGGCGATGGACTTCTTCAGATTGTCAAAGATGAGTCGACCTGTGGGGATGTACCTGGGGTATCAGGAAGACTATATAGGAGGAGGCTAGGCAGGAAGAAGAAGATGTTTTGGAGGAAAAGCCATGGAAACTGCAAGGTGGAATTCTCAAGTTCTCACCCAATGCCCATCAAAGTTTTCCAAGGAATGGGGGTGTTCATTTGAGTTCATGCAGATAAACCTTGACTGGTCCTATATTAACTTGAATTCAGTCATGAAAAGGCCATAACATTAGCTCCAGGAAACCAATCTGGTCCTTCCTGCTATTGGGATTTGCCTTATTATAATAAATTGCCATATTAGCCTCACTACAAATCTACCAGACTAGGGGTGAAGGTTGACTGTGGAAACTGCTAGAAGGGAATGAAGAGGTGGGGTGACAGAGATAACCTTGGACATCTCAGCCCTCAAAGGTAAGTGTCATGGGTCCAATGACCCCTGTTTCTATCTCTCACCTTCCTCCACACCAGTGACAATGGAGGCAAAATTGTCGTCCAGAAGGATCATGTCAGCTGCCTGCTTGGAAACATCAGAGCCAGCGATCCCCATGGCAATGCCAATGTCAGCCTTTTTCAGTGCAGGAGAATCATTCACCCCATCACCAGTCACTGCCACAATAGCACCCTGGTTGGGAGTCAGAGTTATAAACAGAGGCTGTCAGCTAATGCAATACCCAAGACCTGGACTAGCCTGCAGAGACCATGATGATTACAGGGCTCCCTTTGTCCTGTTGTAGGGGAGGATTTGGCCTTTATCTCCCTTTGCTGGACTAGAGTCTCCCGCAACCCAGCCCTTTCCCCAAACTGAGCCATTTCACTGTCCTCTGGTCTAGTTCACTCTTTTTCTGGGCCTTGAACTTAGTTGGAACCATATTAGCCTTAATGGACATAAGAATGAGAGCACTAGGTTCAAAGTTGCAACATCAACTTGTCTGTCTACCTACTTCAAATCTAGAATGACAGAATGTTAGGACTGGAAAGGACTTAATATAGGAGATTATCCCATATCAACTCCCTCATTTTGTAGGTGAGATCCAGAGGGGTATAATGGTTTACCCACAGTCACCCAGCTAGTTAGCGCAAAACTAGTACCAGAACCTAGGTCACGTAATGTCCCAGTACAGGGATTCCATGACCTTTAAAGTGACATTATGACCAGAGATAACGTCTTCTGGTCTACTCCTATCTGTCTCTGAAAGGCCCCCTTGCTTTTTTCCCTGCACCTGTCTCTGACATCCTTCCACAATGATGAGCTTTTGCTGAGGTGAAGTTCGGGCAAAGACAATCTCGGTGTGTTCTCTGAGGACAGTGTCTAGCTCCTCTTGTGACATGTCCTTTAGCTGTGAGCCATGAATCACACAGGCTTTTGCATTCCTGGAGGGAAAGGGATTGCCTAAAGTGAATTCTGGGGGCTGGAGGTCCTGGAGTTCCCAAGCAGGATTTTCCTAGGAGACTAGTAGTTCTTTGTTTCTCTCTAATCATCCTCCTGAATGTCCCTAAACATATTATCCTTATGTGTAAATCACAGGATTGTAGAATTGAGAATGGGAAGAGATTTTTTTGAAGTCATCCCCCTTATTTTATAGTCTGTAAGTCTTCACACTTGGTTTTATAGTCCTTAGGTCTTCTCACTCCCTTTTCTCATTTTCTCTATCCAGGATGCTCATAGTTTCCCATCACACGAATGACCTTTCCTAATCTAATTTCTTACTCTTCTATCTCTCTTCCTCTTCTCCTTCAATTCTTCCCCAATATGGAGGCATTTCCCTATTGTATAATGTTAACATGTATAAAATTAGTAAATCTTATCTGTTAGGTGCCTCCCAGGAAATCAGGGTAGTATGAACTTCTGGGATAAAGGATGAAGGACATGAACTGGGGAGACTGGGAGGCCTTACCTGGGATCTACCTGACTGACAGAGACATGTAACCGGGCAGCAATATCCTCCACAGTTTCACTGTTCTCAGAGATTATTCCGACACCTTTGGCGATGGCTTTGGCAGTGATAGGATGATCCCCGGTTACCATTATCACCTGGGAGGTGGAAAATCATTGTCAGAGCTGCCCCTGGCCCTATCCCTCTTCAATGTATAGAGGACCTTGTCTTTTCTGAATGGGGGTTGGAGAGCTCTTCTCCAGTCAAGGTATAAAATAATGGGGTTGGATGAGATGACCTCTACCTTGGCTAATGCCTATGGGAATGGGCAGTGTTATAAAAAGACAAGAACCAGGATAGCTTGTGGACATAATTTTTCCAGAACATGAACATATCTTATAATCAGATCCATACAGATGAGATTTATGTCTGCTAATGGAAGTTCTAATTGGGTTCACTATATAGTTTAATCTAGTTCAAGTCTGAGTCCATGAGTCAAGGCTAGTCTTGAGGTCTGGCCATTTCTACTGCCAAGGCTGCTGAGGTTGTCAAGTCAGTCTCAGACCTTTTAAGGGTTTAGGAAACTCTCTAATGGGCTCATGAGATCTGGTATTAACCTAGAGTGACTCAGACTGAACTTGTTCACACTGTATGACAAAGTTTATAAATACTTTCTTCATTTTAACCCTTCTATTTCTCCATTTTACAGATAAAACTGAGGCTTAAGAGAGATTATATGCTTTGCTTATTGTCACAAAGCTAATAAGTCTTAGAGGTGGAATTCAGGTTCAGTGTTCATTCAATTCTACTAGGATTTATAACCTACTTTACTTTGATAATTCAGTGTATTCAGGATCTCATAATTGTGAGTGTTGATCACAAGCTAGCCATGCCTTCCCATCCTTTGAAATTCTGGTCCATATCCTTCCATCAATTCTGCATAAAGAATTTGCTAAAAGTTGATGATAGTAAGCACCAAATACAGAAAAAAGAGCTTTTAAAAAGTTGGTGGGCAAATAAACGAGACCCAGAGGCATTCCTCAATAGAAAAGTAGTCAAAGGATATGAATAAATTCTTTTCAAAAGAATTGAAAACTATTAAGAACCATGTAAAAGATTATTCCAAACCACTAAATAGTAAGAGGAATGAAAATCAAGCAACTCTGAGGTTTTACTCATCAAATTGGCAAAGATGATGAAAGATAGAAATAACATTGGAAGAAGGGCGGAGCCAAGATGGTGGAGTAGGAGGACAGACCTGCTGTAACTCTCCCCCCACAACCTATAAAATACTTGCAAAAAATGACTCTAAACAAATTCTAGAGCAACAGAAGCAACAAAACAACAGAGTGAAGGAGATTGCCTGGAAGGCTGGAAGGCTGACAGAAGGGTCTATAGCACCAGGCTCGGGTTCACTCAGCATGGACAGGACTGGAGCAGGCTTCAGGGTATGGAATCATGGGTAGCAGCTGCAGTTTCCAGATTTCTCACCCCACAAATGCCAATAACAGCTTCAAAGGTTAGTAAGAAAGCTCTTTCACCTGGGTGAAAGGGGAGTAGCTTCTGGTCCCAGTCCTGGCCTCAGGGTGGCAGCAGCCTCTATTTTGGAGCTCTTGGCCTAAAGGCCCTGGGGGAGTCAGTCAGCTGATCTGGGTCTTGGTCCTGGGATGAGGAAGAACACTGATGTGGTGGAGCTGGTAGAGGGTCTGGAGAGGGAATCCTAATCACAGATCCTGGGCAGCAAGGAGTACTTGTGGTTGCTCCCAGATCAGAGCACAGGCCAGAAGAGGAGAAAACTCCTTTCCTTTGATTGTGCCACCTTGGAGGAACTAAGAACTTACAGGTCCCTAGAGTATACCCTCCACTTGACAAGGGACTCAAAATGCCCCATAAAGGGAAAAAAATTAGACTATAAAAGGTTACTTTCTTGGTGAACAGGTATATTCTTCTATCCTTTCAGATGAGGAAGAACAAAGCATACCATCAGAGGAAGATATAAAAGTCAAGGCTTCTACATCCATAACCTCCAAAAAAAATATGCAATGCTATCAGGCCATGGAAAAGCTCAAAAAGGATTTTGAAAATCAAGTAAGAGAGGTGGAGGAAAAATTGGGAAGAGAAATGAGAGTGATGCAAGAAAATCATGAAAAACAAGTCAACAGCTTGCTGAAGGAGACCCAAAAAATACTGAAGAAAATAATACCTTTAAAAATAGACTAACTCAAACAGTAAAAGAGATCCAAAAAGCCAATGAGGAGAAGAATACTTTAAAAAAGTAGAATGGTCCAAATGGAAAAGGAGGTTCAAAAGCTCACTGAAGAAAATGGTTCTTTAAAAATTAGAATGGATCAGATGGAAACTAATGAGAAACCAAGAAATTACAAAACAAAACCAAAAGAATGAAAAAATAGAAGACAATGTGAAATATCTCATTGGAAAAACAACTGACTTGGAAAATAGAGCCAGGAGAGATAATTTAAAAATTACTAGTCTACCTGAAAATCATGATCAAAAAAAGAGCCTAGACATCATCTTCCAAGAAATTATCAAGGAAAACTGCCCTGATATTCTAGAACCAGAGGGTAAAATAGAAATGGAAAGAATTCACTGATTACCTCCTAAAAGAGATCCAAAAAGGAAAACTCCTAGGAATATTGTAGTCAAGTTCCAGAGTTCCCAGGTCAAGGAGAAAATATTACAACTAGCCAGAAAGAAACAATTCAAGTGTTGTGGAAATACAATCAAGAAAACACAGGATTTAGCAGTTTCTACACTAAGGGATTGAAGGGCTTGGAATATGATATTCCAGAGGTCAAAGGAGATAGGATTAAAACCAAAAATCACCTACCCAGAAAACCTGAGTATCATACTTCAGGTGAAAAAATGGTATTTCAATGAAATAGAGGACTTCCAAGCACTCTTGTTGAAAAGACCAGAGCTGAATAGAAAATTTGACTTTCAAATACAAGAATCAAGAGAAACATGAAAAGATAAACAGGAAAGAGAAGCCTTAAGGAACTCATTAGAGTTGAACTGTTTACATTCCTACATGGAAAGATGTTATTTGTAACGCATGAGACCTTTTTCAGTATTAGAATAGTTAGAAGGAATATATATATGTAGGTATGTATGGGTATGTATGTATGTGTATATTACATATGTGTAGGTATGTATACATATGTGGATGTATGTGTGTATGTATATGTGTGTATATACATATGTATGTGTATATATATACACATATGTAGACAGAGGGCACAGAGTGAGCTGAATATGAAGTGAGAATACCTAAAAAAATAAAATTTACCGTTGAATGGAATGTACTATGAGTAAGAGAAAGGGAGAGATAGAATGTAGCAAATCATCTCACATACAAGAGGGAAGAAAGAGCTTCTACAAGGGAGGGGAAGAGGAGGGAGATGAAAGGAAATAATTGAGTCTTACTCTCATAGGATTTGGCTTAAGGAGGGAATGACACACACTCAATTGGATATGGAAATCTATTTTACCCTGCAGGAAGGCAAGGGGGAAGGGGATAGGAGAGGGAAGATAATAGAAGGGACAGCAAATTGAGGAAAGGGATAACCTGGAGCAAACACTATTGTGGGAGGACAGGTCAAGGGAGAGAAAAGAATAAATGAAGGGCAGGATGGGACAGAAGGAAATGTAGTTAGTCTTTTACAACGTAACTATCATGGAAGTGCTTTTCACCATTATACATGTATGACCTATACTGAATTGTTTGTTTTCTCAATGAGGGTGGGTGGGGAGGGAGGGAGAGAATATGGAACTCAAAGCTTTAAGAATGAATGTTAAAAATTGTTTTAGCGTGCAACTGGAAATTAAACTATATAGGCAATGGAGTATAGAAATCTATTTTGCCCCACAGGAAAGTAGAGGGGAAGGAGGATGGAAGAAGAGGGGGGGGTAATAGAAAGGAGAACAGATTGGAGGAAGGAGTGGATGGGGTGCATGCTGTTCTGGGGTACAGGGTGGGAAGAGATGGGGAGAAAATTTCGAATTCAAATTCTTGTGGAAATGAATGTTAAGAACTGAAAACAATAATTTCTACATTTAAAGAAATAATGTTGGAGCGGTAGCAGAAAGGTCAACTTACTAAGATACTTGATCAAGCTATGAATTGATTCAATCATTTCAGAAAACAATTTGGAAGTATGCTATAAAAGTGATTTAAATGTTTTTACCATCTGACTCCGATATCCATTGCTAGGCATTTATCTCATGGAGATTAAACATAAAGTTAGTGGTACTTTCTGTGGTAGCAAAAAACTGGAAAACAAGTAGACACCCAATGATTAGGGAGTGACTGAACACACTATATTACATAAAGGTAATGAAATAGAAGTGCATTTTAAGAAATTATTACTATGAATAATAAAAGAGAAGTTTGGGAATACTCATATGAACTCATACAGTATAAGGAAAGTAGTATTCATAATGACTGCAATAATGTATATAGAACCATGAGAACAATAAACCCCTGAATGCTATGTAATTATAATGAGCAAAGTTGACCTGGGAGAAGAGATGTGAAAATGCATCTTTCTCCTGCCTTCCAGAGGGAGGGATGATAGCATGGAACATTGGATATACTACTGGATTCAGTTGGTGTATGGGTTGGTTTTTCTTCTTTCTCTCATTAGTTCTTTGTTAAAAGGGAAAGTTTGTTTTTCAGGGAAGGGGAGAAAGATCTATATGAAAAGGAAGGTTATGTGAATAAGAATATTTATAATTTTTATATCAGTGTTAGGTACAAAAGTTTCATGAAGTCAGAAAAGGACTCCTTGCTTGGGAGAGATTAGAAGATGGTGGAGAAATATAAAGATTACTCAATTTTGCTCACTTCTGTTTTGTCTCTAAGACTGACTGGGATGCTAGAATAATACTCAACAGGTGAAAAGGTGGGAAGCAAGGTGATAAAGCTAGGTGGCACATTGGATAGAGTGTCAGCCCTGGAGTTAGGAGGACTTGGGTTCAAAACTGGCCTCAGACACTTCATAGCTGTATGATTCTGGGCAAGTCACTTAACCCTGTTTGCCTCAGTTTCCTCATCTGTAACATGAGATGCAGAAGGGAAAATGGCAAACCACTCCAGTATCTCTGCCAAGAAAACCACAAATGGGGTCGTGAAGAGCTGGATACAACAACTAAACTACAAGAAGTAAAATTTCATATACCTTAGTGGTCTTCAATGGATCCAAGTCACTCAGATCAAAATTACAAACGAAGGTACTGAAAGGTCTAGTAAATGTAAAGTAAAACATAAAGTAAAAAAAAAAGTAAAAATCACTTTCAGTGATCTTCAGAAAATTTGGGCAAACCAGAATGGGTGATAGACCTACAGAAAGGCCAATGCCCTGATTTTCCAAAATACAACTCAACAAATATTTGCTGAGTACTTACTCTGTATGAGGCTCTATGTTAGGTTGTGGGGATACAAAATGAAAAACAAAACAGAGCCTCCCTCTGAGGAGCTTACATTCTCCTGAGAGGTAGAACATGTCACTTAAGTCCTGGTCCTCAGTTTCCTCATTTGTAAAATGAACCAGATAAGACTCTGAGGTTTCTTCCAGCTATAGCATCTCTCAAGGCACAACGCTCAGCTACTTTCTCTTTTCTCTCTGTGCTGTTTCCTCAACTCCAATGGGTTCAATTATCATCTTTATGCAGGTGATTCTCAGATCTACATATCCACCCTGAGTCTCTCTTCTGAGCAATAGTCATGCATCGCCATTTACCTCATGGTGATTGAACTAGGTGTCCAACAGAACTCATTACCTTTCCTCCCAAACTCTCCACACTTCCAAGCTTCCATCTTACTGTTTATTGAGGGTACTTCTATCCTTCCAGTCACCTAGGCTTGCAACCTCAGTATCATTCCTGACTCCTCACTCTCATTCACCCTACATACCTAATTTTTGCTAAATCTTGTGGTTTCTTCCAACTCACCATCGACCCTTTTCTCCACTTATATACCTACAGCTACAGCTCAGGCCTCTATCATCACTTGTCTGGACTACAGCTTCTTACCTCCCCCTCCAGTTCATCCTAGGGCAGCTAGGCAGTGCAGGGGATGGAGTCAGGAAGAACTGAATTCAAATTAAGCCTCAGACACTTACTAGTTGTGCAATCTGTGTGCAAGTCATTTAACCTCTGTCTACCTCAGTTTACTCATCTATAAAATGAGCTGGAGAAGGAAACACCAAACCACTCTAGTGTCTTTGCCAAGAAAACCCCAAATGAGGTCTCAAAGAGTCAGAGATGACTGAAATAACTGAACAGCAGCAGCAGCAGCAAGAAAGTCACCAAGTTAGTGTTGTGCTTGACATTGCTAAAATTGCTATAAGGGATAGAGTGCCAGCCTCCAAACCAGGAAGATGTATCTGGTAACCGCAGCAGTTGGATTGAGGGAAGACACACCTGTGAGGGCATGCTTGATCCAGCTCGGTGTGAACTGACCTGGCAGCTGAGTCACCATGTCCTTCAAGCAGCAGTGACCTGCCCATTGACTCTGCCATGTCCAGGAGTGAATTTGTGAGGGGAAATGCTTTGTGGCAGGCATTTTATGTTTAAGTCCCCTCTTCCCTGGAACAGGGTGAGTGTGTAGAAAGAAGGGAGACTATAGCTCTAGTTTGGAGGAAATGTTTTTGTCCTTGCTGTAATTCCTCAGTAAACATCTTTTGTAAAGCTAAGCAGTATTTATTGGTTAATTAATGTTGGAGAGATATCAACTGGTAAATTGATATAAGAGTGAGATCAGCTGGTCAAATTGGTATTGGGGGGGGTGATATTAACTAGTGAATGATATTGGGGGATTCACAATAGATAGGGGATGATGACCATTAGTACTAGAAAGACATACCCAGCCTTTTGGGTTTAGAACCCTGAAGGGAGAAAAGAAGCAGCTAAACTCTGAGAACTCAACTTACCAGTAGGAGTGGGGATTGACAGAATGCTTCTCAGAGAAAGTGCTACAGAAGGAACTGAGGATATTTGGAATGGAAGAGATTTAGGCAGGAAAGTATAGTTGTCTTTAAATAACTGAAGGCTTTTATATTTGTGGAAGCACATAAGTCTCATTCCTATTAAGTTTCATAGATTCTAAGAAATTGTAATCTTTTGAGTTTGGGTTTAAAATCTTTGGCTGGAATTGAATAAAAGATCCAATTAGTTTTCCCTGGAATAGAAGAAAATAGAGTGTCCTCATCTTTTTTTCTTTCTTTTTTGTTTTCCTTTTTTCTTTTGTTTCATTCTTATCAGAGGCTTAATCAGTTTCTAAAGAAAAGCCTGAGCATCAAGGACTCCTCTGGACAAGCAATTAAAGAGGAAGAGTGGCCGTGATTATTAAAATTAAGAAAAACATCTCTTGAATTCACATTTGACCAGGAAAACAAAGGAATTCTTAAAACAGGGGCTCTTAAGCTGGGGACTGTGAACTTAAAAAAATATTTTGAAGCTGCATTTCAATATAATTGGTTTCCTTTGTAATCCTAGGTGTTTTATTTTATACTTGTATAAGACATTAATTCTGAGAAGTCTAAAGACTTCACTAGCCTGCCAAAAGGATATATGATACCAGCAATATTAAGAGCTCCTGACCCTTAATGAAGTAGAGAGACATTTAATGGTTTTAGGGAAATGGTTCTCCTGGGTATATCAAAAAGTTAAGTCCTGGTGATTCAAGATTCTTGTTTAGACTTTGTCCTTCTGTTTGATTGTGATTACAGAACATTGTCCTTGCTCTTGAACCCCATAAATCGCAACTCAAAAATGACTTGGGTAGAGATTTTCAAAGACAGCAGATTTTCTCTTGGATTTTCTTTGTCTCTTTGGATTTTCTCTCTCTAAGCACAAATGCTTAGAATAATTTAATTAATATGAGTTTATTTCTGGCAGATTTGTACTCCAAATGTAAAAGATAGAATTGTTCTTCCATGTGTGGAAGGAATTAGAATTTTTATGCTTCAGAGAGAAGAATTAGGAGCAATGAGTGGAAGTTATAGGGAAACAGATTCCAGCTCAACATCAATAAAAGTTTCCTAAAGTTAGGGCTCTATAAAAATGGAATTGACAACCCTGGGGGTCACTAGTTTTCCCATTACTGGCAGTCTTAGGCAGAGGCTGGATAAGTATAGGATTCATGCCATGGAAAGAGATGGATTAGATGACCAGCTACCTTCTAATTTTTTAAGTCTTGGATTACTCAGGGTGTATTCTGAAGGAAAGATTCTAATGAGGAGAGTCTAGAGAAAAGTAAAGTGACTAGAAACCATTACAATAACCCTAGTGATGGTGATGAGGGTCTGAAAAGGGGCAGGTGCTGTGAGAGAAAGTTTGAAAGCTGATGAGATGTGGGGATTTTAAGCAAAAAGTGTCAAAGTTGATAGTGTTTTCTAGCCTGGGTAAACTGGAGAATGGGATTGCTGTCAACCAAAGTAGAAAAAATGGGGGAGGGTTCTTTTAAAGAAATGGTGTTTACTTTGAAAGTGGTTGGGTTTGAAGGATTGACAGAGCATCTAAATATGCCAAGTTGGCAGTTTGAAGCTTGGGGACTGAAGTTCAACTCTAGAGAGCTCACAGTTGGCAATAATTACTTGGCAGTCCTGCTGCTTGCATGATGGTAATCACTGACGACATGGGAGTGACTGACTGCTATGCCTAAGGGAGAGAATGCTAAGAGAGTAGAGATAAAGGTCTGGGGAATGCCTATGTTTAAGGAATGCCAAGAGAATGAGGAGAAATAGCAGATACAGAGAAGGAAGGGACAGAGAGTCAGGAGGAGAATCATGAATGTAGTATCACATATTGAATATAGTTGGAGGAAGCCACTCAGTTAAGCTGGCTAGAAACACTACAAAACTTACATTATCTAACCTTGACTGGATCCTTATGGCAGCAAAGTAATCCCACTCCTTTCAGAGATGGTTCTGAAACTTTTTCTTTTATCCTCAAATGTTTCACATCCTTCTCCATCTCTGTAGCTTACACACAGCCCAGGACCTTGCTTCTTACCTCACTGAGAAGACTGAGGCTAATTGTCACGTATTCTATCTTTCTCCCTTTTCCCTCAAAATCTTTCAAAAACCACCTCCCACACCTCATTTCCTTCATTCTTTAATAATCAAGTGATTCTTTTCCATACCAAGACTAACCCCTCTACATATGCCTTTGATACAATTCCCTCACATCTTTTCCAGCAGATTGACCCCTCAATTATCATCCCCTCAATCTTCAATTTCTGCTTCTATTGGTTCCTTCTCTAGTGCTTTCAAACATGCCCAAGGCTTCCCTATCTTAAGAAAACCAACTCTTTTTTAGACCCCACCACCCCTCAAACTATTGTCCTATATTTCTTCTCCCTTTCTTAGTTAAAAGTCCTAGAAAAAGCTATCCACACTCATTGCCTTTATTTCTCCTCTCATTCACTCCTTTGCAATCTGACCCCTGACCTCACTACTTACTGTTTTCTCTAAAGTTACCAGTGATCTCTTAATTACCAATCCAATGGTTTTTTTCCTAGTCTTTATCTTTCTTGACTCCTCTACAGTGTTTGACATTGTCAACCACCTTCTCCTCCTGGGTTTTCATGCTCTCTTGGTTTTCCCACTTGCAACCTTTTGTCTCCTTTGCTGGTTCATGATTCATTTCCCTTTTTTCTACCTGTGGGTGTCCTCTAAAGCTAGGTTCTTGACTTCTTCTCCTCTTAACTCTCTCTATTGTCTCCCTGGGTGACCCAGTTCTCATGGGTTTAATTATCATCACTAGACAGAAAATTTAGAGAGTCATACATCTGGTCCCCACAGTCTCTCTCTTGAGTTCCACTACCTCGTGGTCATATGTGGCCCTCTAGGTCCTCAACTGCAGCCCTTTGACTAAATACAAACTTCACAGAACAAATCCCCTTAATAAAAGATTTATTTGTTCTATGCCCAAAGGGCAATAAAAATGTGCATACCCTTTGGCCCACTTCTAGGGCTGTATCCCAAAGAGATCATAAAAATGGGAAAAGGCCACACATGTACAAAAATATTTAAAGCAGCTTTCTTTGTGGTGGCCAAGAACTGGAAATTGAGGGCATACCCATCAATTGAGGAACGGCTGAACAATTTGTGGTATATGGATGTAACAGAATACTATTGTGCTATAAGAAATGATAGATTTACATGAACTGATGCTGAGTGAAGTGAGCAGAACCAGAAGAACATTGTACACGGTAACAGCCACAGTCTGCGATGACTGATTTGAATAGACTTAGCCCTTCTCAGCAATGCAAAGATCTAAAACAATTCCAAAGGACTCATGATGGAAAATGTACAAAGAACTATGGAGTCAACATAGAGTGAAATAGACTATTTTCTTTTTTGTTTCATTTTTTCTTTCTCATTTCTCCCATTCATTATACTTCTTATATACAACAGGACTAATGTGAAAATATGTTTAATAGAAATGTATATGTAAAGCTTATATCAGATTGCAGGCCATCTTGGGAAGGGAGAGGGGAGGAAGGGGGAAAAATTAAAAACTTATGGAAGTAAATGTTGAAAACTAAAAATAAATAAACTTAAAAAAAAGATTTATTCCGTAAAACTTGGACTCAAGTCAAAAGGCCGCAACTGAGGACCTAGAAGGCCACATGTGGCCTCGGGGCCGCAGGTTCCCCCCACCCCTGATTCTAGCCAAACATATCTCTGATCCTTACAGGTAGCACTCTTAAGGTCCTTTAGCTCTGGTTTTCTTTTCTCCTACTTGGAATGCTTCCCCTCCTCCACACCACTACCTCACAAAAACTCATACTTCCCTCAAGGTCCAGTTCAAGCACCACTTTATACAAGAAAGGAAATATTTTCTGATTCCCACAACTATTAGTGGCTCCTCTCCAGTTATCTTTTATTTAACTATTTTGAATTTACTCTGTATTTATTTTGTGTATATTTGTACATGCCTCTGCTGATGGAAAGGAAGTTAATTGAAAGGAAGGATTGTTTTATTTTTTGTCTTTGCGTCCCTAGTTCTTGGAACCAAGAAGATGCTTAATATAGTAACTGCTTGTTGGTTGATTTGTTGTCTGTCCTTCATTTTAGAAGAGGACCAATGACATCACAATGTTGGGATTAGGGTAGAGTGTGTCTAACTGTAGCTGATCAGTCCACATTGGCCAAATGCCAAATACACACTTACCTAAAAGACTATTTTGTGGAGAACTCACAAAAGACAAACGCTCACACAGAGGCCAGAAGAAGTAGTACAAGGACACTCTCAAGGTCTCTCTGAAGAACTTTAGTATCCATTGTTAGACATGGGAGAAGCTGACACAGCATGGCAAACCAGCATCAAAGAAGGTGCTGTATTCCATGAGCAAAGCAGATTCACAGTAGCACAAAGGAAATGTAAGCTGTGCAAATCCAGAGACATCTCTATCCTAAATGTTTTAACAGACTATTTGTGCCTGACCTGGGACAGAGCCTTCTGAACTTGTATTGGTTGGCTGATTTATGAATTGGCTGGGGAGGATATCAATGGAAGAAAGGTATTAAGAAGGAAAAATGGTCAGTTGTATCTAATGCTACAATAAAAATCCACTGACATTATATGTGACTTTAAGGTTGACAAGGAGCAGCTAGGTAGTGCAGTGGAAAGAGCAATAGGCCTGGAGTCAGGAAGACTTGAGTTCAAATTTGGCCTCAGACACTTACTAGCTGTGTAACCCAGGGCAAGTAATTTCTCAGTTTCCTCATCTGTCAAATGAGCTGGAGAAGGAAATGGCAAACCACTCCAGCATCTGTGCCAAGAAAATCCCAAATGAGGGCATGAAGAGTTAGACATGACAGAAACGACTGAACTAACTTCCATCAAATCCAATGCCAGACATTGGATTTGAATGCTCTTATCATTTGGAGTTATCCGAATCTGGAGTCTTCCCCACTGTATGATGAAAGAGAATGAGGACTATAAAAGGCCATAGGATGTGGTTATTTGAACTCAATTGTTAGCAGCTCTGGAGGCAGCACTTTCAGGAGATTAGTTGAGATGGAATCTCATTGCAAACGGTTGAGGGTGCATAGAGAAGTAAAGAAAGGAAACATATACTACTCATATTAGGAGCTTAGAAGGGAAGAATGAAGAGATAACATGATAACTTGAGGAGGTGAAAGGATTCAAGGAAGTTTCTTTTTCATTTTTTAGGGTAAGAGAGACCTGTATTTGTTTATAGAAAGATGTTGAAGATATAAGAAAGACAGGGTATGATTAAGGTCATGGACATGACATTCCCCACCCCCAGAATGTGTTCAATAAGAATATATGTATAGAACCCATATAAGATTGCATGCCATCTCAGGGAGGGAGTGGGGAAGAAGGGGAAGAAAATTTAAGTCTTATGGAAGCAATTGTAGAAAACTGAAGGATGCTATAACTTGGATTCGTGATTTGTTTAGGGGTTGGTCTAGACAACCTCTGAAGACCCTTCGAACTCTGAAATTCTATGATTTTTGTGATTATATTATTCTCCTACCAGAGTTACCAAGGATTATAGGTGATGATGGATTGGGCTAGAGACACTGTTGGTGGATATCAGATATCTGAGTGTCTCGGTATTTTTTTTTTTAATGTTTTGGTGTGTTTTGAGTATACTGGTATGTTTTACATTTTCACTACAATGCCTATGTCCTATCTCTAACTCCTACCCTGAGATGCCAGTATTGCCTGAGGATGGGGTGTTGTCTCAGTCTCTCCAGATTTTTGTCCAAGAACAGAATAGGAATCTTGCTTTTCTGACAAGGGCATGCCCATGGAGGAAAAAATCACTGGGAAAATCCCTAGGGCAGGTGTTGATGGTGGCAAGGAGGCTCAAAGCCTAGGTAGCCTACCTTGATGCCTGCACTGCGGCACTTGCCTACAGCATCAGGTACAGCAGCCCGGGGTGGGTCAATCATAGACATGAGCCCCACAAAGCAGAGCTCTGTTAGAGGGAAGTTGACATTGTCTGAGTCAAACTGAAAGTCCCCAGTGTATGGCTCAGGGAGATCTAAATAGCAGAAACCTGGAGGATAAAAAAGGAAGGAGCAAAGCAAAGGTAATTCAGATACCCTGTCTTTTACATCCCCATACCTTAGCATCCTATAACCTTCCCCTATCCTCTAGGCGCAGCATTTTCCCTTAGTTTTTAGAGTCTTCCCCGCCATCCTCAGGGCCCACTCCTTCAGATCTTTTCCCCTTTTCTAGCTCACTTTCCCCAGTTTCTCTCACCCAGCACACGTTCCCCTAACCCTCCCAGTTCCAAGTAGGCATCCTGGAAGGCCTTTTGAGACTCCTCATCCAACGGATACTCATTTCCATTCAATAGGATAGTGGAGCAACGCTCTAGGATACGTTCTGGAGCTCCTTTCATCACCAGCAAATATTTCATGGAGCTTGCATCCTGAATGTGGACCGATACCTAAGGAGAGAGGAGAGACAGTGTCAGGGAAGGAAGACATAGGACTGAGGAGAAGAGGCACCCTTGTCTCTTCTTCTTCTCCCAAATGGGGTTCCTATTTCATCCTTCCAAATTCTACTCAAGTCTCAGTCGATACTCATAGACTTGAGAACAGAAAGAGATCTTAAGGATCAATGATAGATAGATTAACCAAAGCTCAGGGAAGAATGATGGTTTGACCATGGTCTTGTGAATTCTGGCCTTCAAATACAGGTCCTCTGACTCCAAATGTGCACTTTTTATACTACACTGCAAAGTAGATGCTTACTTCCTTTGAATTCAGTTCATATCAACGTGACTATGGTTTTTGTTACCTATTTTGTGTACAGTAATTTATTGATTGAGCTTACTTGGGCTGGGAGCAGGAAAAATAGGTAGCAAGGCATGGAAGAAAGAATACTGGGCCTGTAGCCAAGAGATCTGAGTTTGCCTTATGGCTTTGGTGTGTAATGCTCTGTGACCCTGGGCCAGACTCTGAGTCTCTGAATCTCAATTTTCCAATTTATAAAATAGGGCTATTGGGCAGCTAGGTGGCAAGGTGGATAAAGAGCCCAACCTGGAGTTAGTAAGTCATCTTTCTGAGTTCAAATCTGACCTCAGCCACTTATTAGTTGTGTGAGCCTTAATCCTTACTTAATCCTCTGTTTGCCTCAGTTTCCTCATCTGTAAAATAATCTGGAAAGGAAATGGCCTACCACTCCAGTATATTTGGCAAGAAAACCCCAAATGGGATTACAAAGAGTTGGATGTGACCAGGAAAAAAAACTGGACAGAAGCAAAGATAGGATAATACCTGCACTATCCACACTTTACATGACTAAGAGAAAAGTGTTTTATAATCTTAATAACATTATAGAAATGTAAGCTGTTATTATTCAAAGATAAATAAAGCAGCATCTGGCCAGCTAGGTCACTCAGTGGATAGAGTTACTGGGCCTTCCACTGAAAACTTCCAATCCATATCCTTCAACCATTTGCTTATTAGGGAGCAACTTTGGTGTTTATGAATTTGAATCAGTTCCTTATATATATTGGAGATGAGACTTTTAACTGAGAAATGGACTGAAGAGATTTTCTCCTCATTCATTTGTTTTCTTCTTAATTTTAAGCACATTGGTTTTGTTGGGGCAAGACATTTTAATTTTATATAATCAGAACTGTCCATTTTATCATGAATTCTTCCTCTTCATAGTTGTGGAAAGTAATTTCTTCCTTGTTTTTTAAAATTGTTTATCATGTTTTTCACATGTTTAAAATGTTCATCACATTTTATGTCTAAATCATGAATCCATTTGGAACTTATCTCAGCATATGATATGAGATGTCAGCTTATGCCTAACTTTTGTCAGGATGATTACAGGTTTTTCTAGGTAGTTTTTGTAACATAGTGAGTCCTTACACCAGTAGTTAAGGTCTATGAGTTTGTTAAACACTATGTAACTATGTTCATTTGCTTCCATATTGTTATTCAGTCATTTTTCAGTGTTGACTTTTCGTGACAATATTTGGGGCTTTCTTGGCAAAGATACTGGAGTGGTTTGCCATGTCCTTCTCCAGTCCATTTTACAGGTGAGGAAACTGAGGCAAACAGAGTTAAAGTGACTTGCCCACAGCCACACAGCCAGCAAGCGTCTGAGGCCAGATTTGAACGATTTGAATTCAGGACTTAGAGGAGTCTTCCTGATTCTAGCCTGGAGCTCTAGCCATTGCTGCCCTTTCTGCTTAGTATCTGACCCTTAATGTATTGTAGTAATGACTTACTATTTTATAGTCAGTATCAAATTATTTTCATCATTATGGTTTTGTAGTATAATTTAAAATCCAGGCCCCTTTCTTTCTATGAAAAAAATTATTTCCTTTCAGATTCTTGGCCTTTTCTTATTCCAGATCAATTTCTTTCTATTTTTTTTTCTACCTCTTGAAGTAATCCTTTGGTAGTTTGATTAGTATAGTATTGAATAAATTGATTTAGCTAGCATTGTTATTTTTATGTTGACATGGCCTACCCACGAGCAATTGATATTTTCCCACTCAGTTAGTCCTGTCTTTTGTTTCTCTAAAGAGAATTTTTAATTGTACTCTTATAGTTCTTGCACCTGTCTTGATAGACCCCAAAATATCTTATACATTCTGTTTTTATTTTGAATGTAATTTCCTTTTCTTTCTCTTCTTCCTGAGTTTGTTTGTAATATACTAAAATGCTGATGATTTAAGTGGATTCATTTTATATCCTGCAATTTTTCAAGATTATTCATTGTTACAATTAATTTTTAATTTACTCTTTTTTTGGTTTTATGGATAAACCTTCACGTCATGTTTCAAAAGTGGTAATTTTGTTTCCTCTTTTCCTACGTTTATTCCCTTGATTTCTTTTTCTTGTGTTATTTATATAGCTAACATTTCTCACATTAAACAATAATGATGATAATGGATATCCTTGCTTAATTCCTGATCTTACTGAAAAAAGGTCTTAGCCTATCTATATTATATTAGTTGTTGATTCTTAGTTTTAGATAGATAATTACTATATTGAGGAAGGTCTATTTATTTCCAAGCTTTCTAGTGTTTTTTTGTTTTACAAAAGTGGATGTTGGATTTCGTAAAAAGTCTTTTTATTATTTATTGATAAAATCATGTTTTTATTATTTTTGTTATGAATATCATTTGTTATGCTTATGGTTTTCCTTTGATTGAACTAATCCTTCATTCCCAGTGTAAATCCAACCATAGTACGTAAACTTTTTAATATGTTGTTGTAGTCCCATTAATAATATCTTACTTAGTATTTTTCATATTAATGTTCACTAGGGATATTGATCTACAGTTTTCTTCTTCCCTGTTTCTCTGTCTTAAATATCAAGACTACATTTGTAAAACATATTTCTAAAACAATAGTAGTGATAACTAGCACTAATATGTACCAAGAGGTTTTCACAATTATCTTATTTGCTCTTATCAATCATTTTGTGAAATAGACGACATCATTATTCCCATTTTACAGATGTAACTGAGGCTCAGTGGTTTACTGGGACTTGCCCAGGATCACAGAGCTAGTGAATACTTGAGATGAGATTTGAACTTGGGTTTTTCTGACTCCAAGTCCAGAATCATACAGTATAGAAGGATCCCTTCTTTTTATTTTTAAACAATTGATGTAATATTGGAATTCTTTTTTGAGGATTCACTTGTAAATCCATATGGTCCTGGAATTTTTTGTTTGTTTAGTTTGTTTTAATTCCTTTGATAGTTCAAGTATGGCTAATTTAATTTCTTTTTCTGATGTTGGGTTAATTAAATGATCTATTTCTCTTAATTTGTATATTTTATATTTTTTTAAATGTTAATTCATTTCATCTAAATTATTAGTTTTGTTGGCTTATTGTTGGACAGTTTATAATTAGATAATTTCCTTTGTTTCATCTTAAGTTACTGTGAATTCTCCTTTCTCATTTTTGATACAATTTGGCTTTCTTCTATTAAAAAAACATACCAAATTATGGTATATGAATGTAATAGAATACTATTGTGCTATAAGAAATAATGAACAGGAAGACTTCAGAGAGGCCTGGAAGACTTATATGATCTGATGCTGAGTGAAAGGAGCAGAACCAGGAGAACTTTGTACACAGCAACAACCACGGTGTGTGAGGATATTTTCTGGTAGAACTAAAACTTCATTGCAATTCAAGGACTTAAAAAAATTCCCAATGGTCTTTTAAGGCAAATGTCTTCCACATTCAGAGAAAGAACTATGAAATTCAATTGCAGAATGTAGCAGATAAGTTTCTTTTGTATTATGTTCTGGTTGTTATATGATTTCTCCCATTGATTTTAATTCTTCTATGCAACATGACTGTGGTGAAAATGTATTTAATAGGAATGTATGTGTAGAACCCATATAAAATTGTATGCTGTCTCGGGAAGGGAGGAGGAAGTAGGGAGGAGGGGGAAGGAGGGAAAAAAAATCTAAGTTATATGGTAGTGATTGTAGAACACTGAAAATAAAAAAATAGAATGGAATAAAAAAAAATACCAGCTAACTGGTTATCTATTTTATTATTTTTTAAAATCAGGTTTTTTTATTCATTTAAGTTTTTTTAACTTTCAATTTTGTAATTTCTTCTTTGATTTTCTAATTTCTACTTTGATGTTTAGTTGATTTTTAAAAAATTGTTCTAACTTTTTTTTTTTTATAAAAATCTACATGTCCTTGTATAACCTATATCAAATTGCTTGCCTTCTTAGTGGGGAGATGGAGGGGAAGAGAAGGGAGAAGATAAATTGAAACTCAAAAATTTTAAAAGATGAATGTTAAAAATTGTTTTTACATGTAATTGGGAAAAAATAAAATGTTAAAAATTCAGAGTAAAAAAAAAGATAATCCATGAAAAAGCAAACTACATGTTCAACTCAGTGACCTATTAAAATATATACTTCATCATCATATAGTCCTTTTCAATTGATCAAATGCCAATCTTTTGATTCTGTTTTAATATTCTCTTTTTTTTTTTTGCCTGGAAAAAATAAATTTTTATTTATTTTTTTATTTTTTTTTTATTTTTTAATGTTTAACAATCACTGCCATACAATTGAGATTTTATCCCCCTCCACCTACCCCCCACTACCCCTCTCCCTCCCCACAACTGCATACAATTCTGTATAGATTCTACATATACTTTCCTATTGAGTATATTTTCACTATAGTCATGCTATGTAGTCAGACTAAAATAAATGAAAGAAATCGTATAACAAATCAGAATATGATACACAAACACATACACATACACAAACATGATCTGCTACATTTTGTGAGTGACTTCCATATTTCTTTCTCTGAGTGTGGAAGGCATTTTGCCTTGAGAACCACCTTTGGGATTTTTTTTTTTTATAAGAAGTTTTTGCATTATTACAAAATTCCAAGTCTACCAGGAAAAACTCTCACACACTGTGGTCGTTGCTGTGCACAAAGTTCTCCTGGTTCTGCTCCTTTCACTCAGCATCAGATCATATAAGTCCTTCCAGGCCTCTCTGAAGTCTTCTTGTTCATCATTTCTTATGGCACAATAGTACTCCATTACATTCATATACCATAATTTATTCAGCCATTCCCCAATTGATGGATATCCCCTTGACTTCCAGTTTTTGGCAACTACATAGAGTGCTGCTATAAATATTTTTGTACACGTGGGACCCTTTCCCATTTTTATGATCTCTTGGGGATATAGTCCTAGTAGCGATATTGCTGGGTCAAAGGGTATGCACATTTTTGTAGCCCTTTGGGCATAGTTCCAAATTGCTCTCCAGAATGGTTGGATGTGCTCACAGCTTTAATATTTTCTTAATGTCTCATGGAATCATTGCTTTCTGCTTGACCCACTCTAATTTTCAGGGTGTTGAATTCTTATGTATGATTTACTGCCTTTTGTTCTAAGCTATTAATTCTCCTTGTCATTCTTTCCTCCCTACTTATAATTTCCTTTAATATTACATTTCTTATTCATTTTGTCCAGGTACTCATAGTCCTTGTGTCCGGGATATCCTTGTTGTTGGGGGTGTAAGCTCAGTTCCATGTGGACAGTCTCGGGCGGGTAAAAGTGAGGACTTCTAAACCTTAGAGTTCTCATGAGGCCCCCCAGGGAACAGCAGGGAATTGAGGTGTGAGACCGAGCTATCCCGTGCATTTCCGCCTCTTCCCGTGAGAAAAGTGCTGGGAGAGAGCATCCCCGCCCTCGAGATTGGCCCAGATCTGAGCACACCTATTGTTATCTAACAGGCACGGTATTCAGGTGCAAACTATGTGGCAGGAGAGCTTAAGTAGGGTCAGGAAAGCCTGAAGGCGCTCTTAGCGCTGAGGGGCCCTTACAGGACAGAAGGCCCCTCTTCCTTCTCTCCTCTCTTCTTTCTTCCCTCTCCCCTCTCTCCCCACTTCCACTTCTGCTTTCATTCTCTTACTGTAAGATTTTTGCCTCCTTGGGAGATTTCCCTCTCTCCTAAGGAAGAGTTCCCCCTGCACATGTAACCAAGACCCTGAATAAAGCCTAACCCTCGTTCGACTCTGGAAAGTCTCTTCTCTCATACGTTTATCCGGTTTGGCCAGCCAAAGACCTGCTATAGGTAAGGTAAGACTCGGGTAGCCCTCAGGCCTCTAGGCCTGGCACTTGTCTCTGAGGTTCTATCTGGACTTGTGAAATTCCTCCCTATCAAGTGTGATGGGGCTATGATTCAAACCCAGGTCCTCTGACTTCAAGGCTCTTTCCACTGCACCATGCTGTTACTTTTTTATGTTTAGTGCAATTTCCAGAATTCAGAACTTTAGAGTTTTTAAATCAACAGGCATGTTTTAAGCACCTACTGTATGCAGGAGATGATGCAAGATGAGATATGTAGATAAAACTGAAACAATCTCTGCTATCAAGAACATTACATTCTACTAAACTCCTGGCCATTTTCATTACTTTTCATTCTTCTCTGTTTTTGGCAAAAGGAAATGCTTCCAATGAAGGTAACAACCTTGACATTCCTTGACCTGATACTACTTTTTAAGTATTGCCAGATAACCAATTATGGTACAAGAGCCTAATCCTTGTCTGTCAAGTATTGTCTGTCCTCCCCTCCCCTTGATCTTATTCTCCTTGCATAGTCTTTCTTGGCTCCATACCTGGTACTTGTTGGTGGAGTTGAAGGGGATCTCTGCCATCTTGGTGTACTTTTCCCTCATCTTACTCACTGAGCCATAAGATTGTTCAATGAACTTGAGTAGAGCTGATTCAGATGCATCTCCTGTTGTTGTTCTCTGCCAGGAAGGAGCTGGAGTCATCCCCTGGAGCAGGGGTACCAGGATCCCTGAGTGTCACTGGGAGGTATTGGGCCTACCCATGAAAACAAGGTGATGGATGAATTGGAGAGGAGACACCCATTCTGGACAACAAGGGAAATAACTCAAGGCTGGGAGGATAGGACTTTGGAGATACCTTCTTTCACTATGGACCTGATACCTTAGGAACAGGGACTATCTCTTGATCAGGTCCAAATTCAGCTCGGTTACAGAGACCAGCAATTAGAGCCAGGGCAGGCCAGGTTTCAGAGTTCTTGTCAAAAGTCTTCCCTGATAAAAAGAGGAATTTGTGAGTATGTGATGCAAGGGGATAGAGCTGAGAAAAAACCCTGTTTCTTATTAAAATGCTCCTCAGTGACATCCTTCTTCTTAAGCCTCAGTTTTTAAATATCTTTTCTTTTTCCCGATCCTACCGTTCCCTCCCTTTCCAAACATTCCACTCCTCCTTTCTTCCCCTTTCCCCGCAAATGCTCCCAGTCACCAGTCTGGTCCTCAGTGGTGTCAGCCTCAAATATATTCTTGTCAAACCACATGTGGGCCACAGTCATCCGGTTCTGGGTGAGGGTGCCTGTCTTGTCTGAGCAGATGGTGGAGGTCGATCCCAAGGTCTCCACAGCCTCAAGGTTCTTGACCAGGCAATTCTTGCGAGCCATTCGCTTGGCTGTCAAAGTTAGACACACCTAGGATGAGGGTGGGGAGAAGAAAAGGAAAAGGAGCTCAGCCTGGTGTTTGTGGCTGAAGTCACCTCCTCAGTCCGCTGTGCCTTTAAACTCCAGGCTCAGAGCCTTTTGTAATAATCATAGCTAACATTTCTATAGCACCAGGCACTGTGCTAAGTAAACGCTTTACAATTTTGATCTCATTTGTTCCTCACAACAACCCCGTGAGGTAAGTACTAGTATTATCAACCCCATTTCACAGATAAGGAAACTGAGTCGAATAGAGGTTAAGTTACTTGCCCAGGGTCACACAACTAGAAAGTGTCTAAGGTTAGATTTGAACACAGGTCTTCCTAGGTCCTGGCCCATCACTCTATCCACTGAATCACCTGGCTGCCTAAAGGATCAGGAAAGTACATTCAGCAGGAGGTTTTCAGTTGGTGGTTTTCACACAGTTCAAATCATTCAAAAACTTCAGAGCCAGGAGCCATATCTACTTGGAGCCTAACTAGACATAGGTTATGGAGTATGAAGATGTATTAGATGCCATAGAATTGAGGCAGAGAGGGGGCAGGAGATCTCAGGCCACAAAGAATAACACAATCCTCATTTAGGAACATGAGACTCTAGGACTGAGAGCTAGATAGGATCTTAGAGAACATTTAATGTTTGCCTTTAATTTTACAGATGAGGAGACTTGAGTCCCAGAGCAGTTAAGTGCTTTGCCTAAGGTCACACAGGTAGTTAACAACAGAGTGAGGAGTTGAACCTACATCCTATAACTCCTCGTCTAGTGGTCTTGCCAGTCCATGTTTAAGTACAGAGTACCTACAATTTTGAGCACTATAGTAGTTTCTGGAAGGAAACACCAAAGAAATGGAAGGAATATACGCTCTGCTTTCAGTATCTTAAAATTAGAAGAGGGAGACAAGAGAAATACATGTGCACACACACACACACACTCAAATACACACACACACATATCCATAAACACAACACACAAGCAGAAGAAATATACCAAAGAACATATAAATAATTCAATTAACAACAAAAATAAAAACCACCTTTATTGAAGCATTGTAAAGAAATGCCCCTTCCTTTGCTGAATCGGGAATTAAATTACCATGGGGGTGGTATTGTAAACCTGTGAATATTTCCCTGGGGAGAGAAACATGAGCTATACTGAAATTAATCTGGGTAGAACTTTGCATATGTGGCAGATTGATGCCCTGCCCCCAGCCCCTGGCTTTGGAAGTTGAAAGTTAGTAGTAGGGGTTGAAAGGGATCAGGAGCCCATCAGCTTGGTGTGAGAAGAGAGTTTTGGGAGATGGGTCTAGGCATATCTGGGGAAGGAACATCCACAGAGGTTTTTCCTAAGAGAAAAAGAGTGGTGGATCAATTGGTGACCAAACCAGACGTTAGTTTAGATGGGAGAAGGGTCTATTTACTGCTACCATTACTGACTAGTTTAAGGACACCTCTCCCACGAAGTCCTTATTGTTGTTCAGTCATTTCAGTCATGTCCAACTATTTGCGACCCCATTAGGGGTTTTCTTGGCAAAGATATTGGAGTGGTATATGAGTTTCTTCTCCAGCTCATTTTACAGATGAAAAAACTGAGGCAAAGGGGATTAAGTATCTTGATCAGGATCACACAGTTAGGAAGTGTCTGAGGCTGGATTTGAACTCAAGTCTTCTTGATTCCAAGCTCAGCACTCTATGAATTATGTCACCTATCTGCCCTGAAGTCGTAGTTCAATCACAGGTAAAAGAGTTCTGGATTTGAAGTCAGAGGACCTAAGTTTAAGTTCTTGGTTCTGGCATTTATTAACTATGTGACTTTGAGCAAGTAATAAAATTTTTCTGGGCCTTAGGTTCTTTCTCTGCAAAATGAGAGGGCGTAACTAGAAGGCCTCCCTTCCAGCTCTGTGATCATGAGTTATTGGAAGCATAAACCCTGACGAGGCCTACCAACCTGGAAAGGCTACAAGTACAAGATCAGACACCAGGCTTAAGAGTCAATCTAGGTTTATTACCAGAAAATTGACTATTAGATGATGAATCTTTTTACTTAGAGCAGTTCATAAAACCATTAAGACATGGAAGGTTTATTATCTCTTTTAGAAGGAACATGTACACCAATGAAATAATAGCTCACAGTATTCATGTAAGGTATAACTTCCTATCTGAAAGCTCAATAATTCTTTACTCAGTATGTATATTTTTTCTAAAAAGCATTTAGCTTATTTCTCCTAAGTAATGGTAAAATACCTTTCCAAAAGCTCAGCCTGGATTTGATGATGCACGAAGGGGAGAAGGTAGTGTTGGGGCCAGGACAAGCCAAGAGCAATGGTAATGGGAGAGAAACTGTTTAGCCTGTACTTTTAAAGCTTTGGGGTGATGAGGAGCAAAGATCCAGTAAGATGTTTACAAGAAGAAGAGGAAGTGGTCCAAAAACTCAAATGGGATTAGAATCCAAATGATCCTTTTTTCTGAAGTTTGCATGGCAGAAATAGTACTGGTGTGGTCAGCCAGGAATTTTGTGAGGCTATGGCCCTGTTAAACAATAAACGTGGAGAAGATAGCACAGCAGGTTGTGTGAGGGAGGCAGCAGTGGGTAGGGGGTAGAGGACTGGACTTGAAATGAGAAGGGCCTAGGTTAAAATCCTACTAATGAGATCACCAAGTGAAGTGGTGCAGAGAGAGAGGAGGGTTCAGGACTGAATGCTGTAGGATATGTATGGTTAGAAGGCATGATCTAGATGAAGGTCTAGCAAAGGAGACTGAGAAAAAGAGGTCATATCTATGGGAGAACTGAGAGAGTGATGTCCCAAAAACCTAGAGAAAAGAAATTATCAAGGAGGAGATGGTGATCAGCAGTGTCAAAGGTTGCAGAGGGATTTAGGAAAATGAGGATTAGGGAAAAGTCACTGGATTTGGCACTTGAGAGAATAATGGAAACTTTGAAGGGAGTAGTTTTGGTGGAATGATGAAGCTGGATTTTAAGGGGTTAAGAAAAGAGTGAGAGCAGAGAAAGTAAAGTCAGCTACTGTAGATGGCCTTTTTGAAGAGTTTAGCCACAAAAGGCAGGAGAGGTGGTGGTTAGGATGATATACTGGCGTTAGAAGGAGTTTTTTGAGGAACATTTGTAGGCATTAGGAAAGAAGCCAGTAGACAGGGAGAGAATGAAAATAAGTGATAAAATGGGAATGATAGAGAACGAAATCAGTTGGAGGAGAGAGGAAGGAATGGGATTGCTTGAGCAAGTAGAGGGATTGGTCTTGGTAGGGAGTAAGGCCACCTCATCATGTAGAGACAAGATGAAGTAGGTAGAAGGCATCTGGGTGATATGATATAAAGGAGGAAGGTAGAAGAGGGAGCTATTAGTGAATGGCTTGAATTTTTTTTCTGTAAAATATGAAACCAAAGGTTGTAAGCTGAGAATGAGGGTGGAGGAGGAGTCATGGGAGATTTGAGGAGAGATGAAAAAGTTTGCAAGAGCTACTGTGGAGAGTGGAATAGTGGGTTGATGAGAGAAATATACCATCAATAAGGGCTCAGCTGAAGTTGTGTGACATAAATTTGTAGTAGACCCAATCGGAGTGGTTGTATGACTTTTCTCCATTTTTATTTGGTAGCACATTTGTAGAAGAGAAGGTGGTAGATGGGGGAAAAGAAATAAGGTTGAAGCTTGACTTGGTATATTTGCCAATATAATAAGAGGGTTAGGGATGCAAAAGAGGAGGACAATCTAGAATTGAATTAGTTACTAAGGGGTTGAGATGGGGAGGAGAGGATGGAGTGACTAGTGCAGGAGAGATGGCCTGGGAGAGAATTGGAGGTCATGATGTGGACAAAGAGTAGGGTTTGGTAAGAGGTGGAAAACCAATACCATATTTCACCACATAATTGCTGCCATCATATAATTGTTGCACCCTGTTTTTTCAATCCAAAAAATTGGTTTATAGCCTTTCATCACATAATCATCATCACATGGTATAATTCTGTTTGTCATGCCTCTTGCAAAGTAAACAGATCAGCAACGTATTCACCAGTGGCATATGGATGGACATTTAGCTGTTGTGCACTGCGAGTATCAGCACACATGCATTATCAGTATATTTCGGAAAGCCAACTTTGTTTAGAGCGCTGCAGTACTAATGGTATTGTCAATCAACCTAATGAAGAGCCACAGGCACAAGAGAAGCGGGAGGACAGGTGAAGTTGCCATAAGTAAGTCATGCGATAAGTATGATAAGATCTGCATCTTCTCAGGCTAGCTAAACTGTACAGCTCATCTGCTAGTGATACAAATGTGCAAAGCATTTCTTTTCAATTATGAGTAAATATAAAAAACTATTCTGTGGGATTCAAGCTGAAAGTGATTGTGTTCACTGAGCAGCATGGAAACAGAGCTGCAGAAAGACATTTTCAGTGAGCAAAAAGTAGGTACGAGACTAGCTGAAACTAAAAGACAAGCTAAAAAACACAAACTTCTTTTGGATGCTTGTTTAGAGGTCCTAAAACAGGCAGATTGATAAAGTGTCTGTGTAGTAATTCCAGCACAATTTTTTTTTTAAAGTTCACATAATGGCTGCCCCTCACTTTTATGTTGCAAAAAGTGGCATCACATCTGTGATGATTATTTGGTGAAATACATTCTATTATAGTTGGATAAGGGGATTTTGGAATTCTTGAACAAAGAGGCAGCATATTTGTGGGTGACAGCAGGATCTAGAATATGACCATCTTTGTGTGTGACTGAGGTAAGGGTAGATCATAAGACGTTGAGTAGATTGAGGAACTTACTTGTTAGGGTATTTAATAGAGAGTCAATATGTATGCTAAATTCACCTAGTATGTGGTTAGCAGTTGGGGAAGAGAGAAAAATTATGAGTCATTTATGAAAATCATTGAGGAAGGAAGGGGAATGACCTAGCTATAAACAATAGCTACCAGGATTTTAAGTAAGGGGTAGAAATGAATAGCATGAAGAACAATAGAAAGGTTACTAAATGATGGCGATAGGAAAAGAACCTGGAAGTGGCAACGGGGAGCAAGGAGTATTTCAACTTCCCGACCTTGACCAGGAAACTGAGGGAATGAATGAAGGTACAGTCAGTATGGAAAAAGGTATCCAAAGAGTCTGTGTTGTCAAGGGAAAGGATGGATTTCAATAAAGATGGAAGGAGTGGGAGAGGTAAAGTTTAAGGATGAAGGGAAGTTTGTTGCCTACGCACTGGGCATTTCAGAAGGCACAATGGAAGAAGAGGTTAGAAGAGGTTTAATTGGAAATTTGGGGTGAGAGGATTTTGAGGGGAATAGGAATAAGAAATCACACATGGGGGGTGGGGAATAGGGTTTGGATGATGACCTAGAGGAGTTCAGAATCACTGGAAAGTGTAGGGTATGACTAGGTATGAGAATGTTCATTAGTGAGTAGAAGGCACCACTACTGGCCCAGAGACAAATGCAGTGTGAGATAGAAGGCACACAATTAGATACTCAGATGGGAAGCAGGGTTTCCCTACTCCACTCTCCCCTGTAACCATCTCACCTGGAAATTAGGAAGGAGGTAGCACAGCAGGAGATAGTAATCAAACCCACACAGCAGGAGACGGAAGTTTCTTTCCCCACAGACTTTCCTCTTTTTCTTCCCCCAAGGGACAAGATGGAAGCCTGGAAGGTTGCTTCTTTTTGCACTAGAGGTTCTCCATAACGTGGTTGAGAGATCACGCTGGCAGCAGGAGTCTGCCACAAATGGAGGTCACTGGCCTGGCCCCTTGCTCTCTTCCCTCAGGGGACACATGAAAGAGATGAAGGCAATGTGGTCAGGGGAAGGTCTACTTCCTTTTCTCACCTGAGGCTGGAGATAGAGCCAGCACGGGGGAAGTCATTTGGGGGCAGACCTGAAGTCTCTTGGCCCAGCCTCTTGCTGCCTTCCCTGGGGGAAGGAGGAGGTAGGTACAGCAAGAGATGGGGGTGTGGGGTCAGAGGAAGTTGTTTCTAATATATCTTCTTACCTGAAACTAGAGATCAAGGGAGCAGCAGGAAGTCACTTTGGGGCAGCTGGAAGTCAGCCATTTGGCCCCTCAGGTCAGCATAACAAGATATGGAAAGTACCCAGTAGGCATCTTCTCAGACTTATGGAACTCTTAGCATTGTTTGAATAACCTCCATCTAGGTAGGGTCAGATGACTAAACTACTTTTTCACCATTCATTCTTGGGCTTCTGCTTGAGAAAATGTCTTTTGTATCTCAACAAAGAAATCATTTGCTTGAATATCTAGACCGCACATATTTCAGATTTAATCCAAAATAACTGGATTATCAGGCAGGAGCTGGTGCAGTGGTCTTGTAGTTTAGAAGCAGTGGTAATCAGGAGGGCAGTCCACTAGATTGTAAACTTCTTGAGGGTAGGGACTGTCCTTTGTCTCCTTTTGTACTCCCAGAGCTGTACAATGCTTGGCACATAGTAGGCACTTAATAAATGTTTATTGATTTATTGACTGATTAAAGACCTCCTTGAATTCCAGGATGGCCCAGTAACAGGCACCTAGCATTTGGCTGTTCAGGAATTATGGACTCTGTGGGACAAACCCAGTGGGAATGAAAGGATATTGCATGCAGCCTGGGGACATAGCCTGATGGATCCATAATGAGAGGGACTAGGAAAGATGGGTCACTGTAAGGACGGCTACCTTCCAGCTACTCCTTGTGGTAACAGAGAATAAAGAGAAAGATTTGACCCAATCCCAGCTCCTCATTTACAGGTTCAGTCATTAGAACCAAGACTGGGGAACCACCAGAATTGTAGGATCATAGGATCATACTGTTTGTTGTTTGTCCTTCATTCTCAAAGAAGACCTTCAGGAGGGTGAGATGGAAGGGACCCTAGAGGCCACTGAGTCCAATCCCCTCATTGTAAGATGGAGAAACTGAGGCACAAGAGATATTAAGTGACTTGCCCAGGATCACACAGCAAGTGTCTGAGGAAGGATTTGAACTTGTCCTCTTGACTCTAAGTCCATTGCACCATGCCTAACGAAGTAGAGAGCTCATATTTTGTGGTTGGACTACAGAAGTGGAGCACCCTGAAATGCTTCTCCATAGACCCTATGAATAGAGGAGACACAAGCTGGTTGTCACAAGCTTGGCAGGTTAAATCCAGAAGAAACTATAGCTAATTACCTTGAGACTGTACCCCTGAAGTGGGGCTTGACTCTTTTCCTTTGGGTAGAGAGGTAAGTAAAACTTGAATCATTCCAGACAGGAGACCTTCTGGAGTAGCACATAGCATAGTAAAAAAGAAATATCTTCAAGCACAATTGTATTTCACATGGGAAGACAAACTTCAACTTGGGAAACCTCAAAAGCCAAATGAAAACAAAAAAGCTGGTTTCCTGATGAAAGATCTTACAAAGAAATATTTAGATAAGTTGTGAAAATGGGATTTTAAAATATTTAAGAAACTGCAAAAGAATTTAAACACAGATTAAGAAATGATAAGAAAAGCTTGTTGGAAACTAAACTCACAAATATCACTGATTGTCTCTTGCTGGATAGATGTCCAGCTTTGCTGGGCTTGGCTTAGGAAGTACCCGCTGTGGAAACACTCCTTCTCAGGAGCACCATATAGAAGCATCCTACTGAATCTTAGAGTTGGCTTTTTCCCAGATGTTTAGGGAAAATCCAGGTTTGCCCCTGCCTGGACCAGCAAAGGGTATTGAGAGAGTCATAGTCCTAGATTTTACTGGGGGAAGTGGTGTTACCTCTATAACACGAAGATAGAGAGGAATTCAAGAGGGAAGCAATAGTACAGTTGCTAATTGTCCCCAGACACCGGGTCAATATTAACACAGAATGGAGTCCCAAATCAAAGATATGAAAAGGGAGACCTAGGAATTATGCCTTCAAAGTCACTAGATGGTTCATACCCTCTGACCCAGCAGTGACACTACTAGGTTTATGCCTCAAAAAGATCACAGAAAGAGGGAAGGAATCTATCTAAATAAAAGTATTTACACCAGCACTTTTCATTGTAACAGAGAACAGGAAACAAAAAGGGTGTCCATCAATTGGAATGAAATTATGGTATATGAATGATGAAGGGAATGGATTTAGAAAAACCCTGGAAAGACTTGTATGAACAGATGCAAAGTGAAGCAAGCAGAATCATGAAAACAGTTGAAATAATTACTATACCGTTATAAAGCAAAACAAAAAATAAAACTTTTAAGAGATGTAAGAGCTTTCATCTATGCAGGAAACAATTTGAACTCCTGAAAGCTAAAGATGAATCATGCTTCTGACATCTTGACAACGAAGTGATGGACTATAGGTGATGAAAGAGATGTCCATTTTCTTACATGGCCGCAGTGTGGATCTGTTTTGTTTGACTACGTTTATTTGCTTTAAGAGAGGTGAATTTGTCGCTATTGCTAGTGTTTAAGTGAGGCTGAGTTTTGCAGGAGAGTGGAGTTGTAACAGTGACCATATTTCCCCCCTGCCAAAAAAGAGAAAAGATAGAAAAAGAGCCTTAATGAAACAATTACAAATTACAGATATGAGAGAGCAGGAGAAAATTTCAGAAAGAGACAGGTTATCAAGACAATATTGGAATTACCACACCAAATTTGTTTTATGCTTAAAAAAAAGGCACAAGTTATCCATGTGTACATAATGTATCATATCATAGTATTGCATGCAGTTATCCTTTTCTGCTTTTTTGTATATGCAAAAGATATCTATCGATATAGATTAAATTCATAATAATCATTTTAAAGACAGAAGATTTGATACCTTAGCTAGATCATAACACTTCTCTATTAAATCAGTCAGCTATAAGCTTCAGACTAAGCACAAAAAAGTTCTTGATCATTTAAAATGTTTTTGAAAGTCATTGGCTAAACTAGAGTGACATTGAACAGGAAGTGTATCCAGATCAGGTGAGGAAATTTGGTCATGCCCCATGAATCATCTATAAAATATGAAATCAGTTTATAATTAAGGATTTGTCCACAGCAGGAATGAGAGAAAGTCAAGTCCCTAAGAAGAGGGAAGAACAGAGAAAAATTCAGGATTTGGCCTTGAACTTGTTTACTTCCCTTCCCCATTATGACTGGAAGAGGACTTTGTAGACTTCAATAGGGCTAGAGGGTTTGGACTTTTTCATTAGTGTCTTACCAGTGTCTACAGAACAGTACCAGCCTGATGCTGAGTCTGCATCATGAGTCAAGAAGAAAATGGACATGAAGGAAGAAAGGAAGATTCAAGGTTCTACAAGAAGCCCAGAAGAAAAGTTACATCATATCTAAGGGGAATTCCATGAGTACCCCACAAAGGCAAAAGGACTCCCAGCAACTAGGAGCTATGTTCTTTTTGTCACAGATTCTCTAAGCTTGAATTCACTTTCCCCTGAACTCTGGATGTACTCATAGAAAAGTGTCATAGGCTTTCGGGGGGATGTTTTGTACCAACTATTTTAACTATACTGCCATAATATTATTTCTTTTTAAAAGCTAATTGTCTGCCTGACTAATTGATATCAACTGATAAAACATGGGAGGACACTGGTTGGGGCTCTTGAACTATAGCATTAGAAAACCATTCCTAACTACTCAAGGTTACCACTAGAATCGTGAGGGGAGAAATCACCACCTTTTGGGGATATGACTTGCTACCCGGTGACCATGAGGGTTGGGAGAGTAGCCCTGTGTCTATATATATGTATACATATGAAATAAATACAAAGTGAATTTTGGGACAATGAAGGCCATTAGGAAAGATTTTCCATAGAAGGTGGTATTTGAGCTGAGTTTTAAAGACAGCTAAAGTTTCAGAGAGAAGGAAATGAGGAAAGAGTACATTCCATTCATGGGGGACAGTCAATGCAAAGGATCATAAAATCATAGATCTAGAGCTGGAAGAAACCTCAGAGGTAATTTAGTCCAAACCCCTCATTCTGCCAATGAGAAAATCGAAGGCCGTAGAGAGTAGTTGCCTTGCCCAAGGTCACACAGAAGTAACAAGCAGCAGAGGCAGACCCTGAATTCAGGTTCCATCACTCCAAATTCAATGCTCCAAGTTCATCATGTTTTCTAATATACTGCGCTGACTCTGACAAAAACAGGAGATGGAATGTCATGTGTAAGTAATAGTAAGAAAACCAATTTGGCTAGACATAAAGCCCATGAAAGGCAGTAATATGTAATAAAGATTGGAAAAAAAGTTAGGTTATGGTCAGGTAATACAGGGTTTTAAATCGCAACCAGAGGAATTTATATTTGATCCTAGAGGTAATAAGGAGACACTGGATTTTATCCTTTATAATGTAAGCTTCTGTATTAGGTTGTAAGCTCCCCTTGAGGGTAGGGACTGGTTTTTACTTTTTCTTCATATCAGTGATATGAAACGACTGGCACATGATTAATTGGCTTTTGGGTAAAAAAATGACAAAGTCAGATCTTCACTTCAGAAAAATCACTTTGGAAGCTGCGTGGAGGCTAGAACAGAGAAGGAAGAGAACTGAGGCAGGGACACCAAATAGAAAACTATTACAACAGTCCATGTTCAGAATGCTGAGGGCCTAAATCAAGAGTGGTGGTTATGTAAGTAGTCGTAAAGGGGACAGATGTTAGCGATAATTTAGAGGAAGAATATATAAGATTTGGCAACACATTGGATAAGTGGAGAAAGGAACCAGAAGATAGAGCTTGAATGTTGAGAGACAGGAGATGATTGTGAGAGTAATAGTCCGGAGAAGACAGGGTCATCCCCATGCGTATAGAGGGGTTGGCCTTGGTCAGAGGGGTCACCTCCCGGTTAGCGATTGGAGTAAAGGAAGAGAGAATGGGAAATATCAAGAGTTCTGAGATGAAAGAAGTTTACAGTAAATAACCTCTATTTTCTCATTAAAATATGAGGCAAAGCCCTCATCTAAGAGGGCAATGTGAAGGGATAGGGCAGGAGTCCTGTGAAGAGGAGGGAGGATTTAGAATAGTTCTTGTGGGAAATACAATAGAAAACCAATCAGGGATAAGTAAAAGGACTGCCTTATTGTAACGACCCAATGAGACTAGATAGCAAATTTGCTGGGAACTCAGTCACTGCAGTTGTATGACTTTCTCCAGCAGCATGAAACTATGAGTGAAGAATGTCAATGGTGGGAGTAATTCAAGATTGGAATTTGGCAAGACAGGAGTAGCAAAATAACAACAGGGAAAGGGATTTGAGGACAGTGTAGAGTTGAACTGATTAACTATAGGATCAAGATGGGGAAGGAAGGAGAGCCTAGTCAGATCAGGGATGATGGTTTGGGAAAGTACTGAGGGACGGAGGGGTTGGAGGTCATGCTAAGGATGTAGAATAGGTTTAGGGGAGTAAAGGCACCAGGAGAGATGGAATGATAGGAAATTATGCTAAGATGATGGAATTTCGCCCTTACTGCTAATTTCCCAATTTCTATTGCGTGTATCACCATTCTTCTAGTCACTGTGATTTGCAACCTTTGCATCATCCTCAATGACTTATTCTTTCATACATTTACACATATACATACACATTACATACATACACAATACACTCATACATGCACATGCATATACACATATACATACATACACATATATATGTATATATATATAAGAATAAATTGGCATGTGTGGTCTATTCACCAGTTGTAATATCCCTTGTATCTGTCCCCTTCTCTCTACTCATATGGCTACCACTCAATTCAGGCTCTTACCTGGATTATGGCAATAAGCTCCTAATTGATCTCCCTGCCTCAAGTCTCTCCTCACTCCAATCCATCTTTCACACCGCTGCTATATTTACATTCTTAAAGCACAGCTTTTGACCATGTCACTGCCCTAAACAAGATACTTTAATCATCCTTCATTGTCTCTAGGATAAGCTACATACTGCTGTGTTAAGTCTCTGGAGCCCTTCATTATGCGACTCATCTGATTTCATATACGCACACATCCTACATTCCAGTTAAACCAGGCTACTTGTCCTTCCCCTCTAATGACATTCTGTCCCCACCACTCACCCCCTGCCCATCCCATCTTGGCACAAGTTGTCTCCTCTGTCTGGAATGCTCTCTCTTTTCATATCTGACTCTTGCAATCGACTTAGTTCAAGTGCTAACTTCTATCGGTAAGAGGACTCTCCTTATTCCTCTGGTTATTAATAAGTGGGGGAATACTGTACATTTATTTTATAGTTACTTATCTTTATATATATTATTTCCCACTGGTAGAATATAAATTCCTGGAGCATAGGGACTTTCATTTCTGTCTTTATATAATAGGTGCTTAATGTTTATTGAATCAAGTGAAATGGAATGTGATAACATGTGATAACAAATGGAATGTGATAAAAAGATTCCTTTCCTGGGTGGGAAGTTAGACCGCTTGATCTTTCTATAGTCTCTTTCTAAGGTCCCTAAGCTCTAAAATTCAATTGTTCTAGGTCATCATTTGACTAATGAGGAAACTGAGGCCCAGAAGGGTTAATAGACTCAGCTAGTATTATACAATTAGCCTCAGATCTGGGATTAGAATCTAGTTCTTCTGATTTGTAGTCTAATCTTTATTCTACTACACCATACTATATCCCATTGGGAAATAGAAGGGTCATAGCAGAGCAAGAGAAGGAGGGAATGGGAGTCAGTTTAATTTTAAAAGCTAATTTCTGGCAACTATTTATAGCTAGCCAGGATCTTAGAAATCATCTAGTTTAACTCCTTCATTTTACAGATCAGGAAACTGAGGTCCAGAGAAGATAAGTGATTTATCCATGGTCCCATAGTTAGCACATGGCAGAGGATTCAAATTGAAGTCCTTTGACTTTAAACCCGGTATTCTTTTCACTATACTTTGTAGCCTGTTTTCTGACCTCTGAAACCTAGAATCCCATGCAGAGAGATATGAAAGCACATATTAGTTCATACAGTACTGTGTAATATGTCTTAGAGATATAATAGAAGGGCCACAACTGTGCTCTAACACTTCTCTAAAGCAACCTTGTCCTCACTTTTTGCCCTTGCCCACTCACAGTGACAGTGGCCAGGAGCCCCTCAGGTACATTGGCCACGATGATGCCGATGAGGAAGATGACAGCCTGCAGCCAGCCATAACCCAGGACAAGGGAGAGAATGAAGAAGCTGACACCCAGAAATACAGCCACTGCTGTGATCAGGTGGATAAAGTGCTCAATCTCAATGGCGATAGGTGTCTGGCCAGCTTCCAAGACAGAGGTCAATGAGGCAATGCGGCCCATCACTGTGTTGTCTCCAGTGGCAATCACGATGCCTTGGGCTGTTCCTGTGGGTAAAGTGGGAACAATGATTACTTAAAGGGCTCCTTAAGTAATGGGGAGGGCTTTGGACCTGTTCAGAGGAAATGGATAATATCCAAAATTGAATCAGAATCTCTTTGGGGATCTTTCTCATTCAGACAGGGCGTGTGGTATAATGTTTTAAAGTTACCAGACTTGGAATCAGGAAAATCTGGGTTAAATTCTTCCTTAGAGATTTACTAACTACATGACTGATCATAGGCAAATCAGTTACTCTTGGAATCTCCCTTTCCTTTCCTATAAGTTGAAGATAGTAATATCTACCTCACAGGGTGGTTGTGAGGTTAAAGCACTATACAGATATGTCATTCATTCTCAATCACAAATCACTCCTGACCTCCTAATACCATGCCTCCAGCCTTTGGACGGTTCCATATTCAGTTCTGACAGACAGGGTTTCCTCTTTCTGAAAGGCTTGATAGAACATTTCACAGTCTCTCAAGACAAATGTTTTGTTACCTAATTACTCTCCCTGTTCAGTTTTTCATTATGTCAAAGTATAAATCCATTTGCTTCTGTTTTTTGCTCAGTTGTTGAATATTTTTCAAAACCTCTAGAAATGGAGACATGTAGTCTTCTTTCTGGTAGTAGTATAAGGCCAAATACCTTTCTTATCTTTACTCTAGAACTCTATCCCAACCCTGTTACAGCCACTTGGAGCCCTTTGCATTCTGGTGGGTAGCACAAACCACAGAAGCGATGCTTTTACGTGTAATTAGCATCTCCAGTTGTCCTGATTGATATCTGGCCACTAGACCCAGATGGCTCTGGAGGAGAAAGTGAGACTGGTGACCTTGCACAGCCTTCCCTCACTCAAATCAAAGTCAACTGCAAGTCATGCCATCATCTCCCTGAGGCCATGGTCCTTTGAGAATGAAGGACAAACCACAACCAGCATTTACCCAAATATTTACACTATAATACCAAATAAGAGGTGACAAGTGGGCTTCAGATTAAATCCCTTGTAAGATCAGAGAGAAAAAGGATCATTATTGATGGGCAGATTGACCACGTGATCATCTGAACTCAGGGATTAGAAGTCTCCTAAACGCTCACTGTACTACTTGTTATAAAAATGACATTTTTTATAATGTTTTAAGGTGTTCAAATGCTTTCCTCACAACAACCCTGTGAAATAGGTATTACAAATATTATTGTCCTCATTTTATCGATGAGAAAAACTGTAGTGAAATGACTTGCCTAGAGTCACACTAATAAACGATAAAGGTGGGGTTTGAATCCAGGCTTTTGTGTCTCTAAGGCCCACATTCTTCACAGACCCCTGTAATTAGTTTCTCACACTTTTCCTTTTCTCCAAGGCTAATATTTGCTCTGGCTTCTAAAATCAAAACTGAGGTCAGAGGGAACACCCACAGACTCAAAGAATCTCAGAGTTGGACAGGATCTCAGAGGCATATGATCTATAATTAACACCTAAATAGGAATCTCATTTTAATATCCTCTAGATTCTCTTTAAAAAAGAATCTTTAGTGAAAGACAGGTCTTTTATTCTATCTCCAAAGGTAGAATCTGTTCTGATTTTGGATAACTCTAATTGGAAGTTTCTTCATATATTAAACCTAAATCTAGTTTCCCCACGGTTCTGCTCTCTAGAGCCAAAATGAACAAGTCTTCCATGTGACAAATCTTAAGATAGTTATTGTGTGTAGTGTAAGTCCTCTTCAGGCTAAACATCATCAAGTCCTTCTGGTTTTTGTATGGTACTGTCTTCATTCCCCTCACTATCCCTGCTGCCCTCTTCTGGATGAATTGTAGTTTGTCCAAAGTCCTCTGCTTGGCAGGTACATCAAATCCCTCCCCTTCCCCTCTTCTTTACTACCCAGTATCTTAGTGTACTTCACAAGAAGGAAGATCTCCTGTCTGGGTCAAGGATTTGGGGAGGTGGTGAAACTATTTGCTGAAAAGGACAAATGAAATGGAATCCAAACCATTGCCTTTTTTTGCTCTGTTAATTAGTTGGCAGATGAGAATTTCATTAACACCTAATGGTCAGTCTTAATCCCAGTTGGATTAAGTGAGCTGTCATACAAACTTCACCTTCCACGCAGTTGGTGGAGAAGAAGCAGATGTTACGGGTTTCCAGGGGATTGGGGTCACTAAAATCGGGACCACGGTTTTGTGGCTCTGACTCGCCAGTCAGGGATGAATTATCCACCTGAGATGGAAAAGAAAAAGAAGTCCTCAGCACATGTGGCACATAGGACATAGATAAATGAAACAATCAATAAGTATTTACCAAACATCCATGGTGGACTAAGTACTGAGGAGACAAAGAGAAAAAAGGAAAGTCTCTGACCTTTGGGGAACTTACGTTTTATTAGAAGAGATAGCACATACATGCATAAATATATGCAGAATATATGCATACGTATGTATATAATGTATACATATGTATGTACACGTGTATATGTATGTATATATATGTGTGTATATGTATACATATATGTATGTGTGTATATATATACAAAGGAGTAGATAGATATATATGTATATACCCACACAAAGTTTTTCAAGGGAGAGTTCTAGGAATTAAACATACCCAGATCCCATATAATATACCTGCCAGCATGAACAGGATACACATATATAGATAGACACAGAATGACAGAATTTGAAAGTTGGAAGGATGGCAATGACTATCCAAGAGTCCAACCCATGTGCAAGAAGAATCCCTACTATGACATCCCCAAACAGATGATCTTGACACTAGATCATCTGTTTAGAGATATCATAGTCTAGATTCTAGACAGAGCCTCTGCTTACCAAAGGGGTCACAAGTTACAGACATTGAGACAGTCACACCATCAGGCACAGACATGGAGAGACATACACTACCATCCCTATCCACAGGACTCTCCTGTCTTGTAATCTTCTTGGGGTTTGAGGGACAAAAACAAGGTTCTCTTTTCTGGGTCCATAACAATACCATAGTCTCTCTAGTTTTGTCTTCTCACCCCCACTACTAAGAATGTCAACCCTGTCCTAACGGAGGGCACCTCAGCTCATCTCTCTTGGGCCTGCAGACTTGCCTTACATCCATGGGAAGAGATGACCCGGAGATCAGCAGGAATTCGGTCTCCACCCTTCACCTCCACCAAGTCTCCCCGAACCACATTCTGTGCATCGATCTGCATCTTCTCCCCTCCCCGAATCACTAAGGCTTTCTGTGGAGAGATAATTGGAGATTACTGCCAAGGTTTCCTCCTCCTATCATTGGGTTTCTTCTAGCTGAACTTCACTCATATGGGACTAGATTATGGAAACTTTCATCTAATTCCCTTCCGAAATAGTTACCTGCTGACAGAAATCTGAGTCAGAACATTCTCACCTATGTGGATTTACACTGTTGAAAGCCATGCTGCACACCAGCATGCTAAAGGTCACTTTGGGGTTGCTTGATTCCACAAACCTCTTCATGAAATATCTCTTTCAACTTAGACTTCCCTGCCTATGGTTAACATGTCTCCCTAGGTAACTTTTCCATTTCTTACTCTGTGAGTCCCTAGAATTCAGGCAGAATGAATTAGGTACAATCTCCTTTCTGCTGCTATCTCATCTCCCTCAATGTAGAGTCTCATTCCTATATACTTTGATTCCCATCACCATTCCCAGATCTCTCTTATGTTATCACATGGAACAGCCAGTGTGGGCATAAAGATCCATGGTGGAGAAGGTCATAGGCTTGATGCCAAAGGCTAATCAGGACTCACTTCAGCATCTGAGCAAATAACTGTATAGCTTGGCACAAAATCTGATACTGTTTGGATCAGCAAAGCTAAGACCAGAGCAAAGACTTCTGACCAGTTGGCTATTAGTGTCCTCTACTTTGGGTGGCTGGTCCAGCTGCTGCTGGATAATTTCACCAATCTCTTCCCTAAATTGTGCCTCCATAAGGGTGCTGAGCTGACTCTGGCTTTGAAAGGAAAACTAGGACGTGAGGACTTGAAGGACTTTATTATGGAAGTCTGTGGAGAGGTCTCTAGTGGTTTAAACCCTTTAAGCATTGGATAACCTAAATTACTTTGTTTTCAACTCTGTGATGCTGGATTTGACCCCCTCAAATAGAGACCTTCCCACAGAAAGGCGGCCACTGAAGCTTCTAAGATATAATACAGACTTTTTGACTTTTAAAGTCCTTCACAATCTGATTCCAACTGATCTCTATAGACTGATTTCACACACTTTTCACAAAACTCCCTCATGTATTCTACATTCCAGACAAACTGACTTACTTGTTATTCTCCACATATAACATAATTTGTCCTGTCTCTGTACCTTTACGTAGTCTATACCCTATACCTGGAATGCTCTTTCTCTCTCTTCACCCTCTACTTTTGGGATTCTCTAGCTCCTTTTAAGGCTTAACTTAAATGCCATGTCATATAATAAGAAGCCTTTCCAATCACCCAGGTGTCCTCTCTTTACTCCACCTCCACCTCAAATTATTTTGATTTTACCTTATATGTATCTTATCCATGTCCATTTGGTATGGAGTAGCACTTAATAAATGTTTATTGAATAACAGTGCTATTTGTAGAATATTTTAAGATGTGCAAATCACTGTATATGTATTGTTATCTCATTTGAGGCCTACGACAACACTCTGAGTCTAAGAAGAACAAATCTAATCTGTCTTTCACATTTGAAGACACCAGTCCTTCTGGTCACCTCCTTAACAGCTTCCACACCAACCACTTCGTCATCCATATTAGAGGCCATGCTCTGGAGGAACTTCTGCTCTGGAGCCCTCATCTCCTGACTGGTGACTGCAACTCCCAGAACACTCTTTCAGGGAAGTCTCAGCCAGACTTATTTCCTTCCCTTTGGTCACCTCTTCCACAGCTCTCTCATTAACCACATCATTGTCTTTTCCTTCCTGTCTCCTCTCCTCACCTTCTCCTCAGTCTAGTTCAACCCATACTTAAACAAGAATACAACGCAGACCAGTCAAGTTTTTGCTAGGAAAGCTCCAATGAAAGGGAATCAAATGTTTTCTTTGGCATTTATTTATTTATTGTCATTGCTATTCAGTTGTCTCTGCCTCTTCGTGACCCATTTGGGGTTTTCTTGGCAAAGATATGTTTGCCATTTCTTCCTCCAGCTCATTTTACAGGTGAGGAAACTGATGTAAACAGAGTTAAGTGACCTGCCCAGGGTCATACAGCTAGCAAGTGTCTGAGGCCAGGTTTGAAATCAGGAAGATAAGTCTTCCTGATTCTAGACCCAGTGCTCTATCCACTGCACCAGCTAGATACCCTTTTCCCCTTACATCAAGACTAAATCTGTTTTGCAACTTTACTCCTAGTTGTATGCTCTAGAGCCTAGAACAAATCTAATCTCTTTACAGCTTGATAGTCCTTCAAATACTTCAAGACCTTCTCCCCTAAGTCTTCTTCAGTGTAACTATCCCTAGTTCCTCCAGATGCTCTTTGTAGAATGTTCATGAGACCTTTCACCATCCTGATCACACTCCTTTGGATACCCTTTTGCTTGTCAACAATATACAGCATACATACTGGATGCATACAGAGCATATAATAATTCTGTTGGAGCCTAGGATCACACTGGCTTTTTTTTTTTTAACTACAGCTTGTCATTTCTGTCTTATAGTGAGTTTGTAGTCCCCAGAATCTCATATATATCTTCCACATCATCTGTTTTTGAGATTCCCACCACTTCCACCCCAAATTCTATACTTATGTGGTTGAGTTTTGGAACCTAAGTTTAGGACTTTACATTTTTGTCCATTACATTTTACTTTGTTAGTATCAGTTTTTCAAGTATCAGCCTTTCAAGATCTTTTTGAATTCTTTCATCAAAATAATTCATTACCCCTCTTAGCTTTCTGTCATCTACAAATCTGATAGCCAATTGTACTTTCATCCAATTCATTGGATAAAATATTAAATAATTATTATTTAATATAATATTATTTATAATATAATATAACTACTAATATATTATAATATAATATTTATTTAATTAAATTATTTAAAATAATAATATAAATATTAACTAGAACATTTTCAGGATCAGAGCACTGGGGCTCTCCATTAGAGACTCCACTTTCTAGGTTACATCAGTCCATTAGTCATTGCTCTATGAATCCTGTTATTAAACCAGATCAAAACCTACCTAATCCACCTGTCTTATTGGTAATGACAGACAAAGTTTGTCCATTGCATCGTATTCCTCCTATTTACTAGTCTAATATATCTGTCTAAAAAAGTCAATGAGGTTGGTTGACCATGGGCATCTCACAAATTGCAAGCAACTTTAGAAATCATCTTGCCTAATTTCCTGACCAGTATAGGAATGTCATGTATTTGTTGTTATGTTGTTTTCAGTTGTGTCCAATTCTCTGTGACTCCATTTGGGTTTTTCTTGGTAGAAATACTGGACTAATTTGCCATTTCCTCCTCCAGCTCATTTTACAGATGAGGAACTGAGGCAAACAAGGTTAAGTGAATTGTCCAAGTCATGCAGTACCGTATTTCACCACAAATCATTGCAGATTTTATGCCAAACTTTTTGGCAAAAAAGTGGGGTGCTACCATTATGTGAAGCTTTAAAAAAATGTTCCGAAATTACTTGTCTTTTAGGTTCCTCCAGTCTCAAACTAACTTTTTACTCACTCAAAACTGTCTTTCTGTGGCTCTGTTTCCATGCTGCTCAGCGAACACAATAACTTTCAGCTTGAAGCCCACAGAATAGTTTTTATATTTACCCATAATCATAAAAACGCTTCATACATGTCAAACTATACAGTTTAATTCTCGCAGGAATAAGCAAGTCTTATCATATCACATGACTTACTCACAGTGGCTTCCCCTGACTCACTTCAACTCTCATTGGGTTGAGCGACAATACTGTTAATACTGCAGTTCTCTCAACAAACCACACAAGTCAGCTTTCAGAAATATACTGACAATGTGCCTGTGCTGAGAATTCTGGGTTCCTGACTTGCTGTGCCTCACTGAGAGGACAAGGCAACTCCAGACTGAACCCCATGACTGGGGTTGAAGACGATTAGCGATTGAGTCAGAAAGCAGCCACCTACTCTATGGTATCTAAGAAGAGTGAAGATAGATGGGTTCTGTTTCTTTTGGGTACTTCTCTCTTTGGAACTCTTCTAATGCTTTCTCTCCTTTAGATTTTTTGCAGTGATGAGGATTTTTTCCTTTCCTGACTCACAGGAGCATCAGCGATTATACATTTTTTTTGACATTTTCAATCTTTATTTCTTTATTTTTAAATTAATTTATTAGTTTTCAGTTTTCTACAGTCACTTCCATAAATCTTAGATTTTCTCTCCCTCCCTCTCCCCTCCCTTCCCAAGATGGCATGCAATCTTATATGGGTTTTACACATACATTCTTACCAATTTTTACATTTTCACCTTAGTCATATTGCATGGAAGAATTAAAATGAATGGGAGAAACCATGAGAAAAACCAAAACAAAATACAAGAGAAAATAGTCTTCTCCATTCTGCAATTCAACTCCATAGTTCTTTCTCTGAACATGGATGACATTTTGCCTCAAGAGTCCATTGGGAATTTTTTAGTTCTTTGCATTCCTGTGAAGGGCTAAGTCTACCAGAAAAATTCCTTGCACACTGTGGTTGTTGTTGTGTACAAAGTTCTCCTGGTTTTGCTCCTTTCACTCAGCATCAGTTCATATAAGTCTTTCCAGGCTTCTCTGAAGTCTTCCTGTTCATTGTTTCTCATAGCACAATAGTATTCCATTACATTCATATACCACAACTTGTTCAGCCATTCCCCAGTCGATGGGCATCCCCTTGACTTCCAGTTCTTAGCCACCACAAAGAGAGCTGATATAAATATTTTTGTACATGTGGGACCCTTTCCCATTTTTATGATCTCTTTGGAATACAGTCCTAGAAGTGATATTGCTGGGTCATAGTGTATGCGCATTTTTGTAGCCCTTTGGGCATAGTTCCAAATTGCTCTCCAGAATGGTTGGATCAGCTCACAGCTCCACCAACAATGAATTCGTGTTCCAGCTCTCCCACATTTTCTCCAACATTTATCATCTTCCTGTTTTGTCCTGTTAGCCAATCTGATAGGTATGATGTGGTACTTCAGAGTTGTTTTGATTTGCCTCTCTCTAAATCAATAGTGATTTAGAGTAGTTTTTCATATGACTATAGATAGCTTTAATTTCTTTCTCTGAAAACTGCCTGTTTACATCCTCTGACCATTTATCAACTGGGAAAGTGATTATACATTGTTGTTGTTTGCCCTTCATTCTCAAAGACGATCAATAACATCAGGAGGGTGGTGTCTTGACTTGCAAGTGAATTGGATTTAAGTGAGCCAGAGCTTTGTAAAGTTGTCAGTCTCACTCTGCCCTCCAGAGTCATCTGGGTCTAGTGACAATATAG
This sequence comes from Notamacropus eugenii, assembly GCF_028372415.1. Classification (NCBI taxonomy): domain Eukaryota; kingdom Metazoa; phylum Chordata; class Mammalia; order Diprotodontia; family Macropodidae; genus Notamacropus; species Notamacropus eugenii. Next base: position 385,131,795 of record NC_092873.1, on the reverse strand, counting down.
GGCAAGAAGACTGGAGATGGCAGTGGGAGACCTTTGCCTTTTTGAGATAAAGTCTTCTCCAAATCTCAGTTTATCTGAGGCAATGCCCATTCAGTAATTAAAGGCTACATAAGAATTGAGGCAAAAGATGCCCTAGTTTACCTTCATAAAAGAATAAATCTGGGTGGGGGGAGGGAAAGACTCTCAGAGTTTCTGATGGCTGTGGGAACACATGCTTGCCTAGGTAGACCTGATACGGGGCCTGGCTGCCTCTGTTTCTGTCAGAAACCATGCATTCTGAACAAAGGACATTTCTATCCTTCCCTCATGAATCTGAAAGTTCCTTGGTCTGATGCTGACTGTCCAGAAGGTAATATCTATAGCAGCTGTGTCAGTCCTCAGATATGACTGCTTCCTGGATAATCTTGTGCTGCAGTTGAAGGAATCAAGAGAACCATGTTCTGGCTAGCAGATCTTAATCTTGTGAGTTGCTTAATTATTGTAGACAAGGTGAAAATGAAATTTTGGTTACATTGTCCCACACAGTTGTCTTTACTTTTTGTAAGGGGTATAATACGTGTAATGGGCTATTTGAAATTTCTGTTTTCTGCATTGGTCAAAGCCCATGACTCTTTTGTATCTTAAACAGTTTATGTAATAGAGGAAATGACCAGCTGCTTAGTTGACCTGATATTCCAATGTTATACTGAGCTTCTTTTCCAGAAAGGACGCTGGTACCCACATATTGGGAAACTCTAGAAGCAAGGTGTACTCAAGCTTGTTTACTTTCCAAGCATGGGGGCAGAGACAGAGAAAGAGAGAACTCTTCTTCCCACAGGGATCAGCCTCTATCCAAAATGAATCTGGATCTTTGTGAGCCCACAACAGAGATCCTTGTGGTGGATAGGGGGCTCCCAGGTCTGGAAGCGCAGTGGAAATTTGCTAATTATGAATCAAAGGTAAATGAGCAGGGTTATAGAAAGCTGGCATCACATTACAGAGAAAGGTGTAAAACTTGCTATAAATAAAGCCTTATACTGGAATCCTCTTTATGGTAAATAGATGAAGCAGAGAAGAAGTTTGTGACAACATTTCACCACAAAATTTGGCCATAAGAGCTACTAGCAAGAATGGCAGAGAACTAAGGCCCACAATTCTAAAAATTAGATGCAAGCGTTTTTTCTTCCATTTTTTGTTAAGATGCCACAGGAACAGAAATGGGGAGAGGTGGTAAAATGACTCCATTGCCATAAAGGACTAGCTCAGACTACTGTGATAAATGGTGACACTCAGGGTGGGGAGGGAAATTTTAAAAGGTATGACTGTGTGTGTATCATTCTCTCCCACCTTCCTGGTATTTTGGAGATCAGAGGAAGTAGCTCATAATTGCCAACAAAGTTGATGCAGCAGTCAACTGGATGAGAAACTCCTCAGAAGAGACTTAGAGATAGAAAACCACATCCTAAAAGGATGGATCTGTAGCTTTTATGTGCAGGTCTTTGGTCCATAGGGAGAAATAGAAGGGGATATTGGGGACTTCCATTAACTGTTTGGATCCCAGAATTCTTCTGGGAAGCTTCATTTATCTCTATAGGAGGTGTGTGTGTGTGTGTGTGTGTGTGTGTGTGTGTGTGTGTGTGTATGTTTGGAGCAGTGTTACCACTTGTTGAGAAAGACTTTCTATAACCCTCATTTGTGACTTTGACATGGGGGTGGGAGATGTTTTATCCTTCTGCTCTACAAAAGTCCTCTACTACTTGTAACACAAAGACTTGGCTATCACTGCAAAAAGTAGTGCAGAAGGCACACAGCTGCTTGAAGGCTTAATGCTACATCCTCTAAAATCCTGATTTAATCCAGTAAATGTATTCCATACTATGAGCGTTTTCCATTGGGTCCCACATACATAGAGGGGAAAGAGATAAGAATTTCTGTGGGATGGGAGCTATGAAGTATGCTAATACCTTTTCACTTTAAATCCTAGATTGGACAAAAGAAGAGCCCAGACAAGACCTTCAGGTTGGGAGTGCTTTCCAGTGCATGTGCAGAAATCCGGGTAAACAGTTCAATTTTGCGCATGCTGGAAAGAGGTCTACGTCAAGTAGCCTGACTTCAGGGCGCCACCTGGTGGCATATTGGGTCTCTAGAGGGTGCTTGCTACCTGTGGTCTTGAGAACATGGTTTTTTGTATTTTTTTTTGTTTCTTAACTTCCTTTGTATCCTCAAAGCTTAGCATAGTGTCTGGCACATAGTAGACTTTTTAATAAATGCTTGCTGACTTGACTTTAAACTAGTAATCCAGTATGACTATAGAGTGAGCAGAGGGGAGTAATATAAAAGACTTGAGAAGATAGGAAAGGAGCAGGTGGTGAAGAGTTTTAAATGCCACAGAGAGTAGTTTCTAGTTAATCCTAGAATAGAAAGTCACTGGAGTTCACTGAGTAGAGGGTTGATATGCTTTAGGAAAATAACTTTGAAAGTTTTGTGAAGAATGGTTGTTATGGGGACAGACTAGAGGTAGGGAAAAAATTAATTGGCCATGTGGAATAGTTCAGGTGAGAAGTGATGAGGGCCTGAACTAGAGTAGTGGCTATGTGAGTGGACAGAAGAGGATATATATGAGAGATGTAGAGACAGGGATGACAAGATTTGGCATCTGGTTGGCTATGTGAGATAAGGAAGAGTGAGGAATTGAGGATGGCACTGTTAGTGATTGAAAGGATGGTGGTATCCTCAACAGTAATGGGGAAGTTCAAAAGAGGTATGGGTTTTAGGGAAAAGAAAATGAGTTCTGGTTGTGATATGTTGAGTTTGAGATGCCCAAGAGACATCGATTTGGAAGTTGGTGATAGGTGTCTAAAGCTTAAGAGAAAGACTAGAGACGGATATATAGAACTGGGGATCATTTGCAAAGAGGTGATTGAATCTATTAGGGTCATCAAGAGACAGAGAGCAGAGAGAAAAGAAGGCTCAATTCCACCGCAGTAATTGGGCACAACAGGGTTGAAAATCTAGCAAAGGAGAATGAAAAGGATATAGGTAGGAAGAAAACCAAGAGAATCATGAAAACCCAGAGAACACTCCAGAGGAGAGTGTCAGATGCTACAAGGATGTCAAGAAAGACAAGGATTGAGAAATGGTCATTCAGCCTGGAATTTAAGGAATCACTGGTAAATCTGGAAAAAGCAGGATCAATCAAAAGAAGACGTTGGAAGCCAGATTGCAGAGAGTTCAGAAAATAATAAGAGGAGAGGAAGTAAAGGCACTGTGTATTGAGAGCTTTTTTAAGGGGTTAGTTTAGTTGAAAAGAGGAGGAGAGATACAAGATAATAACTAGTGGAAATGGCATAATAAAAGTAGTAAATGGAGAGTTAAAATAAGACATGTGAGGAAATGCTACATATAGCTATCTTCAATGACTGATATGCTGGGCTCAGATGAACTACATCTCAGAGTACAAAAAATGGAGGGGTGGCAGTGTGCAGATATAATGTCTGAGCTACTGTAACTCACTTCTGAAGAATTGTGGGAAAGAGAGATACCATAGGACTGAAGAGAGGCAACAATTCCATTTTCAAAAGGAAAAAGAGAAAGAGGGTAGAATTTTCAGATTATATGCCAGTTAGCTTAAAGTTTTAGAATGTATTATTGAAGGGATGACTTGTGGGCAAAAGGAAGTGAGAATCACTAAAAACCTGTATGAATTAATTGGGAATAGACCATGCCAAAAGAGCTTCATTTAATTTTAGATAAGGTTACGAGACTAGTAGATCTAGGGAGTGCCATGGATTTCAGATGGGGATTAGATCATTCCTTTTGTTAACATTGGAGAAAAAATGAAGAGATATGGACTAGATAATAGTGTAGTTAAGTGGATTTGGAAACAATTGAATGAATAGATTATAAAAGTCATGATTAATTGATCTATGTCAAACTCAGAGTGTGTCTCTAATGTAGCATTTCAAGGTTTTGAACTAAGTCTTGTTCTTTTTAAGATTTTTATCAATGACTTAGATGAAGGAGAACATATATAGATCACCCTTATAAATAACATAAATTTGGATAAGATAGCTAATACATTGGGTGGGCTCCAAAATTATTTCAGCTTAGAGATATTTCATTTAAAACAACTACAGCAGTATAAAATACTTGAGAATCCACCTACTAAGACACTATAGTTAGAGTCAGGAACAATATGAACACAATTACAAAACAGTCTTTGTACAAATAAAGATAGATCTAAATAATTGGAGAAATGTTAATTCCTCATGAATAAACTGAACCAATAGAAATAAAAATGAAAATACTACCTACATTAATTTACTTATTCAGTGCCATACCAATCAAACTACCAAAGGATTACTTTATAGATCTGGGAGAAAAAGAATAACAAAATTCATCTGGAGGAACAAAAGGATAAGAATATCAAAAAAATTAGTGAAAATAAGTTGGAAGAAAGGAAGCCTGCCAGTACCAGATCTCAAACTATATCGCAAACCAATGATCAAATATACTACATAAATATATAAATATACTATATAATGTACAAATATACTATAGTGATCATCAAAATAATTTGGTACTGGGTAAAAAAATAAAGAGGCAGCTAGGTGTGTCAGTGGCTAGAGTGCTGAAGCTGGAGTCAAGACCCTTCTTCTTGGGTTCAAATCAGACCTTAGACACTAGCTGTGTGACTCTGGGCAAGTCACTTAAACTTCTTTGCCTCATTTTCCTCATCTGTAAAATGAGCTGGAGAAGGAAATACAACCCACTCTAGTATTTTTGCCATGAAAACCCCAAATGGGACCATGAGGAGTCAGACGCTATGCTAAACAACTGAACAACAAGAAAGAAAGAGATTGATGTACTATGGTCTATGGGGTCATGAAGAGTTGGACACAACCAAACGACTAAAGAAGAAGAAGCTCATATGACTTAATATGACAGCAGAGAAAGAAGTACCTTTATCTTAGGCTGCATTGATAGATGCATAATATCTAGAATGAGAAAGGTGATCTTCCTATACTACTCTATCCTTGTCAGACCACATGTTCAGTATTGTGCTTAGTTCTGGGCATCATATTTTAGGAAGACAATTTTACAGATGAGTAAAAGAAGTTAAGGGAAGTTAGGTGACTTGACAAAGGTCACACAGCTAATAAGGGGGCACAGTTGGAATTCAACTCCAGGTCCTTCAACTGTAAAATCTAGGATTCTTTTCACTCTACCATTTCTCTCTCTAGATGACTTCTGAGGTCTTTTTCAGTTCTGTGATACTGTGACTCTGTGGTTCAGCAGATGTAAATACATATTTTCTCCCCCTCCATTTTTAGCTTATATAGTCCTCTTAAGCAGTTATGAGCTTTTGGTGTGTAATTTAGCTCTTTTAAGTTCAGTTTCCAGACAAATTCTCCCTATACTTTGTAAGATGTATTCCATTCCTAGGTAAGAGTTTATTTGTTGTCATTACTCTAGCTTTTTAACACATTGCTGTGTTCATACCACTACTCTACTCAAAGCAAAACATTTAGGGATTCCTCACTGCCTACCAAAATAAATATAAACACCTTATCCTGGCATTCAAAGATCATTGTAATTCATTTCCAATTTACCTCTCCCACCGTTTGTCACATAACTCTCTTTTTAATTTGTGCTACTTAACATTTCTTTATCTCTAGTCTTTCTACCTTTGCCCACGTGATCTTCCATGTCTAGAACAGATTCCCATCATTCCAACCCTACTCATTTCTGTCTTGAAATCATTCAAAGTTCAATTCAGGTGCAAATCCCTCCATGAAGCCTTCTCTAATGCTCTAGAGGAAAGGAATTTCTCCCTCCTCAAGTTTCTCAGAGCATAGTGTGTGGATCTCTCCTATGCCCGGCCAGATGTTTCTGTGTGTTATAGTTATTTACATATCTTATGTCTATATTAGATTGTATACTCGGTGAAGTGGAGCTTCTTTCATCTTTGTATGCTCAGAATTTAGTATAGTGCCTTACACACGTTAGGTACTGAATATTTATTGGATCTTTCCTCTTTCCCTCAACACCTTGAAGGTCTCCTAGCTAATTCCACTGAGAAGGGACCAGTCAGGCTGTGTCTCACTCCGGAGTTAAATGGAAAATTTTGTTCTCTAATTAGTAGAACCTTCTTCTAGAGCTGAGACAGGAGAAGTGTCTCTTTTTTTAAGCCTAGAGTTAAGGGAAGAAGGGCATGTTAGCCTCATTTCCCAGAAACTCTTACTTATTGTCAGATGTATGTCTAGATAGTCTGAAATCTGTAATAGGTCTACCTTGCTAAATGTTCCTTCTCTGCCACTCCAAGACTCCAGCTCCAACTCTGACTTATGTCAGTGAGACCTAGCCCACCAGCGACCTAGTCTGTGGCCAAGTCCACCACAGAGCCTCCAGATGTTAGATTATACTTTGTTCCACTTACCTGTGGCACCATGTTCTTGAATGAATCCATAATCTTAGAGCTTTTGGCCTCCTGGTAATAGGAGAAACAGCCAGTGATAATGACCACGCCTGCCAGCACCAAGCCCAAAAACAGCTAGAGAGTAGAAGAAAGCAGGTCAGGCCAGCCTTGTCAATCTCCCTGTCCTCAGGAAGGCAACTAACACTGACTAGCAATGGGCCTGACCTAAAATCCCAGTTTCCCCAGGGCATCATGTGGAGGAAATAATAGACAAGGGGGGGATGGGAAAGGAGGAATGAGGAGGGTCAGACTTAGCTAAAGTAACAGTAGCTCCTGGAGAAAAAGCCTAGGGTTAGGGAAGAATTTGGGGATGGGGGGTGGGGAGGAAGCAGAGGACAAAGAAGGTCAAACTCTTTCTAGTCCTTAGAGGCAAAAAGTGTGTTTCCTCAGGATCCTAAAGGGGGGAGACAGCCTGGGAAGTATGGGGTAATCAGATGAGTTCATGAATAAAGAGCAATACTTTCTCATTGAGCTGGATCATAGGGTTCTCTAGGTAGCAAAGGGGAATGGAGGTACAAGTTAGGAACACTAAGGTCACTGGGAGATGGCTCATTTAGAGGGTGCCTAGAGGTTCAGGGGCTTGAACTAGGTAGCTGGATGGGAAAGACTAGGGGTTAGGCTATGGAAGCTGACTGGGAAGTAGGTATCAGATATCCAAGCTCACATTGTCTTTCTCAGCTTTCCAAAATAAGAGGGACTGAATGGTATAGGCCAAAAAACAGAGGATGGAACCAGTCCACAGCAGGATGGAGAAGCCCCCGAAAAGTTGACGACAGAACTTGACCCACTCAGGAATGGTGGGGGGTGGAGTGAGGGTGTTGGGACCATCCCGGAGCAGGATCTCCTTTGCCTGTTTGTTGCTGAGACCCTGGGTGGAGGGATGATGGTTGTGTAGACAAGGAAACAATGAAAAAAGTCAAGAAACCATCACGAGAAGGAAAGGATCACAGGGTAGGAAAAAGAATACTGAACTCAGTCAAAAGATCTAGTTTCTGGTTCTGCCTATGTTTGCTTCTCACTTAAAGTTCCTCATCTTTAAAAAATATGGATAATAATATCTGTTCTGCTTACCTTGTGGGATTATTGAAGCTCAGATGAAAGAACTATTGTAAAAGTTCTTTGTGAATTATAAAACCCTATAAAAATATAGGGTATCGTTGCATGAATACAGCTTTAACAAGGGCTCCAAATCTACCAAAAATCCAGATACAAGGGCAGGGAGAAGAGAGGACAGACATTGAAGAGAACCCCCCAAAGCAGTGTGTGTGTGTGTGTGTGTGTGTGTGTGTGTGTGTGTGTGTGTGTGTGTGTGTATGGGGATGAGGCTGAGTGGGTGACATGCAGTCCAAAAATGGGGGGTGTATTCTTCTTCTCATTGAGAGGAGCCCCTTAACTCACCTTATTCAGGTCAACCTCATACTTTTTGCTTAATTCCTCCAGACTCAGCATGTGGTCATCCTGAAGACATACCAGAGAGAGGAAATGAGGCCAGAGGTCAAACTACTTTTTCAGATAGGGCTAATAAAGGTTCCTGGGAGGAACAGTGGATTTTGTAATGTCAGGTCAGTTCTTGAGGAGGATGTTAAAGGGTCATTGGGATGGTTCTGTCTCAGGGAAATTTGCCATTTCACTTTCTGGGGCGTCTTACCATGACCACTTCCTTCTTGAGTTCTTCCATATTTTTCTTAGTTTTATTTTTCTCATCTTCTTTCTTCTGAGTTTTTCTATTATGAATTTGGGTAGAGAATTTGGAGGAATATTGTCCTTGTGGAGTCACCATGTGCCCATGTGCAGACACCATGACTACCCAAGGTCCCAGGGGACACAGCTCAGAGCAAGGGTAAGTAAAGTCAAAAAGAAATGAGGAGTGAAGTAAAGAGGAAGTGAAGTCATTAAGAGATAAAGAAAACAAGGGAGGGGAGGTGATCAGAAAGTGAGGGTTCTGAATGAAGCATTAGAGACTTAACAAAGGTGAATAAAGTGAAGTGACTAGTGAGAGACTGAAGGTGACTGGGGAGAATAGGGACTGAGGAAGTAAATTGATGGAGGAATTCAGGAAGTAAGAAGAACAGAGATTGAGGGATTGAAGGAGTTAGGGAATGAGAGGGTGAGGACAAAGGAGGGGTGAGGGGATCAGGGATGAATTGAAGTGAGATCCACAGTTGATGGATGAGGTTAAGAGGGTCTAGACTGAGATGGGTGAAATAGGCGTTGTGGGATAAAGGATCAGAGACTGGGGATGGGAAGTGGGGAGGGATCAGTTATTGAGAGGGTGAGGAGGTTAAGAACTGAAGGAACGAGGGTGGTGTTAAAGGATCAAGGTCTGAAGAGTGGTAGTGAAGTCATCATGAACTCAGTGAGGGGTGAAGGGATCAGGGACTAAGGGGGTGAGGAGATTAAGGATGGGTATTGAGGGGATCAGGGAGTGAAGAGAAGAAGAGATTAAGGATGAAGGTTGGGAGACTAGGGAATAAAGGGGGTGAAGGGATTGAGAATGGGGGTTGAAGAGATTAGGGATTGAGGAGATCAAGGAGTGAGGAGCTGAGGAGATAAGCAACTGTGGAGTGAGGGGAGCAGGAGCTGAGTGGTGAGGGAATGATGTATAATGAGAGCGGGGTGACGTGCTGGAAGGACTAAGCTAAAATGGGTTATCATTTGGGGTAGGGGGTGAAGGGATCTGAGACCAGGGGAGAGTGGAGACCTGAAGTAGGACAAGGGCCTGAGGGAGTTCAGGAGACAAACGAGGGTAGAAGGGGCAGGGGCAGGCAGAGACCTGCTGCTTGCATCCTCGATTCGAACATCTTGATCTGAACCACCTTCCCTAGACATGCTGAGAAGTTAACTGCTCCCTGTTTCCCTCCCACTGCCAATGCGGACAGTCCGTTGCCGTGGTGATGAACTTGCTCGGCTCAGTCCACTCCAGACTTCCCCAGTTATCTCTGCCCCTCCCCCCATTCTGAGAATGTTGACTCCGTGGGCTGATGCTGATGGGCAGTCCCCCTACCTATGGGGTGGGGGGTTTGGGTCTGCCCCGGGAGCTCCCCTGGAGGAAACTGGGGTCTTTGGCATCCTTTTGTCTTAGGGAAACCCAGAGACAGAGAGACCAGTGAGAGTGGGGGGTGAATGAGTGGAAAAATCCTTTCTCTTCAAGGAAAAAGAGGCTGAAATTATGAGACTGGGGGTGTTGGTCACCTTTCTAGAGCTCACTTTCCTTATCTGTAAAATGAGGGAGCCCCTTTAATCCAATACACAAAATAAAACAAAAAAATCAAACTGGGAGGGGAAAATCCTCAGGGTTCCTGGCCAAAAGAGAAATAGTCACTATTTAGTATTTACATTCACTCTGTGCTAGGAGGGCAGGGACCAATTGTTCAATCTATAAGCTCCAGAGTGAACTGGGCTTAAATTAAGGCTTTGTCTTTGAGAAAGAGATGTAGTCATTAAACCTAAAGAATAAAAGGCAGCTTTTGGCCATTGAAGTACACCTTCTCCTGGGCAGAGCACCCCCACATAAGGATGGAGGTAAGAGGACAGGAGGGAAGGGAGGGGAGGAGGGAAGGGGAGGGGAGAGGAGAAGAGGGGAGAGAAGAGGAGAAAAGAGGTGCTAGGCATTTACAGGTTGTGTTTGTTCTTTGTTCTTGAAGAGGACCATGACATTAGAGCGATGATGACATGACTTGCAGTTGACTTTGATTTCAGTGAGGGAGTTCTGTGCAAGGTTACCAGCCTCACTTTATCCTCCAGAGCCGTCTGGGTCCACTTAAACAGGCTTATTCACTGAATGGGCATTATCTCACTCAAAGTGAGAACCTGAAAAGGCTGTAGCCTAAAAGAGCCAGTCTCCCATTGCATCCTGGGCCATCTCTAGTCGTCCTGATGAATATCTGGTCACTGGATCCAGATCATTTCTCTGACACAACAGAATGAAGGGGGCTGGTCTTAGGTGACCCCTAAGGTCCCTGCTATCTCTAAAAGCTATCAGTCTGTGGTTTGGGGAATAGGGACTACAGCCGTGATTTTATTGATGGAGGGGAGGGAGAGTATCCTCCTGGAGAACTCCATCCTATCTACTAATTTAGGTCAACACCTTCTCTGCAATTTGTAATCTTATAGTTACCTCAGAGAACATTGACTTTGTTAGGGTTATAGAGCTAGTTTGTGTCAGAGGCTGGCCTTGACCCTAGGCCTCCCTACCTTGGAAGCCTGATCTCTTCCCACTGCTATCACTCAGTCTCATGATCTCTCAGATCTCATCCTCCTCCAGTCCCTGGGTTCCTCTTGTGATGAAAATAGGTCCTAGTTTTGCAGGTTGGAAGATAGCATGGCTTGGAGTGATGCTCTAGGTTAGAATCCCAGCCTTGTCTCTTTATACTAGTTTGATCTTTGGATCTCTGCCCTCTACATCTTCAGACCTCAATTTCCTCTTCTTTAAAGTCAAGAGTCAGGTTAGATCAGTGGTTTCAAACTCAAATAGAAATGGGGGCCACTAAACTCTACCTGATGATCCATATATATTAACTAGTTTTAAAATGTAACCTATTTTATTGTATTTTTATTTTGCTAAATGCTTCCCAATTACAAATATTTATCTGGTTCTGTCTACACTCCAGAACGTTGTGGGTTCAGTCCATAGGAGAAATGTTTGACATGTCTGGGCTAGGTGATCTTGACAGTTGGGGGTTAGCCAGCTCATACAGTGGATAGAGCACTGGACCTGGAAGCAGGAAGACCTGGGTTTAAGTTCAGCCTCAGATGCTTGCTAGTTGTATGATCCTAATACAAGGTAAGACCCTAAGGCAAGTCTGTTTGCCTCAGTTTCCTCCTCTGTATGGGGACAATAGCTCTCTCCCTTTCCCATGGGGTGAGGTCCAAATGAGATAATATTTATGAAGTTCTTGGCACTGAGTAGGTGCTATATAAGCACTAGCTATTACTTTTAAGATGAGTAGCTAGGTGGTACAGCAGATGGAACCTAGCCCTGGATTCAGGAGGACATGAGTTTAAATACAGCAGCAGACACTTACTAGTTGTGTTATCCTGGGCAAGTCACTTAACCCTAATGACCTTGGTTTCCTCATCTGCAAAATGAGCTGGAGAAGGAAATGGCAAACCATTCCAGTGTCTCTGCCAAGAAAACCTCAAATGCAGTCACGAAGATTTGGACATGACTGAACTACAAAATTTTTATTAAGTTTCTTCCAGTTTGAAATCTACAGTCCCATGACTAAATTATGAGGTTTTAAGACTGAAACTCTGAAGTACAAGGGAAAGAACCTAGGCTCAAAAGGAAATAATCTGGCTCAAGTCTGTCCATTTCTCAAGACGTGTTTCCTCATCTATATAATTGAGGGGCTGAATTAGGTGAATTTCTAAGGTCCCTTTCAACTATAAAGCTGTCATCCTCTAACTATTATTGCCTGACCACATGAATGAGTAAGTCTGATTGAAACGAATGTCAAGCGATAGGTCAGGTTGGAGCTTTAGAACTTCTAGGATCCTAGATTTGGAGAATTAAAGGACCTTAGGGTTTAGTCCAAGGGTCTTAGTCCATGTAGTCCAAGTCTCCCATTTTACAGATGAGAAAACTAAAGGCTGAGTGACCTGCCTGAAGTTTCTCAGATAGCAGAACAGGGAGATGAATCCACCATACTACACTGCCTCCATCATCTGGTCCACCTGACCTCATCTTATACCTGAAGAAACTGGGCCTTACCTAAGTTTCTTTTTTTAAAAATTTATTTATTGATTTTTAGTTTACAACATTCAGCTCCACAAACTTTTGAGTTTTAAATTTTCTCCCCCTCTCTTCCCTTCTCTCTCCCCAAGATAGCATGCAATCTGATATCTGACAGGCTCTACATATACATTCATATTAAACATATTTTCACATTAGTCATATTGTAAAGAAGAGGGCAGCTAGGTGATGCAATGGATAGAGCACAAGTGCAGGAGTCAGGAGGACCTGAGTTCAAATCTCACCTCAGACACTTGATACTCACTAGCTGTGTGACCTTAGGCAAGTCACTTAACCCCAGTTGCCTCATCCTGGGTCATCTCCAGTCATCCTGATGAATATCTGGTCACTGGATTCATATGGCTCTGGAGGAGAAGTGAGGATGGGGACCTGCACAGCCATCCCTCACTTAAAACAAAGTCAAGTGCAAGCCATGCCATTATTTCTCTGATGGCATGGTCTTCTTTGGCAATGAAGGACGAACACACACACACACACACACACATCTTGTAAAGAAGAATTATAACCAAAGGAATGAACCATGAGAAAGAAGAAATTAAATAAAACAAAACAAAAAAGAGACAGCAAATAGTGTACTTTGATCTGCATTCAGACTATAATTTTTTCTTTGGATGTGGGTAGCATTTTCCATCATGTGCCTTTTAGAGTTGTCTTAGAACCTTGCATTGCTGAGAAGAATCAAGTTTATCAAAGTTAGTCATCACATAATGTGGCTGTAACTGTATACAGTGTTTTTCTGGTTCTACTCTCCTCACTCAGCATCAGTTCATATAAGTCTTCCCAGGTTTTTCTGAAGTCCACCTGCTCTTCATTTCTTATAGCACAATAGTATTTCATTACATTCATATACCACAACTTGTTCAGTCACTTCCCAGTTGATGGGCATCCCCGCAGTTTCCAGTTCTTCACCACCATAAAAAGAGCTGCTATAAATATTTTTGTACATGTAGATCCTTTTCCCATTTGTATAATCTCTTTGGGATACAGCCCTAGAAGTGGTATTGCTGGATCACTTACCTAAGTTCACCCAGGTAGTAGATAGATCAAAGTTTTAAACCCAATTTCTCTTATTCAGATGTAGTGCTCCTGCAACTATGTCTGAGTTAACTCAGTAAAAAGCCATTGTTATAACCACTGCTGTAAAAAAGAAAAGAAGAAAAACAAACATCTCTCAGGATGTGTACCCAAATGACAAGGGGTCAGTACATAGTCTTTTTACTTCTTCCATACTTCAAACTATTTCATAGGCGTGGGCACTTCATCCACCAACAAAAGTAGCAAGTCCTTCATGCGTTAGTTAAAAATCTTGAGTTGCCATGACCACAAAAATTCATCACCTAGGAGCCAACCTTCTGGTGATAAACCTCTCTGAACTTAGCTTGGTCCTAATAAACCAGTTAATGTAGAGTACACTGCTGAACCTGTACTTGAAGCTTTTCTATTTTGTTGTTGTTGTTATCAGTCATTTCAGTTGTGTCCAACTCTTTGTGACCCCACTTGGGATTAATCTTGGCAAAGATACTGGAGTAGTTTGCCATTTTCCAGCTCATTTTTGTTGTTGTTCAGTTATTTCAACTGTGTCTGACTCTTTGTAACTCCATTTTGGGGTTTCTTGGCAAAGATACTGGAATGGTTTGCCATTTCCTTCTCCAGCTCATTTTACAGATGAAGAAACTGAGGCAAACAGGGTTAAGTGACTTGTCCAGGGTCATAGAGCTAGGAAGTGTCTGAGTCCAAATTTGAACTCAGGAAAGCTAATGGAATGAGATGAGTCTTCTGACTCCAGGCCCAGTTCTCTAGCTACTGTGCCACCTATGTGCCATCTACCCACCCTCTTCTATCTTATTAGGACCTAAAAGAAGCAGTAGCACTTGGCTGTCATTGTCACCTGTTGCTTCCACCATTCCAATGGTCCAAAGTGATTCCTTCTTCCTGTGAACTCATGGCTTTTTTCCTCTTGCTTTTCATGTGTCTTTACACTATGCTTTATTCCTAACTGTTATTAGATTGTGAATATTTTGAAGATAAACGCCTTGTCTTGTTCATCATTTTTATAGCATATAGTAAGTGCTCAGAAGTGTGTTTTTGGATTGAATATAAGAAAAACAGCACATACTCTTAGAGGTGAGACTGGAGGAAGTGTATCATTTCACTAGAGGGTATTCTATCTAAGAGAAATAAAGAGAATGGGTGTATGTGTCATGAGCATTATTAACAAACCATATGAAATCCCACAGTTTAAGAGTTTAATTTGCACTTGTTTTTAAAAGTAAGTTTAACTTATTTTTTGTTTACCTTAACAAAATGTCTCCTAATGTCCCTCGCCTTCCCCTGTCAGTGAATCATCTCATATAACAAATAATATTTTTAAAGACAAAAAAAAAGAAGAGAAAAAAGCAAAATGGATCTATACATTGAAAAAAATGTGAAACTATGTGCAGCTAGGTAGCTCATTGGATAGAATGCTGGACGTGGAGTTGGGAAGACCTGAGTTCAAGCCCTGTCTCAGATACTTAATAGCTGAGTGACCCTCAGCAAAGTCACTTTACCTCTATTTATCTCAGTCACTTTCTCTGTAAAATGAGAATAATCCCAAGCTTGTTGTGAGGATCAATGGAGATCAGAACCTCTAAGAGGCAAACTTTAAAGTGTTATTATATAAATTCTTTTATTATTATTATTGCATCCTGCACTTTTAGTCTTCCCACCTCTGCAAAAGTTTGAGGTGATCTGAGTTGAGGTGAGGTGGGGTCGGGGTGTAAGGGGCTTCTCTTTTCTTTGGAACCATGCCCCCTCTGCCATCCCCACTCTTTCACTCATTTTCATTCTCTCCCTGCCTACTATCTCATTTCTTACTGCCTACAAACATGCCCCTGCCTCCCTCATCTTCAAAATATCTTTATTTGTTCCATCCCACTATTTTCCTATATCTCTTCTGCTCTTTGTAGTTAAACTCCTTGAAAAGGCCTGTTATAGGTGCTTCAGCATTCTTGCCCCTCACTCTTAATCCCTTACAATACTGCTTCTGTCCTTATTTCATGGACGCTGCTGTCTCCAGAGTTACTAATGATCTCTTGGTTGACAAATCCAATGGCCTTTTCTCATTCCTCGTTCTCCTTGACCTCTCCGCAGCTTTTGACACTGTTGATCACTCTGTCCTCCTTGATGCTCTTTTCTCTCTAGGTTTTCAGGGTACTACTCTCATCCTGGTTCTCCCATTACCTATCTGACAATTCCTTCTCTGTCTCCTTTGCCGAATCCTCTTCCAGATCACACCTTCTACTCATAAATATTCCTCAAAGTTCTGTCCTGGACCCTCTTCTCCCTCTATACTATTTCACCTTGGTGATCTCATCAACTCTCACAGATTTAATTACCATCTCTGTGCTAATGATTCTCAAATCTACTCATCCTTGCCCTAGCCTCTCTGCTGATGTCCAGTCCTATGTCTTCAACTGCTTTTCAGACATCTCAGACTGGACATTCAATAAGTATCTTAAACTCAGTATGTCCAAAATACAACTCAATGTCTTTCCCTCTAAACCCTCCCCAAACCCCTCTCCTACTTTTCCTACTATTGTAGAGGGCAACACTATCTTCCCAGTCCTTCAGGCTCACAATGAAGGGGCTATTTATCATCAACTCCTCACTACCTTTCATTTCTTGTATCCAAGTTGTTGCCAAGGTCTGTTGATTTCACCCTCTACCTGGATTATTGCAATAGACTGCCAATGGGTTTACCTGCCTAATGTCCCCTCACTCCAATCCATCTTCTATTCAGGTACTAAACTGATTTTCCTAAGGTACAGGTCTGATCATTTTCCGTCCCCACCTTCGTGAGCAGCTAGGTGGTGCAGTATATAGAGCATTGTGCCTGGAGTCAGGAGGACCTGAGTTCAAATCCACCCTCAGGCACTTGCTGTGTGACTCTGGCCATCACTTAAGGGGCAACTAGGTGGTGCAGTGGATAGACCACCAGTGCAGGAGTCAGGAGGACCTGAGTTCTTGACACTCACTATCTGTGTGACCTTGGGCAAGTCACTTAACCCCAACTGTCTCATCCTGGGTCATCCTCAGTCATCCTGATGAATATCTGGTCACTAGATTCAGATGGTTCTGGAGAAGTGAGGCTGGTGACCTGCACAGTCCTCCCTCACTCAAAACAAAGTCAAGCTCAAGTCTTGTCATTATTTCTCTGATGATATAGTCTTCTTTGGCAAATGAAGGACAAACACACAAATCCCCACCTCCATTCCTCCCACTCAATAAACTCCAGTGACTTCCTCTTGCTTCCAGAAGCAAATATAAAATTCTGTTGGACATTCAAAGCCTTTCATAACCTAGGCACATCCTGCTTTCCAGTCTTCTTACACATTATTTCCTGACAGGTAGGTACTATTTGATCTAGTGACACTGGCCTCCATGAACAAGACACGCCATCTTTTTACTTTGGGCATTCTTTTTAGCTGTCTCCATGACTGGAACACTTTCCTTCCTCCACTCCAACTACTGACCTCTCTGACTTCCTTTAAGTACCAACTAAATTCCCACTTTCTACAGGAAGCCTTCTCCAATCCTTCTTAATTCAATGCCTTCCTTCTGTTAATTATTTCCTATTTATTCTACGTATAGTTTGCTTTGTATATATTTATTTGCCTGTTGTTTCCCCCATTAGATTGTAAACTCCTTCAGGGCAGGGACTGTCTTTTGCCTTTTTGAATCCCCAGCATTTAGCGCTGTGCCTTGCACAAAGCAGGTACTTACTAAATGTTTATTGATTAATTGATAACTTTGAAACATTCACTTTCTTAAAACTGAAATTTTCTCAATTACATGTAAATAAGAATTTTAGCATTTATTTAAAAAAATTTTGAATTCCAAATTTCCTCCTTCCCACTCTCCCCTCCCTTCTCCTTGAACAGGCAATTTAATATAAATTATACATATGCAGCCATAAGAAACATTTCCATATTAGCCATGTTGCAAAAGAAAACTGATAAAAAAAACCAAGAATAATAAAATAAAAAAAATGCTTCCATCAGTATTCAGACTACATCATTTCTTTTGTTGTAGGGGGATAGCATTTTTCATTAAAAATCCTTTGAAATAGCTTAGAATCATTGCAATGCAGAGAATAGCTAAGTCATTCAAAGTTGATCATCATGCAGCATTGTTGTTACTATGTACATACAATGTTTCCCTGGTTCTGCTCATTTCACTTTGCATCAATTCATGTAAGTCTTTCTAGGTTTTCTGCAAGTATCCTGCTTATCATTTCTTATAGCACAATAGTATTCCATCACATTCAATACACCACAACTTGTTCAGTTATTCCCCAATTGATGAACATCCCCTCAATTTCCAATTCTTTGCCACCACAAAAAGAGCTGCTAAAATATTTTTCTATATATGGGTCCTTTTCCTTTGATCTCTTTGGGGTGTAGACCTAGCATGGTATTACTGGGTCAAAGGGTATGCATAGTTTTATCATCCTTTGGACATAGTTTCAAATTGCTTTCCAGAGTGATTGGATCAGTTTACAACTCCACCAAGTGCATTAGTGTCCCAATTTTTCCACATCCCCTCCAAAATGCAACATTCACTTTTGATACTTTTTGTGCTTATTCTTTCTGTTTGTAAAGTTGTAGTCATTGTGAATATTGTCTCTTTGGCTCTGTTTGCTTCATTCTGCATTAGACTACAAAAATCTTTCCATGTTTCTCTATATTCAATATACTCATCATTTCCACTAAGTACTGCTTTGGCTGCATCCCACAAATTTTGGTGTGCTGCCTCATTATTGTAATTCTCTTCAATGAAATTATTGATTGCTTCTATTATTTTGGTTTTTTTTTGATGCACTCATTCTTTAGAATTATTTAGTTTACAACTAACTTTTAATCTGTGCTTCTATGGCCCTTTATTGAATATAATTTCTATTGCATTATGATCTGAAAAGGTTGCATTTAATACTTTTCTGCTTTTTTGCATTTGGTTGTGAGGTTTTTATGTCCTAATACATGGTCAGTTTTTGTGAAGGTGTTGTGTACAGATGAGATAAAGGTATACTCCTTTCTATTCCCATTCAACTTTCCCTATAGGTCTATCATATCTAACTTTTCTAAAATTTCATTCATCTCTTTAAAGTCTTTCTTATTATTTTATGGTTAGATTTATCTAGCTCTGAGAGGAGAAAGTTGAGGTTCCTCACTCCTATAGTTTTACTATTTCCTCCTGTAATTCATTTAACTTTTCCTTTAAGAATTTGGATACTATGCTATTTAGTGTATATATATTTAATATTGATATTACTTTCTTGTCTATGATATCTTTTAGTCAGATGTAATTTCCTTGTTCATCTCTTTTATTTAGGTCTATTTTTCCTTTTTCTTTGTCTGAGATCATGATTGCTACTCCTGTCTTTTTTTTTTTTTACACCATCTAAAGCATAACAGATTCTGCTCAAGCCCCTTATCTTAACTCTGCATTTGTCTGTCTATTTCAAATGTGTCCCTTGTAAACAACATATTATTGGATTCTGGTTTCTAATCCACTATTCTGCTTTCATTTTATGACTGACAATCTCATTCCCATTCACAATTATGTTTATTAATTATGCATTTCCCTCTATTCTATTTTCTTCTGTTAATACTTCTCTCTCATTATCCTGTTCCTCCTCTAAAGTCTGTTTTGCTTCTGACCAACTGCCTTCTTTTATCTACTCTCCCTTTTATCACTACCCCCCTTCTCTTATTACCTTTCCCTCCCACTTCTCATTTGAGTAAAATAGATTTCTATATTCAGTTGAGTACTTGAGTGTATGTGTATACATATATATTTTCCTCTTTGAACCAGTTTAGAAGTAAGATTCAAGCATTGCCTGCCTCCCACTGTCACCATTTTCTCCTCTACTATAAAAGCTCTTCCTTGTGTGCCTCTTTCATATGAGATAGTTTTCTCCACTCTTCTCTCTTCTTCTATGATCTCTCTTTTTCTTATATCATCTCTATGTAATTGACTCACTTTGGCACCCTTTCTCTATGCAGAATTTTTCTAATTGCCTTAATAATGATAAAATTATTATAAGTTATATGTATCATCTTCCCATAGAGAAATATAAACAGTTTAACCTTATTGAGTCCCTTTTGATTTCTCTTTCACTATTACCTTTTTATACTTCTCTTGAATCTTGTATTTAAATGTCAGATTTTCTATTTAGCTCTGGTCTTTTCATCAGGAATGTTTGAAATTCCTCTATTTCATTAAATATTCATTTTTTTCCCCATGAAGGATTAGACTCAGTTTTGTTGAATAAGTTATGCTTTGTTGTAATCCTAGCTCTTTTGCCTTCTAGGATATCATATTCTAAGCTCTCTGCTCCTTTAATGTGATAACTGCTAAATCTTGTGTGACATCGACTGTGGTTCCATAATATTTGAATGGTTTTCTTTTGGCTGTTTGAAGTATTTTCTATTTGATCTTGGAACTCTGGAGTTTAGTTATAATATTCCTAGGAATTTTCATTTGGGGATCTCTTTCAAGTGATCAGTGGATTCTTTTCTTTTTTATCTTTTGGTTCTAGGATATTGGGGCAATTTTCCTTTATAATTTCTTGAAATATGTCTAGGCTCTTTCTTTGATCATGATTTTCAGGTAGTCCAATAATTCTTAAATTATCTCTCCTTGATCTTTTTTTCCTGATCAGTTGCTTTTCCAATGAGACATTTCATATTTTTTTCTCTCTTTTCATTCTTTTGACCTTGTTTTTTTATTGGTTCTTGAGGTCTCATGAAATCATTAGCTTCCATTTGCCCAATTCTAATTTTTAAGAAATTATTTTCTTCAATGAGCTTTTAAACCTCTTTTTATATTTGGCCAATTATGTTTTTTAAGGAGTTATTTTCATGAGTGAAGTTTTGTACCTCTTATCCATTTGGCCAGTTCTTTAAGGTGTTATTTTCTTTGGCATTTTTGTACCTCTTTTAATTGTCTCTTCATAATTTTTTTCCTTTGCTCTCATTTCATTACCCAATTTTTCATCTGTCACTTGAAAATAATTTTCTAGCTCTTACAAGAATTCTTGTTGGGCTTGTGTCCAATTAACATTTTTTCCTTTGAAACTTTGTAGCTGTTTTCATATTATTGTCTTCCTTTGAATGTGTCTTGATCTTCTTTCTATAGTAGTTTCCTTTCACAGTAACGTATTATGGTCAGATTCTTTTGTTGCTGTTGTTGCTTGCTCATTTTTCCACCCTGTTTCTTGATTTGGGACTTTATGTTAAAGTTGAGCACTTTCCTATGCTTCAGGTTTTTTTGCACTACTGTTTTCAGACTTAGTTCCAGGAGTCTGAAAGTCTTTGATGTGTCCAAGGTGATGTGATCTGGGGAGAGGTGTAGCCATTTTTCTCCTGGTCTGCCCTCTAGTCCTTACCTAGGAAGGACCCCTGCTCCCTTGGGATGGCAATCTTTTGCAGAGTCTTACATAGGGCCATAAAATAATTTCTTTTGGTAATTGACTGAAAAAATTGGGATGTATACTCATCTTCTCCAAGCTCACTGAAAGCATCCTTGGGGCAACTTCATTAGCAGACAGTGTAACAGGGATGATACATGCTTCACTCTGTTCCCACACAGTTTTGATTTCTTCTGGGAGGCCTCCATATTTTAAAAGCTTTTCATTTGACATAACTTGTAGAGTAGGAATATTTAGCATATAATTTTAAATATTGTTGTAAAATTTTATATGAATCAATGTTATATTCAGGTGATTGAGGGTCACAGTTTCATCTGTAATAATGCTTAGGTTCCAACATAAATTGTTTGTTGAGTAATCAAGGTTACCTCAAAGTTTGTATTTGTAGTATGAAGATTTATCATCATTTAGCTTATAAAAGATAATGAACATTTAGCCACCAGGTTAGGTATCTGAGAGGTATTTGTTAGGTACAGGGGAAGTGGACTTAATTTTAAAGGCCTTCTATAATAATGATAATAATAATAATGTATTTTTGTGGTTTATGCTCCTACCCATTATCTCCTCTGGGAATATCAGAATCTAGCTAGATATTTGAGAAGTGCTAAATTTTTGTAGCCTATAATGATGTGTTTCATAGCATAATCTATATTGATCACTGAGTCTGGGCTCCTTGTAAATAACCCCTGTGTAATTTCTTATATTCAATTCCTGATGGTTATGATCAACCCCCTTCATTTCCACAGATGTGTCTGGCATATAGTAATGCTTAATAAATACTTGTTGACTGACATAACAGCCATTTGCTTGCTGTTTCTTTGAGCATGGAGGGCCTTTTGTTCTTCCTCTTGAATCTTCTTTGTTTCATAGGCTCCATCCACAGATAAATCACTTTTGGTTATGTTGACAAAGCCAATGAGGTATACCAATTAACAGCTTCTTACTGTTTCTCAGGGAAGTGATATCTACTTATTCCAAAAGTATTTCTGACTGCTTATCATGTGCTCTAAAAATGTCTATCAACTGTTGCCTCGCTCCTCACCCCTTTTCAGGTTTAGAATTCATCCTTCTATAGCTACCTTAGGCCTTATTTTTTTATAAATACTGTTAGGATACTTTCCAGATCTCTGACAGTCCATTTTCACAATTCTAGATGCGTACAAACTGGTATTATGTAGGTGTTAATTGCTTTAAATGTGTTTGTCCTATTTAGCTCTGATTTCAGAACGCCAGTAAGTCTTTTAACATATTCAGTGGAAGACTACTCCTTAAAATCATTATGCTTGATGAGTCATGCCTGGAAGAGACCAAGGTATCATCTTCTTCCACTGATTCAATGTGACATCTGGATTTAAGCTTAAAGCCTTCTGTCTCTCTCTTTCTTTGGCACATGTTGAGAATTTTATACTTATCAAATCCAAAAGATGTGATATTATTGGAAAAAGATGCCACAAAATCTAAGAGCTGTTTAATTTATTTTTTAGTGGAGTCATATAGTTTGATGTTAGCCATATATATTAAGTGCTTAACAAGGTTTTGGGTACATCTCATTCAATTTGGAAAACATACTTAACTCTATTTGCTAGGTAAAATCATAATAGATGTATCTGACTCCTTAAAAATTGGCACATTTGATATGAATTGTTCTTGCAACTATTATTGTGTTGGTAGCATATTTTAAATAGATAATGGTATTCTATGCAGTCATCAAATACTTTAGCATTCTCACTATAGTTGGGTATATTTTATGCATCTGCAGAACATAAATAAACCATGAAGAAGGAACTGGCAAAGTCTCTGATAATCAACAAAGGCAGTTGTTGTGTTTTGGTGATTTGGGACTGCTTGTTCAATAGTTACTGAATCAATAAGTTGCCTTTTCCATAACAAATCTAATGTCAAAAGATTGGAACACCAGTTCTAATGACTAAAGACCAATTATGTGTTTATGTGTTACATACAAAGTATTTACAACGTGCATCAAAATTTAAAAAAAAACTACTTTATTAAATGCAAAAACCCAATATATTTACTAAGGAGCAAAAAAACAGTGTATCTGAAAGTCCCAGAGGATGTAAAGAATAGTTTCTTCTTTTCCTTTTCCTCCTCTCTCTTCCTAGTTCGATCACATTTGGGGTCTGGGGATCTCTTTTCAGTGTGCCACATTTAGGAAGAATATTAACCAACTGGAGGCTATCCAGAGGTGGGTGATCAGGATAGTGTCCCAAAGTGGAATGAGTTTCCCCAGTAGATAGGAAATTTCTCATCTACAGAGGTCTTCAAGGTGAAGCTAAACAACCATTAGTTAAAGGTCTTCAGGGAGGATTCTTGTTTAGGTTTTAGTCAGCCTATATGACCCCTGATATCTCTTCTAGGTCCAAGATTTTGTGATTCTATGATGACATGTATTGTAAGGGTCACTGCCTTGACTATTGACATCATCACACGCTTTGGGCAGGTGGAACGAGTGATCTATAATCCTTCCCTCCCTCACGTCTTTTCCCAGAGTCTCCAATCAATGATTTTTCCTTCTCTCAGGCCTCCAGTTTGATCTTTAAGAACCTTCCCTTGTCTCCTAACCCAGTTGCTGAGGCCCTTGTATTTCTCATCTGCAGTGTCCACTGCCTAAGTAGTCTCTAACAGTAGGTACCTTATGACAAAGAGGTTTCTATCCACTTAGCCCTTAAGGTTCTTATGTTGATCTGGTTTCCCTTGGTTCAAACATATTATTTTGGTTTGGCTTTATTTGCAGTTTCAGTTTAGAATGAGGGAAAAATGGAGAATCATTATAATCTCTAACCATTTTGCCCCAGCTCTTCCTTTTTTAAAGCTTTTACAAATGGATATTTATTTCAAAATCACAGCATGAACAAACATACATATATTTTCCTTAATACCTAAGGAGCATACACTCCCCTGCTTTATACCACATTGGTCTTATGATTGAAATAGATTCCAAAAGTGAGGCAGTAGCATCAGCTGAGCGAATCTGTAGGGTCTGTGTATGTGCTAGGCCATGGTAACACTCTCCTGCCACCTCCATGTTAAAAAAGTTTGTGGTCCCTAAACCCTATGAGCCCTAGGTTTTTTTTTTATTTGTTTGTTTTCTTAGTTCTGTATTTAAGAAACACTCCTCCCCTCATGTTCCCATATACAAAGCAGAATGAAAAAGAAAAGATTATATATGAAACCATGAATCTCTATTATGTCCTAGCTTTTTAAGACTCTGAGAGAGCATGGTAAGGGCAGACAACTTCCCCTCTACCATCCTAAGGTCTTTGGGGAGAATGGCAAAGGCAGAACATAGTGGGGTCCAATGGAAAGAATGCTGGATTTGGTGTCTGAGAATCCGAGTTCAATTTCAGGCACTTCTGTTCATTACTTGTATAACTTTGGGAAAGTCACTAAACTTTCCTGGGTCTCAGTTTCCTCATTTATGAAGAGTTAAGACTAGGTAGCATCAGAGATACTTTGCAGATTTAAGTCTGATTCTGTGGAGATTATTGCTATTCACTGCCTCTTCTGACCTTCCTCCCCTAATACTTTTGGGATCACACTTCCCCACATCGGACCATAGATCTTTTCCCAACTCACCCTTCCTGAACTTTGCCTCCACCTAGGGATTTGAATCTAGAACTCTCTTTTCTTCACTTTGTCTTGATTTTATTGACAAATATCTGTTTCTTTTCTAAGGTTTAACACTGAAGAGGGGACCACACAGTTAGTGCACTGGAAAAAAGTACTATAACTGGAGGCCAGGAGATTTAGGAACCTGGGCCCAAGTCCCAGCTCTGGCACTAGTTCTGTGACCTTGAGGAAGTCATTGGGCTGTGATACAGAATTGAAAGAGAGATCTAAATCATAGTTTGAGCACCAGAAGGGACCTCAGAGGTCATCTAATCGAACCTTCTCATTTTACAGATGAGGAATCTGAGACCCAGAGAGGGAAAGTGGTTTGCCTAAACTCCCCTAGATGGTAAATAGCAGAATCAGAATTTGAACTCAGTTCCATTATTCCAAACTGAGGCCTGTTACCCCCTGTACCATGCTACTTCCCTATATAATGGAAGGACGGCTGAGTTTGGAGTCAAATGATCTGAGTTCAAGCCTGGACTCTGCTACTCGTTACTGTTGGACCTTGGGCTGTTCACTTAATCTCTGAACCTCAGTTGCTTCAGATTTGTCAAATGGAGTTGGATCAGATAATCTAACTCTTCTAGCTCCAATTCCTATGAATCTCATCTGTCTCATGTGAAATCAAGGTAATAATACTTGCACTCTTTGCATCACAGGTTGATGGACAAAAACCATTTTATGAACCTTAAAGATCCCCATAATTGGGAGCTATTGCCATAACAGAAATATCATCATTATTATTGCTGTTATCATCCCTCCAATATTTATAGCACAGTATGAGCAGCAAATCAATATCGCTGATTGAACCGATCCTTCCCCTCAGCCCCTTGGAATCTGCTGATCTTGAGACTGTTCACATCCTGTTATGGGACAATATAGAACAAGGCAACCCCATGGGATTTTGTTCCCAGTTGAACCTCCAGGCCTAGCCCAGAATGACTCAGTTAGGAAAGATGCATGATGAGCTCTGACTCTCTGTTGCCTTTTGAGGTGGGGGTCCAGAGTCAGGATTATTAGTCATGAGGAAGGAAACTGCTGCTGTATGCTCCTGGAGGTCATTTTTATCTGATCTTCCTAAGGCCTTTTTCTCTATAGTAACTTATGTTTGTGTGGCAGTAGTAGTAGTAGTAGTAGTGGTAGTAGTAGTGGTAGTAGTAGTAGTAGTAGTAGTAGTAGTAGTAGTAGTAGTAGTAGTAGCAGTAGTAGAAGAAGAAGACATTTAAGTAATATTTTGAGATTTACAAAGTGTTTTACATGCATTATTTCACTTCTTCCTCATAACATTTGTGAGATGTGTTATTATGATGTCCATTTTGTGACTGAAGAAATAGAGGTTCAAAGAAGCTGCTACTGCTTACAGTCATGCAGCTAGCAAGGGTCCAAGGTAGGATTTGAAGTTAGGTCTCTCTTGATTCCAAGTTTCGAAGTCATCTTTGCGTTTTCTTCACAATAGCCCTTCTGAGGTAGGCAATATAAATATTATATCCATTTTATAGATAAGGAGACTGACATTCAGAAGAATGCCAACTTGCTAGCGCGCAGCAGATTCAGGACTGAAACCCAGGTCTTCTGAGTCCAAGACCAGTGTTCAGTCTTTTGTGATACAATATCGACCACTCCTTCCTTCTCTCCTATCACTCACTCTTTTCCTCCCTTCCTCATTCAGCCTATCTTTCCTATCTTATTTCATATTATTCCCCTCCACGTACTTCAGCTCCAGCCAAATATGTCTGTTCTCTATATGGACCTCTGGCCTCAACACATACACATGTACTCACACCTTTGCACCTTTCTCACATTTTTCCTTATACCTCTAATATCCTTCCTCTTTTTCACCTGACAAAGTCCTAAACAGCCTTTAAAACACAGCTCAAATGTTACCTTCCCTTGACTGTTCCAGTCCTAAGAACCAGGGGGTCAGCTAAGTGATGAAGTAGATAGAATGCTGGGCATTCAGGAATCAGGAAGACACATCTTCCTGAGTTCCAAACTGGCCTCAGATGTTTCTTAGCTGTGTGACCTTGGCCAAATCATTTAACCCTGTTTGCTTCAGTTTCCTCTTCTGTAAAATGAGCTAGAGAAGGAAATGGTAAACTGTTCCCATGTCTTTGCCAAGAAAACCCCAAATGGGATCATGAAAAGTTGGGCATGATTGAAAAATGACAGTACAACAATGTACTATCATGTAATATTGGATATTCTAGTTCTTCGTGTTTGTGTCTTATCCACCTGCTAACTATAAGATCCATGAGGGAAGGGATGGTGTCTTACTAGACTTTGTATCTCTCCAGCACTAATCACAATGTCTTGCACGGAGAAGGAGTCTTCTAAATGTTTGTTGAATCAAGGAATCTTTTCCTTTACTCTGTCCCTCTAAAAGTCAAATACAGCTGCAGTAACAAAGAGCTTCAAACAACTTCTTTTGGGAAAAGATGAGTTTGAATTAGTGAGATAGCTGAAGCAAGAGTATTTTTTTAAAAAGGAAATGCATTTATTACTTTTAAAGTACATACTGTGATTCAAACTAAAGGCTAACAAAAATTCACCAAGTCTCTTGGTACTTCTTTAATGAACAGATAAAAATCATTTATCATTAGCACATTCAGAGTAATTCATTGTGAATAAATGCTCCTAAGTGGCTATAATTTGCTTTGACTACTAAATACGCCCCCCAATAATCCTATGAATGTCATTATTTAATTTAACTTAGCAAATTCCTTTTTATTTTTCCGTAGGTAATGAAAAGGTTTTTGTCCAAATTTGCATGATTTTGAAACTGGCAGGGTTCAAATTAAGGTGGTTTTCCACAAAATTTTCAAGCCTCAGCCAACCACCATTTTAAAAATAGTATTATCTGGTGTAACTCAAGAACATGAACAATCAATTGGGATTTTGTTATAGGTTTGGCTCTACATCTGCCTCTCTTCCTTACCTACTAGTTTTTACCCCTTTGTAGCCACTCTGTCTCTCCCTTTTCCCTTTGGTCTCCCTCTCTCTCACTTGTTCAATGCTTTTGAATCTTTCTGTAGGGCATAGCTTTTGCTCCTTGAGCTACTGCTGGAAAAAAAGGATGAAAATGCCCAAAGAGTAAAAATACTAGGTTAGTAGTAGGAGGGGAAAGGAATTCAATTACCATAGGGATGAGAAGGTGACCCCTCCATTTTAGGGGGATTGTGTAAAGTTTGATGAGTGCTCAGATGAAGTGAATGGCATTTGATCAGAAATTGCCTTGCATTTCTAGACACCACAGGGCATTCTTAAAGCAGTGGTTTTATCCCTTTTTGTATAAAGACTCTGAATCAAGGTGATACACTAAACCTGTCTTGGACTGTCAAGTCTTTGGGACCACAATTCTATTCTGAAAACCTGGGCTCTTTCTTCCTGAGGGTTTTGTTGACCTGGCACATTTACCATAACAGGGCATGAATGGTCTTAAAGGGGCTCAGGGACTAATGACCTGGTAGAATTTTTCTTTCACATGATTAGGAGGATCTTGAGGACTCAGCATTCTCCCCCCAAAGAACAATATAAAGGAGAAGTTGTATTCTCCTTGTAGTCATTGGGAACATCTGGCTCATGGTGTGGCTAGTTTTCAAGATTTCTAGTATTATCTGACATCACTCTTTTAAAATTTAGAATTTGGATGTCTGCTGATTGGGTTCCTGCCCTCTGCTACAATAGGAACACAGATCTAGGACAAGGCTTATTGATAAAATTGTCAAAATGCTCCAAAAGTCACTGTCACCATCCCTCTTCAATCTGTCTCCTTGTCTGTTTCTTTCATAAACTGATGGCTAATTCTATCCCTAGACTGTCTCCTAGATTCCCCCTTTGTTGTTCTTCCCTCTCTTTTGTTATCTATTTGGCCTTGTCTCTTTCTGAATTAGAGCATTTTTACCTGTTTCACACTGTTCCCTACTTGTGGAATCCCTACAGGGAAGGCTTATTCTTAGGTTCCTGTTTCACAGACTCCTGTTTCTCACTAGCAGAAGTAGATGGTGATTTTGAGGTCTGGAACAGGGAAATGGGGATTGCTGGGGACAGAGTTGGATGGAGAGAAAATAAACAGGTGGTAACAGAGAATGGAGTGTTCTGAGATAACACAGTGGTTCTAGGTCCTTGAGGACCTAAACAGTTGTCTCCTCTCCAGCCTGAGCACCCTAAGACTCATACCTGCTGTTACAACCTGATCTCTACTAGGAGTTATGGAGGGCTGGAATGATTCCCAGCCTCCATGAAGAGTAGAAGTACACAGTAGGGGTGGGATCTGGAGAGGGGATCCCAACATTTAGTGTCTAAACTGATTTTTCACAGTTAGGTCTACCTGGCAGTCACCCTAAACCCCATTCCTACCCTACCCTGGCCCAAACTTCAATTGGCTGGGCTGACCCCCCACCTCCCCACAACCCTCCCACAACTTTGTGTCATATGTACCCACCCTGTCCCACCCCCCAACAGGACACCCCTATCTGTTTGGTGCCTGGTTCCTCCTCTGTTCAGCTCAGTAGTATGTCTCCTTTTCCACCCAGCCTGTTGGAGAAAGAAATTCAGAGTGAGGGAGATTGATGAATTTCTTAGGGACTCAGGACAGTGATGGCTATGTAGAATGGACCTTGGAGGGTGGGGGCAACAAAGGACTGGAAATAACAAGCAGAAGAGAAGATCATAGACATTAAGGACTAGACAGGAGAATGAGATGGGGGTTAGGTATAAAGAGGATAGAGGAATGGGAACACTTTGTATCTAGCACAGGGTAAGGAACATCTAAGGTGCCCAGTAAACACTTGTTGATTGATTGAAAATCAGGTGGAGATTGGAGGGGCTGGAAGGCTGAAATTGCAGGTGAGAGAGAGATTGGAAGTCCAGGAGTAACAGGGATCATAGGATGATAGATTCTGAACCCAAAGAGACCTTAGAAATCATTGAGTACAACGTCCTTGTTTTAAGGATGAAGAACCTGAGTCCATGAGACTTGAACAACTAAGTGTCAGAGGTAAGAGTAGACTTCAAGTCTAGACCTCCATCGACTATGCCATTCGGGGAAGAATATGGACCATTAGAGGCCAGGATTTTCAGCTCTAAGGCCTAGAAAGAGAAAAGTATCCCAAACCCCCTGGATGTCTAGGATCTGAGGGCACTGAAAGTCAGTGGCAGGTGTCTGGATTTGGGGATGTGGTTAGGGGATTGGGAGACCATCTGGGTTGCTGAGGCTAGAGGAAACTCACCACCAGGATAGCGCCGCAGGATGAGTTTTCGAACCTCATCATAGATGAAGATAAGGAGACTATAGGGGACAGCACAGAACCACCATGTGACCCTGTAAAGAACGAGGGAGAAAGAGAGTAGGATCAGAATATGGGGTAAAGATGTAGACATGGACAAAGAAGAGCAATCCAGGCTATGATTATAGGAACAACCCCACACACACCCCACCCACATTCCCTCTGGTGCTGTATAGAGGACTGCCTCACCCAGCCTCCTCCTGGGTACTCACTTGAGTGGGTACATTCGTAGGGCCACGCCCATGCCTGGGCAGTAGGACAAAAAGGCCGCCAGAGCCGTCTCTTCCAGCAGCCCAAAGATCAAGATCTTGTTTCTAGCAAAGAAAGGGATAGTTAGAGGGGGACCTTCCTTTCTGGTCTCAGTGACTTCAAGTGTTTACTAGCAGTCATCCTATTTAGTTTGACTTCACAGCAATCCTTTTAATTCATCTCTTACCAATTCCCTAGCACCCTCCCCACAGCAGCTGTTCAACACCTTCTCCTATCCTCAAGATCATCACTCCACCCTCTCTCTCTCCCTCTCTTACAGCAGATGACCTCACCTCTTATTTTACCAAGAAGATTGAGGTCATTTCTTAAGAAGTCTCTCTTCTCCCTTCCTACATCCCTTGCTACATCTTTACCATCTTTGTCTACTCTGTTGTACCCTCAGAAGTTGAGGGGGGGGTCTTGTCTTTATCAAAAGTGAATGTCAACATTTGTACGTGGGATTCCATTCCTTACTGCCTGTATGACTTCCCCAGCAGTCATGCTCTCTCTGTCTCTCTCACTTTCATCTTCAGTTTCTCCCTCTCTACTGGCCCCTTCCTCATTGTCTACAAAGAAACATGTCTCCTCTAACCTTTCTTTATTCTTTTTTGAGGCAATTGGGGTTAAGTGACTTGCCGGATTTGATCTCAGGTCCTTCTGACCGCAGGACTGGCACTTTATGTCTCCTCTAACCTTAAAAAAAACCTCTTAACCCTGCTATCTCCTCAAGATGTCATCTTAGATCCCTCCTACCTTTCACTGTTGAATCAGTTTACTGAAAAAATGGAGACTTTTCCTAGTGAGCTTCCTCTTCTGCCATTCTCTGAATACTACAACCTCTTGACACCATGACCTACTCTTTTATTCTTTAGCTCAGTCTCTGTGGCTTCAACAAAGCCAATTCCCCTACATGTGCCCTTGATCCCATCTCATCCCATCTTCTCTGGCATATTGCTTACACAACCATTCTCTCTCTTTCTCTCTCTCCTTCTCTCTCTCCTCTTTCTTTATATCTTTCTCTCCATCCTTTCCCTTCTTTGTCTCTTTCCTCTCTCTCTCTCTCTCTCTCTCTCTCTCCCTCTCTCTCTCTCCTTCTTTGTCCATCTCTTTCTCTCTCTCCAATCTCTTACTACTTACTAGGTCATTCCCTTAATGAACTCTAAATTCCAACAATAGTGGTCAACCAAATTTGATGTCATCTCCTCTCCCCATATATTCATGTGGGCTACCCTCCATGCTGAGTATGCACTTTCTTCTTCCTCCCCCACTTTCAGAATCTTCTCTTCCTTCAAGGCTATGCTGAAGCACAATCTTCTCGGTGACATCTTTCCTGATCCCTCCAGCTGAAAATGAGCTCTTCCTCCTCACATTTTCCTTGAACATTTTGTCTGAATCTCACACTTCCATCACACCCAACCTTGTATTATACTTATTCCTGGATATGTTATATCCCTCTCCCTCTTCTCACCCCCTCTACCTAACTCCTTGAGGTCAAGGACTGTATCTTTTTTAATCTTTGTATCTTCATGGCCTATCACAGTGCCTTCATATAGCAGCCACTAAAATGTTTACTGAATTTGTCAGAGAAAGTGGAATGTTTCTAAGAGATATATTTCTTTCCCCTTCACATCTACCTCTTATAACTGAAGAATATTTTCATTTTCCCTTCTCATCTTCCTGAATTTCACCAGCAGCTTAGTACTTTATTACACACTGTTTTATTTTACTCTTTAATCATGTCTTGTTTCATAGACAGATCTGGAAGCTCTCTGAGGTCAGAGGCCTTGTCTTGTTCCCTGATCATAAAGTAATTTGAGTCAAGTCTGCTATCAAGGGTCCACCTGGAAAACGCTTTGACCTTTGGCCTTGGGCAAGTAACTTTCTCTCTGAGACTTGATTTCTTTATCTGTAACGTGAAAGGGCAGTACTAAATGATCTCTAAGGTCCTTTCCAGAGTTAACATTCCATGAGTCTATGTGTTATGGTTGTTGTTTTTAAGAAGAGTAGGGGAAGAGAAATGAACAGAAGGGGGTGGGGGGAAGGAAGGAGAGGTGTGGCACCTTCCAGAGATTTGTACCCACTCAGCATCAGGAAACAGAATTAAAACTGCCAAATTTCTCCTCCTCCTCCTCCTCCTCCTCCTTCTCCTCTTCTTCCTCCTCCCCGCTTCCAAGCAATACTATAGGTAGAGTTGAGAGACTAAAATATGATCCTGATCTCAACGGAGGAAGGTGGGATAGCTCATGGTCAGAGTGAATCAGGGTTGTAGGATCATGCCAGGGCTGGGGGCGCTGAAATGGGCTTTGTGGTGGGGAGCTCACTTCATGCCCTGCTGGAAGACAGAATTACGGCGAGTCTTGCAGATGATGAGGTCAGCCCATTGTACAACTACGATGC
The DNA here is from genome assembly GCF_028372415.1 of Notamacropus eugenii. Taxonomy (NCBI): domain Eukaryota; kingdom Metazoa; phylum Chordata; class Mammalia; order Diprotodontia; family Macropodidae; genus Notamacropus; species Notamacropus eugenii. The sequence continues at coordinate 385,099,546 of NC_092873.1, read as the reverse complement.
TGGCAAAGAAAGCTGTGTGGCATGTGAACTCCACCACCTTCCGCTGCTCGTAGGTCTGGAGAAAGGGCACAGAAGTGTTGTTAGAGTGAGAGGGGAAGGTGTGGTCAGAGAGGGGAAAGTAGGATTACAGAAGTCAAGGTCAGAAGAGGGAATGATGAATTCAGGTAGAGGGATGGATGGAGTCAAAGGAAAAGATGGAGTCAAAGAGGTGGTCAGAGAGCAGAAAGAGAAATGTTATCAGGGAGAGTATAGTCATAAGAGATAGTTCAGTCAGAAAGGAAGGGTTAGTCAGAAAGGAGGGTGAAATGGAAGAGGGAAGGGCTCTGTCAGGAAGGAAAGCTTAGTCAAAAAGAAGGTTGACTCAGAGGGGAAGTAGAGTTAGGCAGGAGAACAGACAGAGAAGAGGATGGGGTGAAGAATTAGGATCAGAATGAGGAGAGACAGAGAAAAAACCCAGGGGATACCTGTTCAAATCACTGGTAGTCACCCCATATCATGCAAATCTCTCACCTCCTGACAGTCGTTGTTGCCTTGTCACTCACCCACTCCTGTCCATAGCTATCCTCCAGGTCATTCTTAGAGCGATCATCCCAGTCGAGTCGGATGCCCAGGAGCCGTGAGGGCAGGAAACCATTCTCCGCCAGGATCACAAAGTAGGTAAAAAAGCCACCCAGTGCCTGGATCATGCCTGTGAGTGGTGAGGAGTAGAGAAGGAAACAAGACATGACGTGGACTGAGAAGGGCAGGTTCAGCACTAACCTGGGTACTGTCTTGAGCCAATTTTGCGAGCTTAACCTTCTCAAATATTGGGGAAAATAGCCAGAGCTGCACAGTACAAAGAGCACCAGTACTATAGTCAGAAGACCTGGGTTCAAATTCTGCATCTGACACTACCTGTACAACCATGGCCAAGACTCTTAATGTTCATGGTCTCAGTTTCCTCACTTGTAAAATGAGCAAGGCCTCTGAGGTCCCTTCCAAAGATCCATGATCCTATGACACTCTAATCCCACTCTGAGACAATGAGTCCCCTCAAACCTCACCAATTTGACCATAGGCCATACTGATGAGCCTCTCATTCACCAGCTTGTCTGTCTGTGGGTTCCGAGGCTGGCGTTTCATGATGTCACTTTCAGCTGCCTCATAGGCCAAGGAGATAGCTGGTACCTGGAGTATGGAAAGGAGGAAGTTGAATTGAGAAGGGGGTGGGGAGGGGATGGGAACTCAATTCAACCAACTTTTATTAAGCATCTACTGTATACAGAATGCTATGTTAGGCACTAGGAGAGATGTAAAATTTAGATGAGCAGGGTCCTTCCCTTTACTGAGCTTACAGTCTGGTAGATTCAACAATATTAAGAATTCCTGTGGAATCTCCTGGGTAAAATTCTTAGACTAGTTATTCTATCAGTCAAGAGTTATAGTTTGGCCAGTTAGTTGCCCCCACCCCCCACCTTGGATAATTCCTTCACTCCCTGTTTTCCCCCAGCCACATCTCTGGACTTACCATATCAGTGCCCAAGTCAATGCAAAGGATTGTCACGGTGCCCAGAGGCAGGGGAATGTTGGCAATGATGAAGAGCAGGAAAGGGGTAATCTCTGGGATGTTGCTGGTCAAAGTATAGGCAATGGACTTCTTCAGGTTGTCAAAGATCAGGCGGCCTGTGGGTAGGTCCTTACAGAATTAGGGATATCACAGGGACCACCCCTCCCCCTCACACCACTCCCTGAAGTAGGCCAGACCCTTGTATTGTATCTAATAGTCTCTGAGGAAACAGGACGATACTGAGAAAAGGTCTGCGTAAGACCAGGGCCAGCAGATTGTGAGTGAGATAAATGACCATCTCTCTATTTTCCCTATGTGCCTCATATTTTCTATTGATCTTCTGAAAAAGAAAAACCTTGTATTTAAGGAGAACTGAGGAAGGCTCTGGAATAATTAGCTACCTGAACTACTGGATATATATGATATAATGAAAAGAACATTGGATCTGAAATCAGAAGTCCTGTGTTCCAGTTCTAGCTCTGTTTATGGTACTTCAGATATTTGACCTCTTTGGGCCTCAGTTTCCTCATCTGTAAAATGAGGAGATTGGACAAAACTTCTAAGGTCTCTCCCAGGTCCAGCTCTTATGTATACTGTAATTCTAGAATCCTGGTTGAAAGGGCAAAGGATTTGAACTGGAGTGAAATGTCAGGAAGAAGATGATATAAGGAGACTAGGAATCTAGACTTCTACCCTTCACTCCAGCCTTTGGTGTAAGATTTTAGTGAAGAATGTTTTCCTGATGGCTGTTTGGCATCTGACTCAACTGGGATAAATGTGCCAAGAATGAACTGGAAAGCAGCCATGGGCAGCCTACTCACCCTCCTCCACTCCAGTGACAATGGAAGCAAAGTTGTCATCTAGTAAGATCATATCGGCTGCCTGCTTGGAGACATCAGAGCCAGAGATCCCCATGGCGATGCCAATGTCAGCCTTCTTCAGTGCAGGAGAGTCATTCACCCCATCACCAGTCACTGCCACAATGGCACCCTGGTGAGAAAACACCATCAGAGGCAGAGGCTCTGCCAGGCCTCAGGATCCCAGTCAGAAGGAACCTCAGAGGGCATCTAATCTAACCTGTCTTGTAACAAGAATCATGGGATCAAATATTTAGAGCTGTACAGGATCTTGGAAGCCAAGGCCAATCCCCATCCCACCAAGAGGAAAATGAGGCACACAGGTCTTTCTGACTTCAAATTCAATGCCTTCTCCACTATACCCCATATTACCTCTCTACAATCCCCCCATCACGTGCCAGCAAAGGGGTTGTTTGAAGAACTCCAGTGACAAGGAATTCATTCCTCTCAAGGTAGTCCATTCTATTTTTTAAAGTTCTAATTGAGACAATTTAGACTGATAGGATGCTTAAATGTATCTTGTGTCTATTACTACTAGTTGTCTCCTCCATGACCAAGCAGAACATGTTTGATCTCTCTTTCAAACACTTGAAGAATGCTCCTGGAGAGATATCATGGTCCCTCATCCTAGTTATTCCCTATCTCCTGGGCCTGGTTTCCCCATCCTATATACTCATGTCTGACAGACCTTCTATTCATCCCTGATGGCTAAGAAGTCTGCCCTATCTCATCTCATGCAGCTTTCCCACCTGTCTCTGACATCCCTCCACAATGATGAGCTTCTGCTGTGGGGAAGTCCGAGCAAAAACAATCTCTGTGTGGTTCTTAAGGATCTCATCCAGCTGCTCTGATGTCATGTCCTTCAGGTCAGACCCATGGACCACACAGGCCTTGGCTTCCCTGGATTGGTTAGGGAACAACATACAATTTGGTTGATCTTTCTCCCCATGTCTCAAACTTTAGCTCCCTTCATTCTTCAGTTCTTATATCCTGCTACTCTCTGGGAGAGTAGTAGCTTTTTCATTTCCTTACAGGGACTGTCCTTTGGGGAAGGGGCAAGTGCCCATCAAGACTCAAAACCTCAGCATGAATAAACTAAGGTAGTCAAAGCAGGTCACTCATCAGATCAGACATAGGGACTTCAGAGGTCCCAGGGATGTGCTCTATGAGCCCCAAAATGGAGCACTCAATTGTGAGTAGTAGTGTAGGATGGGAAAGGTGCATCCATCCAGTGCAGCAGATAAAGATGGCATTTGGTCAGAGACAATGGTGTGCTGGTAAATGTTTAACAATGGGCTCTCCAGGAGAAAAAAAATATTTGCAGAACACACTTTTAAGTTTAGGCTGCACATTTTCTCCAACACTTTCTTATGTCTAGACAACCAACAAAACAACAACAAAATCCAGCCCTGATTTGTAATGTTTGTCAGTTTTTAAGGTGTGAGTGTTCACACTGAAAATTTAACACTTTGCCCTCAGTTCAGCCATTTCTAGCACATCCCTGGTCAGGGGTATCCAATAGGGGCCTCACCTGGGGTTGACCTGGCTGACAGGGATATTTAGCCGGGCAGCAATGTCCTCTACTGTCTCATTCCCCTCCGAAATGATGCCCACACCCTTGGCGATAGCTTTTGCTGTGATAGGATGGTCCCCAGTCACCATGATCACCTACAGGGAGAAGAAAGAAGAGATAGAAAAGATGCTATCAAAATTCATTTGAGTCCCCAAAAAGGAGGTCCAAGGTAGGAAACAAAGGAGCACCATACTAAGGCAGAGTCTAGTCTGGTTCCTATCACTTTGACTATTACTAGACCTATGGGTGGCTCTGTATGGTAGGAAAAATACTGAAATAGGTGTCCGGAGACCTGAGTTATAATACAGGCAGATATTCACTAGCTGTATGTATTGGGCAAGGTAAACCCTTCAGAGGCCTCAATTTCCTCATCCTTGAAATGAGGGAATTGGACAAGATCTTCTCTAAGGACTTGCTTGGTTCTGAAAGTCATTTGTGCTTTAAAGTTGAAAACTGAGGGTGGTGTAAATGATCATGGAGCCTGCTGGCTGCCTGTAACCTATAACACACCCAAGTGTAGCAGGAATAAGATTAAAATATAACTGGGAAATAATTAATAAAAAAACACAAATAGAGCATAGATAATATTACTTGGGCTCTTGCAGATGGCACAGTGAATAGAGCACTGAGGCTGGAGGCAGCAGGACCTGAATTCAAATCTAGCCTCAGACACTTATTAGTTGTGTGATTGTGGGCAAGCCATTTAAACCTGACCACCTCCAAAAGAAAACCCCCAAATCCAAATCAGCCCATGGGATCCTTGTGTAAAGGTTACTGGCCCTCACTTCTATTTGAGTTTGACATCACTGCTGTAGTAGTTAAAATAGACCTTGCAGCCATGAAGACCAGGGTTCAAGTTCTACTTCTGGTATCCACTAGCTGTGGGACCCTGAGCAAGTTCCTTGACTTACAGGCAACTCTGTAAGACTATAAATTATAGAAAAGCTGCTAATTGGTAGAGGGAATTTCCTAACTGGAAACTCATAATACTGATGTGGGGCAGTTAGGTGACGCCATGATGCACAGAGCACTGGGCCTGGAGTTAGAAAGACTCATCTTCCTCAGTTCAAATCTGGCTTCAGACACTTGCTAGCTGTGTGACCCTGGCCAAGTCGCTTAACTGTGTTTGCCTAAATTTCCTCATCTGCAAAATGGGCTGGAAGAGGCAATGGCAAACCACACTACGGTATCTTTGCCAAGAAAATGGGGTCATCAAGACATGACTGCAAACACCTGAATAACAACAACAGCATAGCTGTGAAATAAGGGGGCCAGTGCTGGTCTGCTCTTCACCATAAAAACCTTAAAAGTTTACAAAGCACTTTCCTCGCAAGCCTGCAAGGTTGAGATCATAAATATGAACATTGTCATTGAACACAGGACAAAACCCAAGCTCAGAGAAATCAAGCAGGCGGTTAGTGTCAGAGCTGGAACTCAAACCTAGGCCTCCTCTGTCTCTCCATCCAGTGCTTCCCCCACAGAACACAAACACCCACCCACCCCACCCCTCACATATACTTAAACATACATATGTACCACATAAATACACACACCATACAAATACACACACACACTACAAATAAATACACATACACATACAATTTCAGAGTTGGAAAGAACCACCATGTCAATCTAGTTCAACCCATCCCTGCAAAAGAGTTCTCTCTCTAATATTACTGAGAAGTGGTCATCCAGTCTTTGCTCAATGACCTCCAAAGATGACAACCTACTTCCTCTCAGGGCAGTCCAACCTACTTTAAAAAATTATTATTTTTGTTTTTCTTTTTAAAGTTTTCTTAATGTGTTTTGTTTTTATATTACATTTACAGATTAAGAAGATATCCTACCGATTCCCTTCTGTGACATAGATACGGTCTTGATATATAAACCAGGGAGCATCAAAACAGAAAAAGAAAATTGTAGGCCAATGTCCCTAATGAACACAGATGCAAAAATCTGGAATAAATTGCTAGCAAAGAGGTTAAAACAATGTATCATAAAGATTATATGCTATGACTAGGTTGAATTTATATAAGAAACAGAGTTGGTTTAATATAGGAAAAGCATAAACTTAACAATATTCAAGGAGCAATTTCCATATTGTATAAATTACTTGCAGAAACAGCCATTGTACTTTAGCATCAAGATGTATTTTCTTGACTCATAATGGAAAGTGCTATCCATATCTAGAACAAGAACTGATGAGTCTGAAAGCAGATCAAAACATACTCTGTTTTTTTCTTTTTTCCTGTGTCTTCTTTCACAACTTGACTAATGTGAAAATATATTTTACATTATTCCACATGTATAACGTATATCAGATTGTTTGCTGTCTTAGGGAGGGGAAAGAAGAGGGGGGAGGGGAGGGAGGGAGGAAGAAAAATTTAGAACTGAAAATCTTTCAAAAAGTAAATGTTGAAATTGTCTTTACATGTAATTAGAAAAAATAAAATACTATTAAAGATTTAAAAAGATGTTTTTCTGTAATTCAAACCTAAATTTGCCTTTTTGCTACTTCCATCAGTTGCCCCCTAGTTCTTACCTTTGGAGGCCAAACAAAATAAGTGTAATTTCTCTTCTGTGTCAGCCCTTCAAATACTTGAAGATAGTTATTATATTTCTTCTTCTAATCTCTTCTCTAGACTAAACATCCCCTGTTCCTTTGATCTATGTTCGCTATGGCATGAACTTATATGGGCCTTCACCATCATGGTTGCTATCTTCTGGATAGGCTCCAATTTAACATTCCGGACGAAGTCTGACCAGGATAAACAGCAGTCCTACCATTTCCTCTATTCCTGGAGATATGATTCTCTTAATGCAGCCCAAGATCATAGTTTTTTGGCTGCTCTAACGCACAGCTGACTCATAATGAGCTTGCAGTCCCCTGAAATTCCTATTTTTTTTCTTAAACGAACTGTTATCTAACCATACCTCCTCTATCTTGTACTTGTGAAAATGAATTTTTTTTAATTCAAGTTTAAGACTTTACTTTATCTCTATTATATTTTATCCTATTTGATTCAACCCAATGCTCTAATCCAGGGGTCAGCAAACTATTTGACCAGAGAGCCAAATCTGGCCTGCTTCTTGTTTTTATATGGCCTGCTAACTAAGAACGTTTTTGGTTTTTTTTTACATTTTTAAATACAATAAAACTTTATTTTGAAATGTAAAAACCATCCTTAGCTTGTGGGTCATAGAAAAGTAGGCTTCTGGCAGCAATTTGCTTCTGTTCTAGCCTGTCAAAATTTTTTGGCCATAATAGATATGCCATCTGTTGTATTTTCCAAGTCTTCCAGTTTTGTGTTACCTGCAAATTTGCTAAGCATGCTATATACCCCTTGATCTAAATCATAGATAAAAATGTTAAGCAGCCCAAGCTAAGCACAGATTGTAAAGGCCTCCTTCCAACAAAAATAGTGTGACAATCTATTAAATGACAGTCTATTAAATGCTTTGCTGAAACTTTTAAATATTTGTTTTTGTTCAGTCTTGCCCAACTCCTTGTAACCCCATTTGGGGTTTTCTTGGCAACAACCCTGGAATGGTTTGGATTTCTTTCTCCAGCTCATTTTACAGATGAGGAAACTGAGGCAAAATAAAGTGACTTTTCCAGGGACACACAGCTAGTAAGTGTCTGAGGCTGATTTTCAACTCAGGAAGATGAGTCTTCCTGCTTTCAGGCCCTGCACTCTAACCACTGTTCCATCTGGACTCCACTTTTAGATGTCCCCTGCATCTATGTCTATAGTATTCCTTTGATCAACCAGTTTAGTAATACTGTCAAAAAAAAATTACATTAGTTTGTCATGATTTGTTCCTAATGAGACCATACTAACTCTTTGTGATCATAATTTCCTTTCCTAGTTATATTTCACTAACCATCTCTTTAGTAATATACCCTAAAATTATTTCAAGAATTGAATTCAAGTTCACTAGACTCTAGTTTGGAGATTCCAGTCCTTTTTTTTTAATGGTGATATTTAATGGTGATCTTTCTCCAGTCCTGGGATATCTTTCCTATTCTCCATGATCTTCAAAATCACTTGACATCTCAATAATTAAGGGTTGCTAGGTGGTGCAGTGGATAGAGTGCCAGGCCTGGAGTCAGGAAGACCATAGTTCAAATTCAGCCTTAGACATTAACTAGCTGTGTGACCCCAGGCAAGTCACTTAACCCCATTTGCCTCAGTTTCTTCATCTGTAAAATGAGCTGGAGAAGGAAATGTCAAAGCACTCTAGTATCTTTGCCAAGAAAACTCCAAATGGGTTCACGAAGAGGTGGACACTTCTGAAAAATGACTAAGCAGCACCAAACTCAATCACACCTGCCAGATCTTTCCAAGAATGTAATTCATCAGGGCCAAGTGACTTGAATGCATCAAGGAAGGAAGGAAACAAATATTATTAAGCTCCTAATACATGCTAGGCACTGTACTAAGTTCTTTACAAATATAATGTCTCATTTGATCAAGGGTACCTAGGGGCTCTCTTACTATCTTATTAAATATATTGGCTATCAATTCCCTTTTAGCCATTTTTAGTTTTGTTTTTCCTAGTCAAAGATGATTCTTTATGGCAAGGAAAACAAACAAAATTAAAACCGAGCAGCTCTGCCTTCTCTCTGCCAACAATTATTGTCCCATCCGTTCAGAACAGTGGTCCCTTCCCTTCTTTAATCCTTCCTTGTTGCCCAGTATAAATCAAATCCATACCCCACACCATTTTTTGTCCTTAACTTTCCTCATTGGCCTGAGTTTATTCTGAAATTCATTCATTCGTCACTCCTGATACTGATTTTAGAGTACTATGACAAGCTTTTGTATCTGTTATTTGCCCATGCCTATACCTCTTATATGTGCCCTTTAAACATCTAGGTTGGTTGATGAATTCCCTAAGCAACCACATCAGTCTCTTCGAACAGTTCCTCTTTTTCTTCTTCTTTCTTTTTGTATTTTCAGAATTTCATGCTTGAAAGCTTCCTATCCCTTCTATGTTGATTTCCCTTGAGAAATTTTAGTCAGTGGGATCCTAACTATCCTTCCTCTCGTCCCTGTAAACATTCTCCCATAATTGTAGAGTGCATAAGAGAACACCCCAGGCCTTCTCCTTTTCTGTCACAAACTAAACTGGAGTGCTTCCTAGTCCAAAGGTCCCAACATTTCTGCCCCAGCAACAAGTTCCTTCTTATTGGTGAGAATCAAATCTAGAATATATTTTCCTTTTTTTAAAAAAATACCTCTACCTTTTGCCAAGGTATTGAAATTATCATTAAGGCAAGTCAAGAAGTTATCAGCTACATATTTTGTGTGTGTGTGTGTGAGAGAGAGAGAGAAAGAGAGAGAGAGAGAGAGAGAGAGAGAGAGAGAGAGAGAGAGAGAGAGAGAGAGAGAGAGAGAGGGAGAGAGAGAGAGAGAGAGAGAGAGAAAGAGAGAGAGCTTCTTCAAATATGTCTGGATAATTGATGGCTGTTATCATTATTCGATCATGCATCTCTGCCAAGCTTCTGATCTGTTTCCTTTACTTCCTCTTTCTGTCCAGGTGATCAACATTCTTCTGCTCCTCCCTCCATCTGCCTTCACTCTCCATTATGCTTCCTTCTACTCTCTAGTTCTTAAATTTCCTTATCTGAATATATCTCCTTAATATTCAATGTTATCACATTCCCCTCTTTTCATGTCTCCTTTTTCTTTTATCTGTGGTGTACTTTTTGTGCTATTTTGCTCCAGACTTGTGATCACAATGGTTTGGAGAATTCCTGATGTGAAAACTTTCTTTATTGATACAGATTGGCAACTTACAGAGTCACTTGGGCAAATGAGAGGTTAAATGACTTGCCTGTGGTCACATAGCCAACATATGGCCAAAGTAGCCCAGGTTTCCTAAGACCAGGCACAGCCTTCTAGCCGTTATGATACATTGCCCCTCCAAGGCATACTCTTTGGGGTATTCCAGTCTCTGATTTCATCCCACCAAGTCTCAGTAATACTTACAATATCCAAGTTGACTGCTTGCACTGAGAGCTCTGGTTAGTTCTGTTTCTTGCCTAGACTCTGTGCATTTCTGTATATTTGCCACTTGAGGCCATGAGTTTTATGATGAGCTTCTATCTCTATCTCCCATGACACTATGTAATGCCTCTCGCTTCACTTCTGCTGCTTTGGTTTCCTCATTTATAAATGAAAATGTAATACTGACGTTGACTATCTCATAGGGTTAATACACAGAACAAATGAGATTTTATACACATACAGCCACACATACAATACATGTATATACTAGAAACATATATGTGTGTACATATACTATGTATATGTGCATACATATAATATATACACACATAAGTATACAAATACACCCAAAGTATACATATGTGCCTACATATACTATGGACACACACATGTATACAAATACACACCTAAGTATACATATACACATAATATACATACATAATGTGTGTATGTATACATATCTAAGAGTACTTTGTAATCATAAAGTGCCATATGCATGGGTAAATGCTACATAAATATGCATATATTATTCCCTAGGGCAAGCACTAATAACAGTTGACATTTGTACAACATTTTGCAATTTGCAAAGCACTTTGCATACAGTTATCTCATTTAAGCCTCATAACCACCCACCCTTACAACTCCATAGAACTACATCCTCAGGTGTTGAAAGAACTGATAGATGTGATGGTTCAGCTGCTTTCTATGCTATTTGAAAGACCATGGAGAATAGTAAAGGTACCACAGACATTATAATCCTCATTTTACAGACAGAGAAACTGAGATTCAGAGAGATTAAGTGATTTACCTATGTCCACATAACTGATAAAATAAGTGTCAGAGGCAAGATCTGAATTCAGGTCTTCCTGACTCTCCAGTTAGTGCTATATTCACTATGCTGCACGCCAGCTAGAAGAGATCTAGCCCACTCAGTCATGAGGATGGAATACAAAGGGGTATGGAGCTGGTGAACCCAAGGAGATGCTGTGGTTTCTACACATAGCAGTTCACAGGTGACAATGTGAGACAGAGAGGAAACAAGTCACAGCTTTGCCTTGATGGATGAATAAGGAATAAGGAAGCTGTAAGGGGAAGCTACTGCAATCGCTACCCTAAAGGATTTGGATTTGATGCAAACAGGAAATAGTTGATTTATTGTCTTGTGTCTTTCTCAAACTTTTCCATCTTAGCTACTAAAGAAAAACATTCCCAAGATCTGCGTGAATCTAGGAACCTTAATCTGGGCCCTGGACCTTATTATAAATGATGGAGAACTAGATTTGAAGCTAGAAGACCTGGATTTGAGTCCATCTTTCCACTTACTGACCATATAACCAAGTGACTAACCCTTTAGAAAGTTTGGTTTCTTTATCTGTAAAGCAGGGGTGATTTTACTACCCTTCTCACAGGGTTGTTGTGAGAATTAAAGAAGATAGCATATGCAAGATGCTTTGCAAACCTGAAAGCGATATATGAATATAAATGGTTATAATGATGGTGATAATGGTGATGATGATGGTGGTGATCATGAATATGGAATTTTAGAGCACTTCCCATCATGTTCTGGTAAGTTTAATTTCCCCATAAGTGCTATTAAAGCCCTTTTGAAAAACCCAACCTATGTCTTCACTGACTAAGAGAAAAGAAGAGGATTTCATGGCTGGGCTAGACAAAGGTCAGTGACTTCAGAAGAAAAAAATGTGGAAGGGGTCTCACCCCAACAGTTTTGGACTACTAAAAAGTAGAGGTCAAATACAGAGTAGAAAAGGAAGAGATGCTAAGGTACATTGAATCTAACTGGTTATTTCCTGGCTCAGCCTCATATTGCTTCATGTAGTGTTTGTTTATAAGCAGAGAGAAAAGTACCTGAGGTCCTTTCCTGCTATAAACATTTATAGTCTACATAATAAATTGTGGTAGAGATGGAGAGGGTTCAGAAAAAAAAATAATTCATTTAATAAAAGGAATTGGAGTGAGAACACAAAGGCAAGGGTTAACTTTCTACAGGAGGGTCAAGAAATAGTAGAGACTAAAATCATAGATTTAGAGCTGGAAAGGACCTTAAAGGTCATCATGTTCAACCCCTTCATTTTACACAGGAGGAAACCGATTTACAGAGAGGTTAATTGCTTTGCCTACACAGATAGTAAGCATCTGAGGCAGAATTAGAACCCAGATCTTTCTGACTGTAATTCATTCTTCCATCTATTATACTTTCCCATTCCTCTATTTGAAGCTGGAAGGGCCCCCGAGGCCATATATCCCAACTTTCTCATTTAACAGTTGAATTTGAAAGCCAAGAAATTGAAGTAACTTGCCTAAGCTTATAAAAGTAGTAAGAATCAGAGATCAGTTCTGGTTCTGACTTTGGAGCTAGTGCACTTTGCATGGAAGGACAGAGCCTCCTCTCAACTGCAGAGAGGAACAATCTAAGGGTTCCAACCCCAAGCAGACCCAGGGTACATGCTGGTTGAAAAGCAGGTAGCGGTGCCGGGAGGGCAGCATGGGAACACATAGCTGCTTGCCATTGAAGTGATGCCTCCAAACTCCCTGGCTATTTAGGGAACTAATATGTTTCTTTGGTGGTGGTGGTGATCATCTTTGGCATGATGATAAGAGATCTGGCTCCTGGATGATCGGGGCTGAATGTGTCAAGAGTAGAGTATGGATAAAATATGTACAGTTGTTATGGTCTGAGTAATGTTAGGAAAAGTGTGTGCTCTAGAGGGAAAGAGGAAATAGTATTGGTCAGTGAAAATGAATAGTAAGGCGATGTTCTCATGCCAATAGTCCACGGTCTGTGGACTAGTCCAGGTGTAGACTCCCAAAGGATTGGTTTATTCCTAGAGTGAAGCTTGATTTGAAGAGCACAGAGAGTCAACCCAGGTGTGGGTACCCCTAGCTTGTGCAGCTATGGGTTTCCAGATTGTGTACAAGCTGTTTGTGAGAACTTCCTCCAGGGAATGATTCCATTATCTAGGTGGAAGAGCACAAGCACTCAAATCTTGGAGAATGGCTAGGAATAGTGAGTATGTCCCTAATACAATAATCTTGAATTTCTCAATGCAATAATCTCAAGATCCTTTGTTTTAAGAGAATGAAAGAAGAAAAAGAAAGAGAAGGGAAAGGAAGGGGAAAGAGGAAGGGAAGGGAAAAGGGAAAACAAAGGGAAAGGGAAAGCAAAGGGAAGGGGAAAGGGGAAGGCGGGGAAGGAAAGGGGAAGAGGATGGAGAAGGGAGGGGGAGGGGACTGATACCTTGATCCCTGCACTTCGACACTTGCCCACAGCATCAGGCACAGCAGCCCGGGGAGGGTCAATCATGGACATGAGCCCCACAAAGCAGAGCTTTTCTGTGGGGAAGTTCAGCTCATCTGTGTCAAACTTGAAACCCCGAGGGAATTTTGCAGAGGGTAGGTTGAGGTGGCAAAATCCTGGAGGGAGGGGAAAAGGAGGTATGAGGGAGAGACTAGGCTGACAACTGGGAACATATACAGGCTCCAAGAAGATTCTACTCAATGATACCAAACGAAGGGCTCCCTGATTCTTTTCTGAGCCCCATTCCCCTTGATCCCCAAGCCCTCTTGATCCCTCACCGAGCACACGCTCCCCCAGTCCTCCCAGCTCCATGTAGGCATTTTGGAAGGCATCCTGCATCTCCTTGTCCAGAGGAATCTCCTTGCCCTGGACAAGGATGGAGGAGCATCGGTCCAGGATCCTCTCTGGAGCACCCTTCATCACTAGCACATGGCTTTGGGGACTGTCTTCCCGTTCATGGATGGATAGCTGGGGAGAGGACAGAGGCAACATCAGGGAGGGCAGAGGAGGCAAAGGCAGGCAAAGTCAATGGGAAAATGGAAGAATGGGGCAGGGGCGGCTTGGTAGAGTGGATTTAAAATCAGAAAATATAGCACATAGGATCACGGGATCATGAGTCTCCAGCTAGAAGGGTCCTTGGAAGCCAATCCAATATACTCATTTTATGGATGAGGAACCAGAACAAAGGAAGCTAACTGACTTGCCCAGGAGGCACACAGAGAAGCCAGATTTGAGCCCAGATCCTCCCACTCTAGAACCAGTACACCATGCCCTTGCTGTGTGAGCAGAGGGCTGTGAGATTTTAGAGCTGACAGGGACCTCAGAGGGATGATCTAGTTGTAATCCCTCATTCTGATGAGAAAATGCAAGTAGTTAACGAGAGAGCCAGGATTCAAATCCAAATCTTCTGACTCCAAATCCATTGCCTTTTTTTTTTTTTAACTATGCCATGCCTTCCCAGGGAGTCATGTGACCCAGCCTCAGTTTTCCCACCTGTGAAATGGGAATGATAAAACTTTTAAATCTTAAAAGTGTTATTTAAATATGTTATTTTAAACTACTTCACAGAGTTGTTGTGAGAAAACCATTTTGTAAGCTGTAAGGTGTTAGAGAAATGTCAGCTATTATAAGAAGAAATGAGGACAGTGTCCTGGATAGAGATAACAATTCACATTTTTATGACACTTTAAAGTCTACAAAGCAATTTTCCCACAACACACAAACCCTATGATTTGAAGAGTGCAGATATTTATTATTTCTGTTTGACAAATGAGGAAACCAAGAACCAGAAAGGATAAATGATTTGTCCAGGGTCCCCTAGCAAGTAAATATTAGAGTTGAGATCTGAAGTCATCTCCCTTCTGACTAGAAGTCTAGTACTCCTTTTGGTACATACTTCTGGAGAGACATTGTGGGATGGAGGTGGTGGTGGTGGTAAGTGAGGCTTGTTGTCACTGAGCTACAAGGCAGAAGGGGGTGAAGGTTTGTTTCAGTCCCTAATACATACTTTACCCCTCCTACCACACAATAAGCCTTAATTTTGTTTCTTTCTTGCACATTTACCATCTAATATGATATCTGTGTTTTTTATTAAAAATATCATGATCTGTGCCTTAACTCTGTCCTAAACTATAAGGTCCCTAAGGGCAGGAACCCCGTCTTACTCTAAAAGTGTTCTTTTCCCAAGAGCCTGACACACTGTTCAGCCCACAGATCCTTATAAATTATTGATGGTGCTTGTTTCCTAATGGAGATAAAAGTTATTTCTGTCCCCCGTCCTCCCTGTGTTTTTCCCATCCTTCTCTCCTGTCATTTTGGGACCATATCTGTACCTGGTACTTGTTGGTGGAGTTGAAGGGGATTTCAGCCACTTTGGGGTTCCTCTCCCTCATCTTCCTGACGGAGCCACATGATAGCTCAATACACTTGAGCAGAGCTGACTCAGAGGCGTCGCCAGCTGTGTCCCTCTGCCAAAACAGGAATTGTTGTCACAGATGGTTTGTTAGGGGTCGGTGTGGGGGAGAAGGGCATGGAATCTCTGTGCTCACAGAATAATCACAGAGACCTCACTGAAAGGGTTGAGAGGAGGGACAAATTATAAAAGTAGGGGGCTGGGATAAGCCATGGTGGAGTTTCAAGGATAAGGGAAACCTTTTGAAAGTAACAGGCATCACCAGAATCCTGACATCTTGTTTCCCCCTGCCCTTCAATCCTGGCTCCTTTTACCTTAGATACAGAGATGTTCTCCTGCCCAGCTTTGAAGACTGCACGGTTGCAGAGGCCAGCAATTCGAGATAAGGCAGTCCAGGTTGGGGAGCGTTTGTCAAATGTGGCGCCTGGATGAGGATAATAATTATTAATAATAATGACATGTTTATGTAGAATTTTGTACAAGCTTTATAAGATGTTCTATTTTCATTTGAGTCTCAAAGTGACCTGGTAAGCATGGGAGTTCAAGTATTATTATCACCATTTTATAAGTTAGGAAATAGGTTCAAAGCAGACCAAGTTACTCATCCAGGGCTTTATAGATCAGACATTTAGTTGAGGAGATGCTATTTTTCACCCTGCTCTGGTCTCCTGACTCTTTGGTCCAGAGATCTTTCCATTTTATCCCATGGTACCCTAGATAAATGTATGGGAGAGCCATGAACTAGGCTCCCCTTTTCCATGCCCCTCACCTGAACAGTCCTCCATTTTATCTTCTTCCTTACCCCCTACCCATTCCCTCCTAGTTCCTTCAATTCCCTCCCAGTTCCCAACACTCCCAGCCAGTAAGGGTCCCAGCAATTGTGTCACCAGACTGGTCTTCGGTGGTATCAGCCTCATGGATCTGGTTGTCAAACCACATGTGGGCCACTGTCATCCGATTCTGAGTGAGGGTGCCTGTCTTGTCTGAGCAGATGGTAGAGGTCGATCCCAAGGTCTCCACGGCCTCAAGGTTCTTCACCAGACAGTTCTTCCGGGCCATTCGCTTGGCTGTCAGGGTGAGACACACCTGTAGGGGTGGGGGTGAGGATGAGAGAAGAGAAGAGAAGAGAAGCAAAAGAGGAAGTAAGTCTGGTGCTAAGGAGAGCTATCCATGACTAAGACTGAAGCTATGCTCTTTCTCTTATCATGGCATGGTCCCTAATTCCTAACTTTAATTCCATTTCTAAATGACTTTTATTCATTCATCAACAAATTTATTCAATAAATATTTACTAAGCTCTTACCATGAGATACAAAGATGTATAAGACATAGACCCTACTCTCTATAAACCAACACTCTAAAAGGGGAATTAAAACACAAATGCACCTCAGAACTGTGCATACTTTGATTAGCTGTTGTGTGGGTACACACACATAGATCTGTGATCTTCAGTGATGAGAAATGTAAATTGTTAACAATCCATTCTCCTGCTGTGTGACTCTTGACCATATTTTTCCATAAATCCTCCACCAGGCACACAGCAATTAATTGTCATTAATATGTTGTAAATTATTCAGGCCCAGCATGAATCTCTTCATTGTTCTTTGGGTGTTCTACAATTTTCATTCCTTAAAGTCTGAGGTATTCCATGATGTATAGTCATGTAACTTCATTGAAGAATATTGGTATTTTTAAAATGGAATTTTGTTTCAAGGGACTTGGGATCATTGAAAGCCCTACACAATTTCCCAAATACAAATCTTTCCTTTTTCTACTCAATTCTAGACCCAGTTCATTGTTCAAGTACCATTTCTATCCAAGATATACACATATATTTGTATGTATATATGTATGTATGTATATATGTATATATACATATACACATACATATATTCCCACACATACACACAAACACATGCATGTATATATACATGCATACATATATACACACACAAACATATACATACATACACATACACATGTGTGTATATACTGATGAGCAAGTATATATATATTTATATGTATATGTACTGTCCATCCAACTGCATACCCTAATCTGGATGACAGGCAATATTTATTCACTTAGTTTCTCCTGTGGATGGTTATATTGAATTCTTTTTAATGATTATGAGTATCGTTTAAGAAGCTTAAGAAGCTCTGTAATTTGACAGAGTCTGATATAGTCAGCGCAATGTGATCTTAAAACAGGATCAGCTACAGTACCTCCCCATGACAGCTCTGTGGCACAGTTTATAGAGGGCTGGGCCTAGGAGTCAGGGAGTCATGAGTTTAAGTCATGTCTAAGACACTTATTTGTTGTAAGACTCTGGGCAAGCTACTTAACCACTTTTTGACTCAGTTTCACCTGTAACATGGGAATAATCAGCATATGCTTCACAGGGTTGTTTTGAGGAGCACATGAGACAACTTGCAAAGTGCTTTGCAAACCTGCAAGTACTATGTGTATGCTAGCTAATTATATCTACAAGGAATCTTTCTTCACCTTGGACTTTACACTAAATCATGACAGCGGCAAATGTCTTTGGCAAACATATCATGTATTATGGCTTGCTTGATATTAGTAATCCGAACCCGATGGACTCACTTTCAGTAAATGAGAGAATGATTCATTTTGACAGATCTTTTCTTTTCTTTTTGTTTCTGCTTATCCCTCTAGCTTCATCCTCAAATGCTCTAAGAATGATCTGGCCTAATTGGGTCTTAACTCAAGTTTTCTGGAAGCTTATTTTTCTTCCCACTTCATGGGAGGTATTACCTCTCATAACCTTCTGCCATCCTTCTCTGCACAATTTTGCAAATGAATTTATATTCTGAACCGGTGTTGTTCTTGGCTGCTATATCTCTTCTCTTGGCAAGAAGACCAAGTGTTTACTGGATAAGGGGGTTTCTTCAGGCTTTTGACCTCATGGTTGTGTCAACTAAAAAAATAACTGCTGGACTTTGATTTCATCAGTGTGGGAAGTACCCAGAGAAGAACTTCTATTAAAACCAAATTGGCACCTTCTCTGCAACTTTTGGTTAGTTATGATAGTTGCACTAGACAGTTGCAAGAGGATCTGAGCAGTTAAATGATTTGGCCAGGATGATATAGATGGTTTGTGTCAGCCATGAGACTTGAACCCAGAGATTTCCTGATTCTGAGTGCAACTCTCTATCCCCTCTGCCACACTGCCTCATGCTGCCTTGCTTTAGACTGGTTAAATTTTTGTAGAAAATGCTGATAGTTCATGTCAATATCTGTGCCTTTATCTCTATCCCATCTAAGTAGGTCAGATAAAGCAGGTTGGAACTGTTTTGATTGCTGGTCATAATTTCTTTCCCTTTTTTTATTCTTTCTTTTAATTAGATATGGATTTAAAAAATCTTTGCTCTGACCAGCCATGGTCTGATTGTATATAAATACCTGACTTGGAAATGACTGCCCTATCAGTAGGCAGAAGCTTTCTGTCTCTTAAGATATGGTCAATATCATTTTAAAAAATGACTATATTAAGTTTGCCTCCAGACTGTCATCTTGACTGAAGTAGTCTTGATGTTTAGGCATGAGGCTTCTGTGTTGTCTGTAATTCCTTGGTCTCTTTCACTTCTTGATCCATTGCTTATGTTTTCCAACACATTTTTGCCATTCTTCTCTATACTCACCTTTGCTTTGAAGTCATTAAGAATTAAAGTACATTGATTTAATTTGGATAGTTTTGTCAGATTCTTCATAGAATTTCTCTACTTTCATCCTAAGCTGGAACATTCTCCCTTACACACACACACACACACACACACACATACACACACACACACTCAATTCACATATTTAAAGATAGAGATAGATATTAAATTATAGGTGTGTTATAATCTGCCCTGATGGAGGGAGTTTCTTCCTGGGAGACCCCACATTGACAAAATCACTCATTTTTTCTGCATTTGCATGTATATATGTGTGTTTCAGTACATATTAAGTGTCATAAGGAACAGGCAATAAATGTTACAAGAGTTTGGTGGAGGATGAAAGTGGTTAGGAGAGAAGTTATAAAGGATAAACCAAGCTGGACTTTGAAGGACAGGTAGAATGTGAATAGGTGAAGGGGGGTACTCTATGTGGAGGGAAATGGCCTAAGCAAAGATGTGAAGGTAGGGATAGGCACAGCTTGTTTAGAAATAGCAACCAAACCAGTTTGGCTCAAGTAGAATCATAAAACCTTAGAGATAGAAGGGACATAGAGTTCTCATCCAATCTTCCACCCATTACAAACATCTGTAACATATATGACAGATAATTATGTAGCTTAGACTTTAAATCATTCCCATAGTTGAATCATCATTTCTATGCTACTGACTATAGCTCCAGTCATGAACTTCATCCTGAGCTCCATGATATTCTGAGCACCATATTTCCAACCACCTAATTAACATTTCCACTTGGATATCCTACAAGAACTTCAAATTCAACATATCTAAAACCAAACCTGTCATCTTCAAAGCAAGTCTCTCTCTTCATATCCCCATTTCTGTGATTGGTACCACCATTCTCCAGGTTTGTAACTTTGGAGTCACCATGGAATTATTTCTATTCCTTGCCCTCACAACTAATCAGAAGCAATGCCCTTTTGCTTTTACATCTCAAATGTCTTTCATATGTTTCTTCCTTTCTATTCCCACTGCTATCATCCTAGTTGAGACCCTCACTGCCCCTCTCCTGGACTATTAAAGTAGACTCTTAATTAGGCAAGAGGCAGTGTGGTATAGTAGAAAGCACACTGGTTTTGAAATTGGAGGACCTGGGTTAAAATTCTCACTCTACCACTTATTACCTGGGTGTAAACCTCTTTCCTTCTCCAACAAAATGAAGAATCTTCAGCAAAATGAAGAGGCTATAAGAGCTTCTAAGGTCTCTTTTAGTCCCAAATGTATGATTTGTTCTTCTAAAAGTCCTCTCATACAACACCATCAAAGTATCACATCTCTCCACTGCTCTAAAATCTCCAATTGTCCTCCCTTACCAAAGGACAGAATGAAGTCTAAACTCTTTGTCAAATATAGACCCACGCTGTCATTCCAACCTTTTATCCCATTACTCCAAGAAATTACCTCCTCTAAGAAAGATTCGATCTTTCTTGTCTCTGTACCCCTCATTTTATACATCCTACAGCTTAAAAGTTCTACTCCCAGATCTTACCATGATATGGAGGTGACTTTGGATTCTTAAAGACTAAATCAGTGGAACAACTCTTGCCAAATTGGAAAGGCCTCAAGTATGGGTACATCCATAAACTATGTCTACTGTCTAAGAACCAACCTAGTGAAGTCTGGAGAGACTCATCCCCAGGTTGATCCTGTGCAACCTCGATATCTTAGACATTTTTTGTCAGTCATTTTTCAATCATTTCTGACTCTTCATACCCCATTTGGGGTGTTCTTGGCAAAGATATTGGAGTGGTTTTCCATTTTCTTCTTCAGCCCATTTTCAGATGAGGAAACTGAAGCAAACAAGGTTAAGTGACTTGCCCAGGGTCACATAGCTAGCAAGTGTCTGGATCCAGATTTGAATTCAGAAAGACGAGTCTTCCTGACTCTAGGTACAACTGGTCATATAGGTTCATAGATTTATAGCTGAAAGGAATCTCAAAGACCATCTAGTCCAGCCCCTTCATTTCATAGATGGAGAAACTGAGACCTAGGGAAGTTAGGTGACTTGCCCAAGATCATAGAAGGGGTAAGGATCAGAGGTAAGAGTTAAACTCAGGTATTCTAGAGTCAGTATTCTTTCCATTGTACATTGTTACTTCTCTGATCCTAGAAAGGTTGTATTCTGTATTAGTAGTGGGAACATGGATGAATTCAGAATTCCTTGAAGTATCAAAGATGGATAGCACATCATTAGCCTTGTACTGTAGTTATTGGTGTGCTTTGTTTTATTTCTTCTACTACATCATGTTAGACTTTTTTTGTCTTTTAATACATTTTGTCTTATTTTGTCTTATTAATACTTGCATCACCTGATTCAGTAGATGCCTTTAGAATGAGCTCTAGATTTGGAGTTAGGTTCTCAGGATACAAGAAGTAGGAATAGAAAGGAGAGATGAGATGTGCAGGACATTTCAGAGTTAGAAGCTACAGGATTTGACAACTATTTGGATATGGGGATAAGGGAAAGATAAGAATCAAAAATGAGTCTGAGGGTGCCTCTGTGGAGAAAATATTACTATTTAAAAAAAACAAGGGAAGCTGGAAACAGGCACTGGTTTTGGTGAGAAGATAATTCAGTTTTATATGTATTGAGATGAGGTGATTATCGGGACATGAAAGTGGAAATGTTTGATAGATAGGTGGATATTAGCACCTGTAATTCTGTAGAAGGGTATGGTATAGATAAGAGATTTGGAAGTAATGTACATGTTGGTAAGATAATTGGATTGACTGGTAAAACAATTGGATTAAAAAAGAGCAGTGAATGGAAAAGACTTTACAGAGAAAACCTTAGGCTCCTAGGTAGTCCTAGGTGATAGGTGGAGGAGGAAGAGCCATGAAGGACGTAGAGGAAAAAAAGGAGAAACAGGACAGTGCAGTGTCTGAAGCCAAGGGAGAGAGTTTTAAGAAGGAATGGAAAGGTCAGCTGCAAATGCCACAGATAGGTCAAGAGGGGGGAGAAAGGGCTGATGGATTTGGTGATTAGGTCATTGGTGACCTTTGAGAGAACAGTTTCAGCAGAAGCTGAGAGTTCAGGAGTGAGTGAGTAATGAGAAAATGGAGGTTATATGTATAGCTCATGGATTCTAAAAGGGTAGTAGGAAGTTTAAGTACACAGTGGATTAACAGTTCCCCCC
Organism: Notamacropus eugenii; assembly: GCF_028372415.1. NCBI lineage: Eukaryota > Metazoa > Chordata > Mammalia > Diprotodontia > Macropodidae > Notamacropus > Notamacropus eugenii. The sequence continues at coordinate 385,077,489 of NC_092873.1, read as the reverse complement.
TCCGGTAAGTTCAAGAGGCTCCAAAGCTCCATTTGGAGGGAATGCATATTGTGGGTAGGTAAGAACCATTCACTTCAAGCTTCTCCCCCTGCCCCCCAACCCACTTCATTTAAATTATTGTAGGGGAGACCCTTGTGGCTGTTGTTCAGGGCCTACCTGTTTTTCCCCTATCTTTGAAGGTATAGGTGGCCAACCTGAAGGTTTTTGGAACATCTGCATTTGGGTTCTGCTTCAACCACTTACTAATTAAGTAGCTATAAATTAACCACTTAACCTCTGAGCCTTAATATCCTCATAAAAATAATAAACAATCCATTAAACAGTTATTAAGTGCCTATTATGTATCAGGCACTGTGGGTTACAGGCTTCAGAGAGACAAATACAAAATGAGATAATGATATTAATTATGAGGGTAAATTAAAGTAGCAATGAAGTATGACACGTCACATTTCTTTGGAGATGCATGATTTACATCAATATGATCTAATTTGATCTTAGTCAACAATCCTCTGAGGGACCGAGTGTAAGTTTTGCTTTTTCATCCCTATTTTACGGATAAAGACATGGGGATTTAGGAACATGAAGTGAAATTGTCCAGGTCCGTGCAACTAGTAACTTGTCAGAGTAGGATTCTAACTCAGATCTTTTGACTTCGAGTGCAAAGCAGTCATCACGTTGTCTCTCTATATTTTTTAGCTCCTCTCTATATAGAACTTCTAGGTTTGCAGTATGCTTTCTTCATAACAACCATATGAAATTGGTCGTATGAATATCCTTTTCTTCTTTTTACTGATGAAGCTCAGACACACAAAGTAATCTGCCCATGTGCACACAGCCAGTAATTATCAGAGGTTGGAGCTGACCCCAGATCCACCTGACTCTAAACCCGAGTTTCTTTCCACTATACAAAATAAATACAAGGTGGTACAGTGGATAGAGTCCTGAGTCTGGAGTCACACAGTCCTGAGTTCAAATCCGACCTCACAAACTAGCTGTGTGATTCTGGGCAGGTCACTTATTCTCTGCTAGCTTCAGTTTCCTCAGCTATAAAATGGGGATCACCTCCCAGGACTGTCGTGAGGATCTAATGAGACAATAGTTGTAAAGCACTTAGCGCAAAGCCTAGGTTGGTATACAGTTGGTGGTTAATAAATGCTTATTTCCTTCCTCTGAGAAGGAGTGTTGGGGAGAGAGGTATTAAGCATTTTTATATATGAGGGAAAAGTCTCAGAGAGGAATGTCAGTTGAAATGAGAACCCAGGTCTCCTAACTGAAAATCCAACGTGCTTTTCACAGTGCTACACTGTCTTTGTAACCATAACTTTCTAGGTAAATGCAAACTCCTGCTATACTTTCAAAGGCTTGTGGAGTACCACCCTGCCCCAGGTGCTGGAGCCTCTGCTATACCAGGTACCGAAAGAATTCCTGTTCAAGTCAAATCAACCAAGACCCAAAAAGCAGTATGAGCATGAGCACCCATCCTTGTTAGCAAAATGGCGACCCCATCTCTATTCACACTCCTGTCCCTTCCCAGCCCTGCCCACTCACGGTGACAGTGGCCAGGAGCCCCTCGGGCACATTGGCCACGATGATGCCAATGAGGAAGATGACGGCCTCCAGCCAGCTGTAGCCCAGAATGAGGGAGAGCACGAAGAAGGAGACCCCAAGGAAGACAGCCACTCCAGTGATGAGTTGGATGAAGTGCTCGATCTCCATGGCAATGGGTGTGCGACCAACCTCCAGGCCTGAGGCCAGGGTGGCAATGCGGCCCATCACTGTCCGGTCACCTGTAGCTATCACGATGCCCCGGGCTGTGCCTGCATTCAAGGAGGGGACACCCGGATTGGGCCATCAGGGCACACTCTGGGGGGCGGAGAATCTTACTAGGGGGTAATATTCAGATGCAAAAAAAAAGTCCAAATGAACATTAGGGCTAAAAGGGGACTTAGAAATCAGCTGCTCCATTTATCTACCAGTTAAAGAAACTGAGGGGAAAAGACTTGCCTTGGATCAGACAGTGAGTTAGTGACAGAACTGAGATGGGAAACCCAATCTCCTGCCTTCCACTACAGGGATCTTTCCATTATACCTTCCTTTTTGTTTTCAATCGGGGCTAGGTGACTTGCCCAGGGTCACATAGCTAATAAATGTCTGAGGTCACATTTGAACTCAGGGCTTCCTGACTCCAGTCCCAGCACTTTATCCACTGGGCCACCTTGCTGTTCTCCAGCAGCACCTTGCTGCTTTATAGCACAATTGGCTAGTGAGGTCAGGTGGATGGGAGGCAGACCCCAATCCTGCCCCCACCAACCAGTCACTCTGCAGAAAGGTACTAATTGAACTAGGATACCTCTGGAGCCCTTCCACTTCTGAGATTCTATGATGCTGAGACCAGCTAAATTCACTGAAGACCCCTCTCATATTTTTCTGGCACTTAAGAAGGACTGTTGCAAATAATGGAAAAGCTGTGAATTGTAGGAGATTGAAAAAATAAATCTTGGGTATTTCATGTCAGCGGTAATAACAGGCCAACACTGGCAGCAGCAATTATCACCACCTTTCCTCATCCCTCAGACAAACAAGGGGGTCTTCTTGAGGGGCCTTGCTGTTAGAAATCAGGCACTGAATGGGAGGTACTAAGAACTCATTAGATGGATGTCTAAGAACCTTTGCCTGTTCTTTTAAGCCAGTTTGAAAAGCGGGTGGGTAGAATATTTTGCCAAGTTTTTTAAAAAAACAAAACAAATAAGCACAAACCACGGGAAACCCAATTCAAATGGCAAAAACTCAACCCATTAACATAGGCTCTTAATTGGGTCTAGAGGGAAAGGTGGAGATTGAGAAAAAAATACAAATTGTGTTAGTAAGGGTCATTATAATTCTGGCTTCTTCAAGATAGATGCATCCAAAACCTCTGAATCTAGGCACATTCTGCATGTTTCCTCAACTAACATTGCCTCACAATAAAATTTTTGATACTTGTGGTCCAAAAGTCTTGGGCCCCACGCTGATATTACTGCATTGATTAGCTGCCCCTCCATAAAATTTATAACACGATTCCTTTGGAACTCATTGCCTTCTGTAACAGTGTTTTGCAAAATCAATTTATGATAATTGATATAAGCAGAGCTTGGGTTACGGTGGAAAGAGAATATAAAGTTAAAATGTCTGGATTTGTATCTCACTTCCCTAAGTTACTTTGCAGACTTCATAGTCACTTAGTTTTCTCATCTTACAGATGAGGGGGAAGGGGAGACTCAGTAACTTCTAAGGTCCCTTCCTGCTTTATAGTAATGATAGATAGCATTTCTATAGCACTTTCAAGTATGCAAAGCTCTCTACAAATATTATCTCATTTGATCTCCACAACAATACCGGCAGGTAGGTGCTATTTTTAGACCCATTTTACAGATGAGAGAATTAAGGTTAAGTACTTTTGCACAGCTAGCAAGTATCTGAGGCTGAATTTGAACTAAGGTCTTCCTGACTCCAAATACAGTTCTCTAACCACTCTAACTACCAATAAGCCTATGAGCTCCAGGTATCTCTGTGAAATATATGGATCAGGAAAGAATTAAATGCCACAGAATTTTACTTTAAGAGGCCCAAGGTCCATTCATCTTCCTTCCTCCAACCTCTTCCACCTAAACCTTCTATCCCTTCCTAGAGTAACCTTTGCCTCTGCCCTCTTGTCTCACTGGAATCGAAAGGGTTATGATGAGGTCACCAAATTCCTAAAGCCACAAGGTCCAGGCTGGGCCCAATGCCCCTGGGACTTCCAAGAAGTGGCCTATCTAGGCTGGGAGTACAGAAGTTATCAGGATCAATTTCACATCTGATATCTCCTGAGGAGCTCTGGATTTTAGAGTCAGGAGACCTGTTTTTAAAGCCTGGCCCAGCTACTACTTACAAACTGTATGATCTTGAGTAGATTTTTCCCCTCTTTGGCCTTCAGTTTCTTCAGGTGTAAAATGAGGGGGTTGGATTCGGGAAGGCCCTCTAAGTCCTCAAGGGCAGCCCTTTGACTAAATCTCTGTGAAGTTTGGATTCAGTCAAAGGGCCACACTGGAGGACCTAAAGGATCACATGTGGCCTTGAGGAGGCAGGTTCCCTACCCCTAGATTAGATGATCCCTCAAGTTCTTCTAAATCTCATGATCTTTGGTCCCAAGGATAGAAAGAACACGACCTCTATATCTATACCAAACAGTGCTTTCTTTGTGTAGGGAAGAGCTGGTAGAGTTTGGCAACTAATCTGATACAGCTTAGAAGTGATGCAGAACTCTTCAGCTGGTATGTGAAGGGTTCCCTTATCCAACAGCTGCCCCTTGCCCCTCCTCCACTACAGCTCCTTTTTGGTGTGGGGCTGTAAGATGGAACCGCTATTTCTACTTTCTCTAGGACAAGGGTGAAAATTCAAGTTGAGGAAAAAGATAACCCCAGACACCCAAGATCCCCTGGAAGATAAATTTGGTTCTGGGTCCCTGATGCTCATGACCTTGCTCCTAGAGGCTCTCAAAAGTCACTAAAGGTTCAAGGTAAAAGGGAAGAGAGTAAGAGTTAGTCCTGCTCCCTGCCTCCCAAGTGAACCTTTTCTGCCCCCTGCTGGGGTCAGTAATTGAAAGCATCCTGGGTGTTGAGCTGTCTGGGCCCAGGCAATGCCAGTTTCACTATGCTCACCTCTGTCTGGGCTACCCCTTAGGCTAGAGAACCCAGATTCTTCTCCTAATCATGTTTCTGGCAAAGATAAGAGGACTACAGGTAAGGGGACATGAGACTGCAGACATCAAAAGAGACTGCGCCAATTCGGTTATGATTTAGCAGAATCACAGAGATTCTGGGCTTGAATCCCTAGTTTGTTCATTACTAGTCATTTTACTTTTCTAGGTCTCAGTTTCCTCTTCAGTTAAATGAGCAAGGGGGGTTAGATTAGATTAGAGATGTCGAACACATGGCTCACTAGTCTCCCAAATGCACAGTCAAATTTAAATATAATTATTATAATTAAATATAATTATCATTATAATGAAATGTAATTAACAAAATAAATTAAAAAATAAAACAGAAAATATTAATTTTTAAAATGAAGTCAATATGCCTTCTGCATAGAGTTTTACATTTAAATTAGTGGTCTTCATTTCTATTTGAGTTTGATGCCACAGGACTAAATGATTCCCAAGATCCCTCCCAGTTCTATTTCCTATGAGCTGGGGATGTCCCCATCTCTGCATTCAACCTCTAGCTCCTTTTCATTTTGTACTTATATTTTACACAGCACCTTTTCCCCATCAAAGAGGTAGTGAAGGTATTATCACTCTCATTTTACAGATGGCAAAGCTAAGGATGCAGTGTGGTTCCATGGAAGAACACCAGAGTTCTGAGTACCTGGGTTAGAAGTCTTGCTCTTTTGCTCAGTAGGCATTTGCCCATCTCACTTCTCTGGGCCTCAGTTCTCTCACATAGGGGTAGGACCAGATGAACTCAGATCCTCTTTAGCTCTAAACCTTTGATCCCATGATGCTCAGAAAATCAAAGTGACTTATTCACTGTCACATAGTTGGTAAGCACTAAAGCCAGGGTCCATAGTCAGATTTCCTGATTCAAAGATCAGCAATCATCCACACTGCTGTTCCCCTGGCTGGTGTCCTCCCCCTCCCCCCAAAAAAAGCTGTCGAGGCGTGTTGCTCTCTGCTTCTCACCTCACAGTTCTATCACTTGTGGAGAAATATCCCAAATGAGAAGGGGGATGATGTCACAGCTGAACCTAGATCCCTCTCCGTGAGACTTTCCCTACTCATTTCTTAGTGGGTAGGCACAACCTCACTGATATTGGGATGGGGCTTATCTGGAAGTACCATTCACTCTCCCCTGTCCCCATTTCCTTGTGTAGCTTCTAGGGCAGCCATTCTGACTAAGCTCCTCACCTTCCACACAGTTGGTAGAGAAGAAGCAGATATTTCGGGTCTCCAAGGGATTCTCATGAGTAAACTCAGGGGAACGGGTCTGTGGCTCTGACTCGCCTGTCAGGGAGGAATTGTCCACCTGAGGATAAACAGACATGGTGAAGGCTCATCAGATAGACATGCATTTACACAGATGTTGTTGTTCACTTATTTCAGTAGTATCTGACTCTTTGTGACCTCCTTTTGGGATTTTCTTAGCAAAGATACTGGAGTGGTTTGCTGTTTCCTTCTCAAGCTCATTTTACTGATGAGGAAACTGGGACAAACAGGGTTAAGTGATTTGTCCAAGGTCACTCAGCTGTGTCTGAGGCCACATTTGAACTCAGGAAGATGAGTCTTTGTGATTCCTGGTCTAGCACTCTATCTACTGTGCCACCTAGCTGCCCTTATTTACACAGATAAACACCCACATCTCCCAAGTCACAGATACATATAGCCAAAGACATCTTAGAAACAGCCTTATTCAGTAGAAAGAACACCAGATCTATAATAAGCAAACCTGCACTTGCATTCCATTTTTCCACTCTCTACTACGCTCCCTGAGAGTAGTCTTGGAGAACTCATCTTTGAAGGAAGTCGTGAGTGGAGTTCCCCAGGGAACGATGCTTATTCCCCTGTGTTTGGTTTGCACTATTTAACAGCTTTATCAGTGTTTTGAATAAAGGTATAAATGGCATGCTTATCAAATGTACAGATCAAACAAAGCTAGGAAAGATAAGCTAAGGCAAAAGTTGCAGAGTCAGGATCCCAAAAGGGTCAGGACAAGATAGAATATTGTGCCAAATCTAAGAAGAGGAAATTTCATCAGATGAAATGTAAAATCTTAACATTTGGGTTTAAAAAAATCAATTTTGTAAGTATGAGATGGAGTAAAAAAAATTCTGAAAATGATCAGGTTGCTTAATGGAATGCAAGCTTCATATGAGTCAGCAGTGTGATATAAAAATCAAGGAACTGAATGAGATCATTGGCTGAATTAAGAGGCGTAGCGTCAAAGCCTGATGAGAGATGGCAGGGCCACCATCTGATCCTGGTCAGACTACTCTCTGGAGGGTTGTGTTCAGTTCTCATGCTATTATTCAGGACACTGATAAACTAGAGAGTGTCCAGAGAAGGGTAGCAAGGTTGTAAAGGGCTCTCATGATAATTGCATAGAAAGATTATCTTGACAATCTTATAGAAGGAAAGATTTAGGAGGAATATGATAATTGTTTTCAAGAATTTTAAGGACAATCATATGGAAGAGGTTTTAGACTTATTCTGCTTGGTTTCCAAGGGCAAAACTAGGTGGTAGGGATGATAATTGAGGAGAAAATTTTAGATTTGATATTAGAATTCATTATAATTCAAGATATCTCAAAGTGGTCCTGGCTAGCCTAAGGTGGAATGGGATAACCCAGCAGGCAGTATTTTCCTCTTCATTAAGAGGTCTTTAAGCAGAGATTGAATTACTATTTGTTAGGTATGTTGTAGAGGGTATTATTTTTTAGGTACAGGTGGGACTAGATAGTAGTCTCAGAGGTCTTTTCCAATTCTGAGGTTCTGTTGTTAGATTACAGGACTTGGAATTGAGAGACCTGGTTTAGAATCTTGGACTAAGCAGTCTCAAAGCTCTCTTCCAGCTCCAAATCTATGATACAGTCTTTGGGTCTGACTATTCATAGCCACCAACGTTACTATTGTCTAGCCCATATCTCTCTATAGCCACTAGGCCATGTTTATTTCACTAGAATAATTTAAAATGTACTAACAGCTAACTTTGATAATGTATTTTAAAGCTTACAAAGTATTTTTTTTCTCAAGGTCTTAGTGGAGTAGGTAGTAAACCTTAGACAGGATTTGAACCTATGAGGTGATATCCAATTGGATTTCAAGTTCAAGCCATTACTATTTAGTCATCACAGCTGTACGGATAGAATAAACAACAGGAAGATCCATAGGCAATCTACTAACAGGATGGGGTAGGATGACAGTTGGTTAACTCTGACCTGTCCCCATCTTCTGTAATCCACTCAACTCTACATCATCATGACCATTCCACGTCAACCTGGCCCGAATCTACTTACCTTGCAACCATGAGAAGAGATGATCCGGAGGTCTGCAGGTACACGATCTCCACCCTTTACCTCCACCAGGTCTCCTACTACCACCTCCTCCGCATTGATCTGCATTTTCTCACCCTCTCGAACCACCAGAGCTTGCTATGGGAACACAGTGGGGGCATCTGTGTCATTCAGACCTCCATTATGTCCCTTTATTCCCTTCCTCCCCATTCCTGCTTTTCCATACCCTTACCCATTTACTCCCCATCTATCTTTGGAATTTATCATGACTCAAAAAGATAATGGGGCTTCTCCTTATTAAGTTACCATATGGGAGAGCAGGGGAAACAGGGAAGGGATCAATACCTCAGAAACTCATATCTCGAATCCTAAATCCAGTCCTGTCATTTACCTGTGGCACCATGTTCTTAAAGGAATCCATGATCTTGGAGCTCTTGGCCTCCTGGTAGTAGGAGAAACAGCCAGTGACAATGACCACAGCTGCCAGGACCACACCCAGGTATAACTAGAGCAGGAAAAAAAGTGTCAACTCCTACCTGATCCCAGGAAAAGCAGCAGGGTAGGAGCAGCCTTGCAAAATATAATCATCTTATGCAAAGCATAAAATTTCTGGTTCTGGGAGTATGTTGGGGACAGCTTGGGTTTGTGAGAGATTGTTAAATTTTCAGTATGATTATTTACATCTTGGAAATCAGAAAATGCTACAAATCAGGTGGATTTATTGTTTTGTTGACTGTCTAGACTCAAAGTGATGGAGAAAATGTTAAAGCAAATTCAACTTAAAAGTGTGTCATGAGTACATTTTTTCCCTGTTGTTAAATATTTACCAGCATACCCTTGCTTGGTTCCCATTGAGTGGGTTGCCTTAGAAGGTGGAAGTGTGGATAGAGGGAATTCCCCTTCCTGACCCTAAGCCTAGAGAGTTGATAGAGTTGGAGAGACATAAAGGGAATGAGAACAAAGTCATGGATAAGGAGTGAATCAGCAATAAATGAACTTCCCAAGGAAATCTTTGAAGCAACAGGGAATAATGAATGATTAGATTCCCTAGGTTTGGAACCCCACCCTCCTTGTTTTTACTTCCCAGCTGCATGATCCTGGGAAAATGACAACCTCTCAGTGCCTCAGTTTCCATGGAAATAACATTTCCTCTACCTACTGAACAGGGCCTTTGCAAGAAAAGTCTTGGGCAGACTTCCAAGTGCTATAGAAATGTGAAGTGTTTTCACTAACAGCATCCAGTTATGTATCATTATACAATTTGCCGATGGGTTTACATATATCATTTAATCTTAACAATCACCTATTATTATATTCATTGCACAGATGAAACTGAGGCTAAAAGGTTAAGTGACACCTAAGGTCACACAGAGAGTAAACATCTGAAGTAGTATTTGAACCCAGGTCTCTTCCTGATTCTAAGTCCTGTTCTGTAATGTCTAATTAATTATTATTATCATTCCTTTCACTTTGCCTTGGCAGGGCTGGTAGGATTTATAAGCTGCTGACTACAAGTAAATGATGCTTGTTTTTTGGTTGTTTTTTTTAGCATCAGTTCAGGAGCCAGCCGTATCTCTGAGTCACTTCCCGACTAGGTCCCAGATTCTGTAAATGAAAGACTGCTCGTGGGATTAGAGCCAGAGTTTGGGGATTTAGGGGTTCTAGGACAAGAAGGTCTACAAGGCAGGATCAACCACATAGGACAGCAGGCTCACGTTGTCATTGGAGGGCTCATCTTCCATGGCTGCCTGGATGCCATAGGCCAGGAAGCAGAGCAGGGCCCCAATCCAGAGCAGGATGGAGAAGCCCCCAAAGAGCTGCCGACAGAATTTGACCCATTCGGGGGTGGTGGGTGGCGGAGTCAGGGCATTAGGCCCATCCCGGGCCAAGATATCCTGTGCCCGCTGGTTGGTGAGGCCCTGTGGAAAGGTGATAAAAGGAGTGGAATCAGTGATCTCTAAGGTCCTTTCTTATTTAACCATTCTATATGATTCTATATGTAAGAGTGAAGTAGGCTGTCTTAGTATTGAACTAATCACTTGGAGTGCCAAGAGATAGGAATGCCTTATCTCTTTTCCTCTCGACTCTTACCCTTTCTCCCTTCTTCAGCCTCCCTTCTCCCTTTCTTCTCTGTCCCTGCATCTCTGGTTTTCCCTGCTAGGCCTAATACCTTCTTTTCTTTCCATCTCCATTCCCCAGCTTAAGACCCTCAGAAACAAAGGCGTCCAAGCCCGCCGCAAAGTCAGGGCCAGACCTGGGATGGCCATAGATAGGACCAAAGATCTGCAGCAGGATAAGCTTCCCAGGGAAGACAGCTCAAGAGGCCTCTCCTCTTAGCCCTTCTTTTCCACTCACCAGAAACATTGAGGAGAAATCTGTTGTACACAGAGTCAGGACTACACAGTTTATCATTTGACAGAACGATGGAATTTGAGTGCTGGAGGAGATTCTAGGAATGACGTAGTCCAATCTGGACTTAAAAAAGAATCCCCCTTATAGCATGCCCAGTGAAGCATCACTGAGACCCTACCAGTAGACCTCCCATGAGGGGGAATCCATCATTCCCTAGGAAAACCCAATATACTCTTGAAGTACTTTAATCATTCCCTTATTTCAAGACTAAATTTGCCTCTGAAGCTTCTCTCCATGTTCTACTATCACCTCATGTATGTTAGTTCTGTGATGGATGGACAGCAAGGTGGGAAGGGCCTTGAATCAAGAGATCAGAGACAATGCTTCTGGCTGACTGCCTTTGGGCAAATCAATCAATCTCTTTGGGCTTTTCCATTTCTAGTCCTAACATTCCATGTAACCTTCCTAGACTGTAACACCAAGATGAGGAGACCATCTTATGCTAGGGAACATTCCCCTCAGTGAGTGAGGGAGACCAGGAGCAATGGGTGGGGGCTTCTCTTCCTACCCCCAAGGGAGTCCCCCAACTCACCTTAGACAGATCTACCTGATACTTTCTGCCCAACTCATCCAGGGACAGCTTATGGTCATCCTGAGGGGGAAAGCAGGCAGTTATTATGAGGGAAGAAAGGAATTCAGAGAAATAGTTTTGTTGGACCCATGGCTCTGAAAGGGACCCAGGACTTTCCTAGCAACCATCCCTGGGAATGACCCAGCTCTACCCCCTTCAGGAAGGAACCATCTCAAAGGCTAGAAAAGACAGAGCAGGTCCCAAGGTAGGCAGTTGTCCTCACCATGGCCACCTCCTTCTTCAATTCATCAAGTTCCTTTTCCTTCTGCTTCTTCTTGCCGCCCCCATTTTCTGTGGTGGTGGCGGCGGGCGAGTACTCTCGGCCAGCCTAGGATAGGAATTGATTGATTCCAAGGAATTAGGAAGAAAGAAGAAAGGGACTGCTTCTCTTAAGGATAAGGATGCTGATCCAAAAATGGGATTTTCTAGGAGGGTTTGTTTTTTGGAGGCAATCTGGGTTAATTGACTTGCCCTTTACATAGCTTGTAAAGTGTCTGAAGTCAAATTTGCACTCAGGTCTCCTGACTCTAGGGCCAGTGCTCTAGCCAATGTGCCACCTAGCTGCCCCTCTATGAAGTTTTGAAGGAGGCAGAGCACAGTGGAAAGAGTACAGGATTTGGAGTTGAGGACCTGGGTTTGATCTCAGCTTTGTTACCTATTACAATGTGACCTTGGGAAAGTAATTTTACTCCTGTGAGTTTTCCTCACCTGTTAAAATAAAGAGGTCATTTGTACTAGGTAATATCTAAGACTCATTCTAGCTCTATGATCCTGTGAATTCAATCTAGTTCAATAAAGGTTTATTAAGCATTTACTATGAGAAAGAATAGGAGATAGCTACAAAAATAAAGATAGCCAAGTCCCCGTTCTCAAAGAGCTTGTAGTCTTTTAGTTTTGAAATCAAGCCTGGAGGAAATCCTAGACTGTTTAGGAGAAAAGTAGAAGATGGCAATCTAGGAGGACTGTATGTGGCACTGGGGTTTCTCCATCCTTTGACCAGGACCATCTGGGAGCATCTAAGAAAGAAACAAGGGAACTGAGAGTGCTGGAGAAGAGACAGACTTTGGGGGAGGCAAGGGTGAGTGGAGTGGGAGGTTCTGTCTGGGGTTACAGAACCAAGAGGATCAGATTTGATTGACAAGTCTGAGAGAGTAGGCCAGTGACATGAGAGGATGGGAGGTCTGAGGAATGGAGGAATGGAATCTGGGGAATGGGAATTGTATAGGGTATTTTTTTTCTGGGACCCTTTTTCCCCTGAAAGCCTATCCTTGGCTGCCATTTTCACCTCCCTTTCTTAAGGTAGGGTGACACCCTGAAGTCCTTTAAGCATGATGTCCTTATTTTGGTTCAGTCAGTCACATTTCTACTTATAAACACAGGCAGGGTAAGAAATGAGCCCTGATATTCCCCAAATATAAGAACGTCCAGGTTCAGGATCCAGCCTCTGGGAACCCATTAGTCAAACAGCAAACAAACCAAGAAGTATTTATTAAGCACTATGCACTGGACACTGGGCTAAAATCAGGGCAGTGCTAAGGTACTATTAAGTAGAATGGTCTTTAGAATAACAGTTTGGGTCACAGGGAGGATCCACAGGGCTCCTGGGGTCCAAGTTGAAAAGATTGTGGCCCAAGGTCATTAACATTTCCCTCCAAGGTGGCCTCAATCCAGAGGTCCACTTTGGCATATTGTAGAGAATAAGAGCATATGGAGTGACTCAGCTCCGGTGTGGGCACAAGAACTCACCGGAAAGGGATCTTTTCCACTTGGACTTCCCCCATTCTGTTCTCCCCACCCGTACTCAGGGACACAGTGACCTTGTGATGAGAAAGCTGGACTGAGAAGGCTTGGTTGGAAGTCAGGACTTCTTGGCTCCATTCTAGGGGCCTGATCCAACCTCACTAAGAGGCCACCCAGATTCTTTCTACCACCATGCCTCGGTTTCCTCCTCAGCACCATGTGAAGGGGTTTAGTCCTACCTCTCCCTTCTCCATATCTCCTAGGAGGACCTGTGAACAACTTATCAGATTGAATGGATTTTATAAATGAGAATCTTAGTTCTTTGAACTCTCTGACCTTACACTCTGTGGGAGGCAGGTGGCTGACTGGGAAGGCAAGGGGGCATTGATTAAGGATTGATTAAGGTAGTAGACCAATCAGTAGTTTCTCTAGGCTGGACAAACTCTCTAGGGAAAGGTGATGGTACTTGGTGTGGAGAGCCAAGGGCCAAGATTAGGGGCATTTAATATGTATTTTGACACAAAAGAAATTATTAGATTCAAGTGTATATTTTTTAAAAAAATCACTAGCCTAGAAACTTTTGGCCATAGGTTGCAGCCTGCTCTTAGCAGCTTCTCCTCTCTCCCCCACCATCTCACTCCATTCCCCAGCAGGCCTTGAGCTTGGGACAGACTGCCCCCTCTCCCCCCTCCTCCTCTCCTGGCAGGCATCTCAGGCTCTGGAGCCAGGAGCCCACAGAGAACCAGGGCCAGCGACAGCCTAGGGAAGAAAGGGAGAGAGGAAGGAAGGACCCCTTTGCCTCTTAACCCCCCTCCCCTCCCCTTTACCCACTCTCCCCTTCTCAGGGTCCTGAATGCGGAAGGAGAACAGAGAGTTCTTTCTGAGAAAGCCAGAGGCTGGGACAGAGCGGGGGTGGCTGGAAATCAGCCCAATCTGCCCCCCCGCCCCCTCACCCTATCTCTCCACTGCAGCTGGAGAAGGCCGGCAGCCCCCTCCTAACACTGTTATCCTTCCCCCACCTCCTAGGCCATCCTTCATGGCTATGGGGTGATGAGATGAGACCAGCTCTGGGCTGGGGACCGGCAGGACTCTCCCCTTATGGAACTGATGGGAAGCTGACAATTCTGGACAGGAGAGCAGCACCCTAGAAACTGGATTCTGGGGAGTCTGTCCTATTGCAGAGAACAGGGTGGTCCTTCCAGATGGGCTAGAATCCAAGTTGCAGCCACCGCCATCTCACCCTGCCTCTTTCAGCTGAAACAGCGCCTGTTTTCCTTCCCCACCTGGCTATTATTTCAACTTCAAGGGGGAGTTTTGGGGTCATCCAGAGACACTCGAGGGGTGCAGGAATAAAGCTGTGGCTAGCTGTAGAATTCTGCAGCTTCCATAAAACCAATTTTCCTGTAACTGGACATTCCCCAGTCTCTCTAGCAGTACCACTTGGACTGAGAGAAAACTCGGGTGTCCTAATATGAAAATCATTTAGAGAACTTGTTCCCATTCTGTGACCCCACTACCTACCCTCTCCCCATCCACTCTTTATACCAAATATTCCTGGCAGGTTCACTGGAACTCACTCCTTCAGGAGATTTAGTCCTCTTATTAGACAGTCCAAAGCTCAGCTCAAAGACTCAGGACTGTATACGCTTCCAAAGGCATCTGATGTCCCAAAGACATTTCACTATCTGAGACACTAATGTGCATTTATTCACACATTTATACACACATGTACACACACATGCACACATACACACACTCATTCACACACCAATGCAGGATGGCAGCTACAGTAGGACCTTGTCACAAGTGACATTCCATTGACATACTTTCACAAAGACTCAGGTACAAATGAGCATCCTCCCACGTGTACACGCACATATACATATACACGCACACAGATGCATTTGTGGACATAGAAACACAGGGCCACACACATTGTGATTCCCTCACTTGCTATTTATAGCTCTCATCCAAGTCCAGGAACCCTGGTGTCCCCACCCCACAGCTTTCTCAGCTGTTGAATTCAGATGTGTCCTGGCCTGACCCTTCATGGCCCCCTTGTCCTCTGGGAATTCTCTCAGCAGGGAGAGACCCTTTCCACTTCTCACCACTGGCTCTGGTTTTTCTCTAGAAGCCTCCCATCCTTTACCATGCCCTTTCCCAGAGGCAATGCTGTGATGTATAAGGGAATAGAGTTGATCCTCCACAGATGGAAATTATGCTTCCAACTATCCCAAACTCAGGCTATGCCTCCCATGGGGGTCCAAAAGATAGTGCCCAGAGGAGGTCTTTAATTTGCTCAACAGGCATTCTTTTTGCCTGAGAATGCCATGGGCAGGGACAAGAGGGCAGATTCCTCTCATTAACCACTGGGAAAATCCTTGCTGAGCATAGCCCTAAACCCAAGGACAATGCTGCCCAGGACATGGAGAGGGCCTTCACTCCTCCCCCCCACCTCTCCCAGCTGTCCCTGGCACTCAGTGCCCAGGGAACGGGGTGTCCAGAGCTTCTTGGCTACCCAGGGAATGAGATGCTGAATCCCTATAGCTTCCACCCCTTCCAGCCCTCAAGAAGCCAAAGTGTTCTCTACCCTCTCTGACTGGCAGTCCCATGGGGCTGTCTTTTGGGTCCTGGGAACAGATGACCTTTCAGTTGGCTACTTAGGCTAGGAGAAAGAAAGACAGCAAGTGAATGGGGATACAGGAAGAGGATTAGTTCTGGGTAGACTGGAGCCTGGGAGATGGTGTCTATGACTGTAATGAGAATGGAGTTGTGTGAAGGGAATGAATTTGTGTGTGTGTGTGTGTGTGTGTGTGTGTGAGAGAGAGAGAGAGAGAGAGAGAGAGAGAGAGAGAGAGAGAGAGAGAGAGAGAGAGAGAGAGAGAGAGAGAGCCCATTTCTGATCTGCCTCCCTGGGTCTTCCTTACCACAGCCTACTCTCTCTTCTCCACCCCCCATTCTTGGTCCCTGTTTTGCCAACCTCCCCTCCTCAGAGCTCCATGCTTGGTAAGAGACATGGTAGCAGAGGGGGTGGGCTCAGCTTTCAGGGGTACTCACCCCACGGCCCATCTTGGGCAAAGGAGCTGCAGGGACTGGGAACGGAGAGGCCAATGGGAAGGATCGTCAACTCGGACAGGCGGAGATCCGAGTCAGAAGGACAGAGACAGCCGAAGTAACAGGGTAGCTTTAAATAGGTCTCTCTCCCCCTCTCGCCCCCCTCCTGCTCGGGAAAGAGCTGCTTGTTGAAATAGGATCCCTGAGGGCTCCTCCCCCCAGCCCCTTAGTGCCTCTTGTCCTGGTGATTGCCCTCCCTCCCCAATTTCTCTCTGTCTCCCCAATTTGCCTTTGGCATCCACCAACAGAGAGAAGCAAGGGAGTGGGGGCATTTTGGGGGGGGGGGTTGGAGATGAGAAGAGGGTGGAACTTCAAAAGAGTTCTAGAAAAAAAAGTAGTAGAGGGGGAGGTCTGTTCATTTAGATCCTCAGTCTTCAATCCCCATGAAGAGGGAAGAGAAAGGTGGGGTAGGGTATAGTGGGAGAGATGAATTAGGGACCCAGAGCCCTCATCTATCTAGGAGTCTATAGAGCTATATGATTTTAGAACTAGAAGAGACTGCCTAGTCCAAAGCTGTCATTTTACAAATGAAGAAATTGGTTAAGTGACTCTCCTAAGTTCACACAGTGGGAGGGGTACAGCCAGGACCAGAATTCAAATCCAGTGTTCTGTTCTTTAGACCATGATGCCTTTGCATGTTGAAGACCATATACGGAAACCTTGAGAAGGTGCCCCAGGCCTGGAGATGGGGGAGCAAGGGTTTCCCCAGCCCTCTAACAGAGGCTAAGAGGTGGACACATCTGCCTTCTTCCCCAGCTCCCTAAGCTAAATACTAGGCTACAGGAACATTGACAAGGACCTCCAAACCCTGCATCCCATCTTCCCAAGAGTGTAGGCAGCACTCAAGATGGAGGGATGAAGTGGGAAGGGCAAACCAAGGCCACAAAGTATCCCTGGGTGCCCCTGGATTCATTTGAGTTGGGTGGCATATGAGGTAACCACTTTCTTGTTCCCTTAGAACCCAAATTTTAAGGCTCAGTCCTTGTGCTGGCATTTGGGATAGAATCAAGAGGAGAGAAAATGGTTGGAGAGGGGAGTTAGGAAGGGAGATGGGAAGGGGGCACTAAAGATTAAGGTAAAATGAAAAACAAAAAGGGAGGTCAGAAAATCAACCTGATAACAGTTTTTGAGTGTGCAAAATGGCACCAGGGGAAGCGAGGCAACCCATTGGCATAACAGATAGAGCACTGGACCTAAAATCAAGAAGTCCTGAGTTCAAATGTGGCCTCAGACACTTCCTAATTGTGTGACCCTGGGCAAGCCCCTTTACCACTATCTTCCTCTGTTTCCTCATCTGTAATATGGGAACAGTAATGGTATCTACTACCTATGGTCTTTATGAGGATAAAAGGAGATATTTATGAAGTGCTTTGCAGACCTTAATGTGTTATAAAAATGTTAACTCTCACTATTATGAGTTATTTCCAGTGAGGACCCATTCAGAAAAAGAACTAAAATGCTACAGCTTGAATGACTGAGGTTAGACATGAAGACTTTCCTACTAAGGAGGAACATAAGATTCTGCAACAGGTCAGAAGATTTAGAACAGGAAGGGTTCTTAGAGGTCTTTTTGTACAGTACTCTAGTTTTACAGATGAGGAAACAAATGCTGAAGTGAGATGACTCGCTTTAATGTCATTGAACCCGGTCTTTGAACCAGGTGTCTTTACTGATGGAGGATGAGTAATCTCCTCTGGATGCCTTTAACTCGATCGAGGCTGATGGGGTTCATTCTAGAGTCAGGACAGATTAAATGACCTTTGATTGGGGTCCAGTGGGCCTCTAGAGTCTGGGAACATCACTGTTGCTATAAGGGGGAGAAAGAGCAGAGAGAAGGGTGAAAAAAAGAGCTGAGAGAGGAAATGAAAGAAGGGAAAAGAATACCCACCATCTCCTGATGGACTTTTCCTTCTTCTAGGACAGGAGTTGGGTGAAAGTAGGGAGGGGGAGAGGGGTTATGCTAGAGAAGATTTTCTAGTAGTATATCCCTGGTTCTCTGGATAGAATGATGGACTGAGATGCCTACAAAAGAGAATGATTGCATTCTGGGCAGAGGGAGAGGGAAGAGTGAGAAGAAAGCAAGGAGGAGCATGTCATAAGGACTGAGGTCCTAGGGAGCATGGGCCCCTCCAAGGCTGAGTCAGGGCTGTCACTACCTCCAGAGGGGAGCTCCCCACAGAGGGATTATCGCCTGTTCTCTCTGGCAAATCCGATCTCTGTGTTCAAGGCCCCTGACCGAATTCCCCAAATAACTGCCCCCCCCCCCCTTCCTGCTATGCCGCTGGGATTTTCCATTACAGTGATCCAGTGGGGGCAGAGCCCACTTCCAAACAGACATGCCTGTTGGAGGTAGAGCAGAACCCATAAGTTCCCCACACCACTCCTACTTCATGCCTTCCCTTCTCCCTGCAAATGATTCCCCTGTAATACAGCCTGGAGAAGAGAAAAGGAAAGAAGTTGAAGGTACAGAGGCATGATGAAATCTTAGTTTTAGCTGTGTAAAGAGTTATGGATGCATGAGGAGAGAGTGAAAAGGAAGGGACTGATATTGTACACCAGGAAGGACATCTTATTAGAAGAGACCCTGAAACAATAAAATGGGAAAAACTAGGTGGCACAGCAGACTCTGTACTGGGCTTGGAGACACTTATTAGCTGTGTGAACCTGGGCAAATCATTTAACCTCTGTCTGCCTCAATTTCCTCAACTGTAAGATGAGAATAAAAGTAGCACCCACCTCACAGGGTTGTTGAGAGAATGAAATGAGATAATATTTGGAAAACAAAAAAATAAATGCCTTGCACATTCCAATCACTGGGGTGACTGAAGAGATTTTGTCTAGAGGAAGACACTAGATGATGTTTTTAGGGTAAACTATCTTTTACATCTGGATCTTTCATTGGGAACAACAGGGCATTAGGATTCTCTTCTGTCTTTGATCCTCTCCAGACCTCAGTTTCTCTACTTTGCTGGACAGTGAAGAATAAAGATAGGAGAGATCTCCAACCTCAGAATCTCTCCCACAGTTAAAAATAACCCCATGAGAACCATAGGAGCTAAAAAAGAAGTTCATGCAGTTCATACTCCTCATTTTACAGATGAGCAAACTGAGGCTCAAATTGGGAAAATGACTTGCCCAAGGTCACATGGCTAGTGAGAGGAAGAGGTAGGCCATAGACCCATGTTATCCGGCTCTTAATGCCAGTGTTCTTTCCACTGCACTAAGCTTCTTCTCAAAGAACATTAGGCTCAGGTGCTGAGACCAGAGCTCGTGTCATCCTACTTGTAACCATGCAATACGTGAATCCTTTAGAGGCTGCAAGTAAAAAGGAGAGCTGGTCCTGGAATCAGGTGACCTAGGTTTAAATTCTCATTTTGTTACTTGCAGTTAACTGTATGACCATGGGTAAAACTTAAACTTTCATGAACCTCAGTTTCCCCCTCTGTAAAATGGAAAAAATAATATTTGTATCACTTATCTCTCAGGGTCATCATAGTAATAATGACCCCAGGAAAACTGACTTTTTTTAGCTGCCCTCTTAAAGGCTAGGGCTAAGTTCTCTCTTGTTTGATCAATGGGCATAGTTAGGGATCACCGCCATCATCTCACACGTTTGTCAGCCTAAGCCCAAAGCAAATTCAGTGGGTTTGGGGTTGCTGCTCACAAGGACTTTTATGGTATATATGAGGAAGATGGCCACAATGGACACGGGACCCTGTAACCTAAGGGTGGGATTCCTGTCTCCAAAGCTGCACTGTTTCTATTCTCCTTTGGGGAATATATTCTCTGCTCTGGACTTACGTATCCTTCTTTCCCCACTCAGAGAGATCTCTTCTTCTCCATCACTGACACAGTCCCCAGAATCTGGGACTAGAGCATGGGCATTCTCACCCTCTTGAGTCTGGATACCTGCCTCGGGTCACTCTCTTCCCTTGGGCATCCAGTTGGACTGGGGCCTTTGGCAAAACAGGCTTCAAGTGGAGAGTGAGGAGGAATTTATGGTGAGAGGAGGGGGGCAGAGAAAAGTCCAGGATGACAGGGGGATGGGTTGAAGCTGGAACGAGAATCAGAGCTGAGAAGAGAAATCCCAGAAAGCCAGGACAGGAGGCAGCTCTGAACTGGGAGAAATGAAAAGGGAAAGAAGGGTATTTGGTTTGGTAGTGGGATGAAGGATAGGATGGAGGACTGCTTTGTTGGGTTTGCTATGGAAAGACCTAAGAAGTAGCGAAGCTGCCTGGGAGTATGAAAGAGAATAGATGTGAGAATGAATACATATACATGTACATGTTAGCTTATTAATGTATTAATATGTGAATGTGGAAGAGAATTTTAAAATATAGGTGAGTGGAGGGAAAGGGGGGCATCAAGAGAGGCATTCACATAGGACATGGCAACTTCAGAAGAGTTCAAAGGAATTTTGAGCAATGATGATAAATGAATAAATTTGAAGTAAGTTTGTGGTCTCCCAAGGGGGACTACTTCTGAAGGAAAAAAACTCATCTGCTAACAAGTACTAAGTCGAAATACTTAGTACTAATAATAAATTCTAATTTCTATGACACATTAGGCAATACAAAATGCTTTCCTCATACCAACTTTTTGAGGTAAGTAGGCAAAAGTATTTTCACCGCTATTTTACATGGGAGGGAACCGAGGCTCTCACAAAGGTAGTTAAGTGGCAGAGCTGACATTAGAATCCCAATCTTCTGATTGCAGATCCAATTCAGGGCTTGTTCTACATCCTACTGCCTCTACTTTGTGGCCAGACCTCATTATGTATAGAGGTGTGTGTATGTGTGTATATGGGTGTGTGTGTGTGTGTGTGTGTTAGTATGTAGAAACTTGGGTCTAAATGTGCAATGTATGCGAGAATGTGTGATGCAGTATGAGTGTGTGCTTGTAGAGTGGATGCATGAGTGTGTGTGTGTGTGTGTGTGTGTGTGTGTGTGTAGCTGAGAGATTGTGAGAGAGTCTGGGTGT
The DNA here is from genome assembly GCF_028372415.1 of Notamacropus eugenii. NCBI lineage: Eukaryota > Metazoa > Chordata > Mammalia > Diprotodontia > Macropodidae > Notamacropus > Notamacropus eugenii. The sequence continues at coordinate 385,056,647 of NC_092873.1, read as the reverse complement.
CTACGTGAGATTCTCTGAGAGAATGTGTGTGTGTGTGTGTGTGTGTGTGTGTGTGTGTGTGTGTGTGCAGGCACACACCAGGGAAGCAGGGGTTGGGGACGTGCATCGGCTGCAGATGGGCTTTCAAGGTCTCCAAGAAACAGTTTTGTTTCCTAAGTGACTGACCTCCTGGGGCCTCCAGCCCAGACTTGAAGGTTGTTTCAAGATCATGAAGGAGAGAGGGAGGGAAAGAGGTGGGGCTGGGGAAGAACGGAGTGCAGGGAGCTCTTCTAGCCTTTTTTAACTCACTCTCCTCCAGTCTCTCCCATCTTTGGTCTTACCACCATCTCCACCCCCACCTCCTGGGCCCAGGACAAACTTCTTTTTTCTCTCACCGTTCTCTTGCTGCCTGTATCTGTCTTTCTTTTTCGTCTCCCACTCTCTTGTCTCTTCTCTTTCTTTTTCTTCTGTCATTGCCTCTCTCTTGTTCTCCTTTCTTTGTCTTTACCTTTCATTCTCTCCCCAGTCTCACCCACAGCATCTCTGCTTCTACAAATATTTTTCTCTATTTTCTCTGGTCCCCACTTTTTCTCTCTGTTTACATCCATGGTTTTTCTCTCCATGTCTGAGTCTTTTTCTGTTGTTTATTCCTTGTCAGACACACAAGAGAGAGAGACAGAGAGAGAAAAACAGAGACAGAGACACATACACAGAGACAGAGAGAAAGACAGAGAGAGGGAGAGACACAGAAACAGAGAGAATCAGTGACAGAGAGAGACAGAAATAAAGACACAGAGACAGAGAGGGAGAAAAAGGTAAGCTTCCATGTCTCGAGAGCCATGCTGGGCACAGGGCAAACTTGCACCCTGGGTGTGATGTGCACAATGCCTCCATTTCCCCCCCTGCTCACTATCCAGTGATACTCATGATAATGCCCAGCTCTGCTACTAAGGTCTATCCTCTAGCATCATTTCCTAGCCTACCTGAATCATTCAAATACACAAATATTTATTTAACACCTACTGTGTACAAGACACAGTACTAATGTGAAAGATTTGCCAGTTGGAGCACTGTGATTGAAAGGGAGACTCTGTGGAAGTGGGTGCAGTGGCCCCTGGGATGGGAGCAGGAAGCCAACACTGTTCCTTCCAAAGGAGGTTCTGTGGAAACCAGATTGGTGAGGGACAGAGACTCGAGGCACGTTAAAGTACTGGGTGACATTTAACTACAGATGCTGAGAAGCCTGGCAGATAGAGGGCCTGCCTTGGAGGTAGGAGGCAGTTGTAAAGATGAAGTTTTCTGCTTAACAGAAAGGGAAACTTCCTGATAATTTACATTGTCCCACAGTAAAATGGCTGCCTCGAAAGGTGGTAGTTTTTACTGGAGGTCTTTGGGATAATGCTCTTGTCAGGAATATGTAGATATTCCAGGTCAGGTATGAGCCCGAATAGATGGATTCTGAGAAACCTTTTAATTCTTAGTTTTGGTAATTGGAAGTGGAAGGGAACTTGAGCAGAGGCAGACCTGGAACAATACTGAGAAGAGAGGAATTAAGGTTGTGGAGTGAAGTTCAGAGGCTAGGGAGGCTGAGTATGGGGAAGGCAAGATAAGAATGGATTGGGGGAAGACATTGGGGAAGAGGGGATAAACTTTGGGAGAACATTAAGGGGCAAGAGGCAGGGGCTGGGACAAACTGGGGTAGGGGTCAATGGTAGGAGAGGCATTGAAAGGAAAGAGGCAGAGACTGGTAGACACTTGGAGGAGGGGATGGGGGAGAAGAAGTTAGTCTGGGGGCATAATGAAGGGAAAGGACAGGGGTCAGGACAAAAAAGCTTAGAGGGACACTGAGAGAGAAAAGGGGAACTATGAGAGGGGGTGGAACTGGAGGTCTTCTATGCATTCCTACATTAAGTGATTCATATCAAAATGAACACTGGTTGGGTTTGATTCCAAAGCTCCTGTAAACTAAGAGAGACATGGCATCAGCTTCAGGGAAGATAGGGTTAATGGTCCATGCTGGGCATGGGGATCAAGGGACACAGCTGGTCCCTCTAGGGTTCCTGTTTGCCTTTGATTGTATCTGAGGGGAGAGGGAGGGAGCAGCACCCCTACCCTGAGGAAGGTTTGCTTTGGCCAGAGATCTGACCAACTGCTGGCCCAGCACACCACGCCTCCCCTGCTCCTCCTATCAGGAGGCTGTATTGTCTCCCTCCAGCTTCTTCCGCTTCTCCACCGGCTTCACACGGGCTCAACCCTGGACACAGCGTCATTTGTCTTTCTGGACTGGGATCTTGGACTTTGAGCTCAAAGAATAGGACCCTCTCTAATGGGGGCTGAGAGCTGAGAAGATGGCCTTTTTATGTCAGTGCTGGGTTCTAGCCTCTTTCCTAGTCAGTGCTTCATTTTCTCCTTAGAGAGTGACCAATATCAATCATCCCTGAGTCTCTTCTTTACACACTTAACACTGTTTTAGAAGCCCCCCCAAAACACCCCCAAACCCAGTTAATTTTAAAATTTATTGACTTAAGTGACACCATGAATAAACCTGGAATCAGGAAGATGAGTTCAAAACCAACCTCAGACACTTACTAGCTGTGTGACCCTGGGCAAGTCACTTATCCCCCTCTAGCCTTGGTTTCCTAATCTTTAAAGTGGACATAATAATAGCACCTACCTTCCAGGGTTGTTGTGAGGATCAAAGAAGGTAATATTTGTAAAGTGTGTGGCGTATAATAGACGATTAATAAATCTCTTCCTTCCTTCCTTTCTTCCTTCCTTCCTTCCTTCCCTCCCTCTCTCCCTCCCTTCCTTCTCTCCTTTCTGTGATTTCATCACTGTACATTCTCTCTCCATAGACAAACACTTCACCACCCTCGGATATCTGAGTAGATATTTTTAAAACAGGGATTCTTTAATCGTTTTTGCATCATGGACGCTTCGGGCAGTATGGCAAAGCCTATGTACTCTCAAAATGTTTTAAAAGGCATAAAATAAAATACAGAAGATTAAAATAGAACCTAATTTATTAAGTAAAGTCATTAATTTTTTTAAAAAGAGAAAGTTCATGAACCCCAGGTTAAGAACTTCTGCTCTAATAAGTCTTAGTTATGACCAGGAAAACTCATCATCTGGGAGCCTCTCCAGGATGTAGCCAGGCTGGTTCTCATTTAGCAGACACACATGAAATTGCTGTAGCACAGATGGAGGTGGGGGTGGGATGGGGAATAAGCATTTCCATATCACCTATTACATATCAGGCTCTGTGCTAGTACATTATAAATAATATCTCATTTGATCCGAAGGGTCACACATCTAGTAAGTGTCTGAGGCTGGATTTGATCTTCCTGACTCCAGACCTAGCATTCTATCTACTCTGCCACCAACAATCTCAGGATAATGTTTTGAAGTTGGAATCAGATTCAGATCTTTTCTCTGATGTTTTATGAGTTTTAGTCTGCTCATGTGTAAAATGAGGAGGCTGAACTGGCTGGCCGCTGAGAAGTCCCTTCTAGTACTAGTTCTATGGTCCTGTGACCCTTCCCAAGTTATTAAGATCTGCCAGCCCTTGAGCTCTTCTGGCATGACTTTTGAAAACTCAGGGTCGCTTCCCCCTCCATAATTCAAGGAGGTTTCAAGGGGAAGATTGTATTTATATCTGATTTATTTAATGCAAAAATATTACATATATCTCAGCCCCAATTCCCTCTAGTTTGCCAATAAGATACTCCAATTTTCTCTCTTCTACATCCCTAGACCCTGATGTGTATGACTAGCATATTAAGCCGCTTCATTGATGGTTGAATTCTGCCTCCTTGCCTGACTCCCGTAGAAAATAAGGCCAGTTTTCCCCATTCCATAGATGAGGAAACAGAGATAGAAAGAAAGGGATTCAATGTAATGGAAAGTGTGTTAGCTCTGGTTCTGTGACTCAATGAAGTTCAAAGAGCACTATATTGATCCCTTATTAAATTACTGTTATGTTATTTTATATTTCTGTGGGGGTGAGATAGAAGTCATCACATACCTGAATGCAATGTTACCCTGAGTACTTGCACAGGAACTGGGGCCCTTTTACTTCCCATTAGTAGAAAATTAGACATGTTCTGAGATATTCAGGAAGAAACTCTGGGTGGAGACTCTAGGGATATAAGACTTTGGGTAGGAAAGAATTCCCAAAATTATTCTCCATCCGTCAGCATGCACAGAATCTTACTGAAAGAGACCTCAACAATCATTGAATCCAGCTTATGCTAAAACAAGAATCTCCTCTATAATAGTTTAAAATGTTTACCTAACTTTTGCTTGAAGCCCTCCAGGCTCGAGGTCCCACTTCCTCCCACGGCAGAGCATTCCATTTTGGACAGCTCAAATTATTAGGAAGTTTTTCTTCATAATGAACCTAAATCTGCCTCTCCATGAATTGTTATTTCTAGTTCTGCTTTCTGGGGCCAAGCCAAAAACAAAACAAAACCAAACCCCAAACTAATCCCTCTTCCATATTGCAGGTTTCCATTATTTGCAAACAGCTATCATCTCCCCCCATGATCTTCCCTTTCAGGCCAAATATCTCCAATTCCTTCAACAGATAGGCCATGCTCGTGGGGCTCTTCACCAGACTGGCCACCCTCCTTCAAACACTCTCCAGCTCAGCAGTGTCTTTTCTAACATAACTCCTGATTAAGTGCAGTATTCCAGATGTTACCTTTAAGGCAAAGTACTATAATACTATAGATTCCTTTGCTCTGCACGCTGCATCATAATTCAGCCCAAGATCTTATTAGCTTTTTTCGCAGCCACATCACACTGAGTATTCATTCACATATTCAACAAACATTGATCAAGCGATTATTATGTGCCAGACACGCTAAGTGGGTGGAAGGATAGGGTTTACAAAGAAAGTCAAAGATAGGTCCTGCCTTCAAGGTGTTTACATTCCAGTGGGGGAGTCAACATGTAAATAAACAGGTACATGCAAGATATATAAAGATTATAGGAAAAGCAATCTTACAAGGTGAGCCTCTAGCAGCTCAGGGGGCCTGGGAAAGGCCTCCCTGCAAGGGTATCATTGAAGTTGAGTCTTGAAAGAATCCAGGGATTTCTCAGAGGCAGCAATGGAGTGTTGTGAGAGAGGAATAGTAAGTAAGCCAGTACACCAAAGGAAAGGAAAGCATAAACCCACCCAGAAGATAGGAGGGGGCCGGCCACCTTGTAAAAAGTTTTAAATGCAAAACAGAGGATGTTATTTTTGATTCTGGAAATAATAGGAAGCAACTGGAATTAATTAAATCAGGCAGTGGCAGGGTCAGATTTTCTTCTACTTTGGGAAAATGATTTTGGTCTCTAAATAGAAGATAGATTGGCATGTGGAGAGACTTGAGGCAGAGAGAATGATTAGAAAACTGTTGCAATAGTCCATAGGAGAGGCGGTCATGAGGGTCTGCACCAGGGTGGTGGCTGTGTGTATAGAGAGAAGGAGACATCTATAAAGAGGTATTGTGAGGGTGATAGAAATAACAAAATTTGGTAATTGATCAGATATGTGAGGTGAGTGAGGAGTTAATGATGACATTAAGGCTGGCAGCCTAAGTTAGTGGCAAGATGATGGCTTTTTTGAAAATAATGGGGAAATTCAGAAGGAAGAGGGTTTTCAAGGAAAGATAACGAGTTTGTTTTTAGACAAAGTGAGTTTTAAATGTCTGCTGGGCATCTAGTTCAAGATGTCCAAAGGGCACATTTGGTGATGCAGGCCTAGAATTCTGAACTGGAAGAAAGTCAGAATAGTATGGACCTCGAAAGAAGTCTCAAGTGGGGTACCCTAGGGATCTGTTCTTGGCCCTGTGCTGTTTAGCATTTTTATCAGTGACTTGAATTGACAAGTTTGGCTAGCTTATATAACATCTGGGAAACTTCTGCATTGACATGGTAATTGAATCCATAAAAACTGATGAGATCAGCAAGGGAGATAGTATAGAGAATAAATAGGACCTGGGACAGAGACCTCCAGATCTTTTTCAGGTGAACTGCTGTCTAGATACTCTTCTCCTATTTTATATTTGTGGAGTAGACTAAGTAGCAGCTAGGTAGTACAGTGCCAGGCCTGGATTCAGGGAAGGCTTATTCCTTCCTGAGTTCAAATTTAGCCTCAGACACTTACTAGCTGTGTGACCTTGGGCAAGTCATTTAACATTGTTTGCCTCACTTTCCTCATCTGTAAAATGACCTAGAGAAGGAAATGGCAAACCACTTCAGTGTCATTGCCAAGAAAACCCCAAATGGGGTCATGAAGAGTCAGACATGACTGAAAATGACTGAAGGATAACAAAAAGACTAAGTATAGGTCTTTACATTTATTCCTATTAAATTTCATCTTATTAGGTTCTTTCAAACATTCTATTTTGTTGAAATTTCTTTTGATCCTAACTTTGTCATTAAGTGCGTTTGTTTTCCTTCTCATTTTTTTGCCATCTATAATTCTGACCTATAAGCTAGCCAAACTTGTCAATTCAAGTCACTGATAAAAATGCTAAACAGCACAGGGCCAAGAACAGATCCCTAGGGCACCCCACTTGAGACTTCTTTCGAGGTCCATACTATTCTGACTTTCTTCCAGTTCAGAATCTACCTAACTGTGCTGTTGTCTTGTGGCTTTCTCAACATCCCACATCTTTTACACTTGGCTAGAGTGGAGGAACTCCCTGTTCCTGTTTTGTTTTCTCCAATCAAGAAGGCAGCACCGCAGTAGGAGAGAAAAGCAGGCATCACTGCCAGGAGCCCTAATAAGGACACCAAACCTTTTTCCCACTCTGGAGGTGGCTGTAGGCAGTAAATGAAGACCCCAGATCTGGATTAGTGCTCTTTAAACTGGTCCTCAGACTGTGACTAGAAAAGAGATATTGTTGGAAAGAGCACAGCAATGCAGAGTGGGGAAGTCTGGTTGCTGGGATAATTTTCACTGTGAGTCTATGTGTGTTTCCATGTTCCAGCTGTTCCCTGGGGACTGTTTTATGCATCGGGCTGTGCTGAGAGCAAGAAGCTATAGATAGGCACAGAGTTGGGCAGGGGGAACTCTGTGTTTTGGGATCAATGACAGCTCCTTCTTGGACAATACTGTGTGAATCAGGTATACCTAGGTCAGAGGTCTTGGGACCCTTCAAATTTGGACATATTCCTTGGTTCCCTGAACTTTGACATGTTCCTTGATTCCCTAGGCTTGGACATGTTCCTGGGTTCACTGGCCTCAAACATCTATCATATCCAAGCCCCACATTCTGCTACTGATACTGTAATTAGATGCTTCATTCAATCAAACACTCCCTCTTTTTGTTTCTCTTTCTGTCACCACATGCAGCAAACCACAAGAATATGACTTATTCACAAAGGGAAAGAAGAAATATTCAGAAATGATAAGACTGGTATTGTTGTTCAGTCATTTTAGTTATGTCCAACTCTTCGTGACCCCATTTGGGTTTGTTTTTTCTTGGCAGAGATAATGGAGTAGTTTGCTATTTCCATCTCTAGCTCATTTTATAGATGTGGAGACTGAGGCAAATAAGTGACTTGCCCAGGGTCACACAACTAGTAAGTGTCTGAGGCTAGATTTGAACTCAGGTCTTCCTGATTCTGGGCCCAGCACTTAATCCACTGTTCTAACACCAGTATTAAATGCAATAAAAAATGCATATATAAGATTCTAGTCTAGACTACATGGTGTCTAAAGTAGCTAACTTAATCTTTAAAGGTTGACAGGCCCAGAGTGGTCCCCCTGATCCTTTCTAGGTTGAAACACATACTAAATATATTACTCCCTTGTGACCACCCTCCCCCCTCAAAAAAACCCAAACAGATTGGGTGACCTGTACACCCTTGCCATTTGGGCTTGGCCCACATGGGTTTGCTCTTTCATTAATTTACAATGCTGGGATCACTCTCAGCCAATCAGGAAGTCTGTTGGTTGCTGGAAGGCTTTGGGTGACTTAACCCATATTCTTATTTAACCACTTAACTAAGTAGAAATTGTCTCTTCTCCCCACACCCCCTCCCCAAATAGGAAAAGGAAAGCAGAAAAGGAATGATCACATACTGAAACAGCAAGGCACCTTAAGGGTAAGACAGGAAGCAGCATGTGCTAGGTAAGGCAAAACTCCATCACCACCTTGACTGCCATCTCCTCTCCAACTCTTCTGGGTCCTGAATCACAGAGCCTTGGGAACAGCAGTGTCCTCAGACCACAGATGTGGTTCTGGCCCTCCCCACAGAGCCAGCATTAAAGGAAGAAATCATTGTGAGGAGGGAGCCCATTTTCCTCATCACCATCCAGAGCAGTCACATCAACAGGCTCAGGAGCCCTGGGAGTGGCACCACCACTTAGACCACAGTTCCCTCGTCTAGTCCAGCCCACATAACTATCATCTGAGGAGGTTACTTCAATAGAAGGGGGGGTGAGGTGGGGCTGCCCCTTATCAACTGCTAAACAACAGGCAGGAAAACCAGCCTAAGCAGTGGGTCAACCTGAGGGAGAGACATGTGGCAGCATATGACAGGTAAGTCAGTCTGTGACCACAATTTCCCCTTGGAACCTGATGGGGACAGCCTAGGATCTTTAACCCAAAAGCAATGAGAAGAGCAATGTTTCCCACCCAGTGCCCTCAGACTTCATCGTGGGAGGCAACCTCTGTAGAGATGCAGGCGGGCATCCTGTAGGGGCTACTGAGGACTTCCCCCGCCAAAAAAAAGTTGTTGCCACCAAAGTTTTTGGTTCAACATCAAAACATGATGTGATTTTATCAGTGCAAATAACATTAAAAAAGAGACATTAAACACTTCTTTTGCCACTGCACCCTAAGGACCATGGGACATTGCCATCTGACTTGCAGCTGAAATCTTCCACGCACTTTTTCTCCCCATTAGAATGTGAGCTCCTTCAGAACTTTCTTGCTTTCTTATTTGTGTCCCCAGTGTTTCCCATAGGGCTTTGTTCGTAGTAACATCTTAATGCTTCATTCACTCCTTCTGTCTTCCCCAGAAAAGGAAATAATTGAATGGATGCCCAGTTCCCTCCCAAAGTTCCCAAAAATCAATGCTTTTCCCCCCAGGTCCTGAACTTTGCAACTTTATTAGGGGCTGGGTAGCTATGGATATGCCCATGTTGTGGGTGTGTGTGGGTATGTTGTGGCAGAAGTTTTGACTCCAGGCCTCCGAATTTTATTTTGTAAATGGGTCCTTTTTCCGGACACCCTCTCTTTTCCTGGGCTCCCAAGCACTTCTTGAACATCAATCTGCACTTGTATTTTAGGGCAGAGCTGTGACAGCTTGGGGAGAAGCCAGAGGTCAGCCAGTGTTGGGTAAGCAATCCAGGTCCGGACTCCAGTGATGGAGAGAATCAACTCCTAAGCAACCTCTTTTTCCTCTGAAAGCTCTTTATGTTCTTTTTAACCTAAATTCATGTTGATTAAAATAGCGGGGTTAAGGAGAGACTGTGGAATAATGGATGAAAGTCTGGTTTCAAGTTCTTCCTGACAGGTAACAGCTATGTGACCCTAGGGCAAATTATTTAACCTCCCAGTACCTTGGGCAACTCCTTAAGACTATAAATTTCTGCTGACTTGCTGAGGTCATTATTCAGGAGGCTTTCTGTTGAAATCACAAGTCCAAACCCCTGACTGCTAAAAATAAGTACATTGGGGGAGTAAGAGACATGTTGTCCTGAATTCTGTATCCCCTTAGGGGTTCTCTTCTCTCCCCTATTAGTTCCCTCCAGGTACCTCAGTTTCCCCGTGGGATTTTGGGAAGTCACCTTCCTACTTTAGGCCTTAGTCTCCTCATCTGTAAAATGAGGGGGTTTAAGTAGATGATCTCTAAAGTTCATTCTAGCTATAAATTCTGTGATCCTTTGCTCCTCATCTGGCAAAGATTTGGAAAACTGAGGGTAGGGGGCAGGAAAAGGTTAGAGTTATGCTCAACAGAGCAAAGAACTTTACTAGAGGAGGGAGGGTTGAGGGGGGATTCCAGCTGAGAGAGGGATCCATAAGTGACATTCCAGAGTGGGCGTCAGCAGGAATGAGCCAGGGCAGGGAAAGGGCAATGTCCCTTTCAAAAGCTCAAGAACTGGAAAATGCCAAGCCCAGCAGCTACATACCACTGTTCTCCCCTCTCTCTTTTCTCTCTTGAGACTGTCATTTTGATTTCCTTAATGGAGGATTTAGGAGTGATGAGGGGTGGTGGTACAGAATAATGTGGAGGGAATCCTAGCCAGGGCAATATGTGGGATCCAGTCAAAGGGTCCAGCTCCCTGCAATGGCTTACTTACATCAGAGCCAGATAGAGGGTAAAGAGAGAAGTTGTACATGTTACGAGTATGTGATGTGTTTGTGAGTGAAATTCAGCCTCACCGTGTCTATTTCAGTAGCTTCACACAGAGAGAATTTTCCCTATTTAGAGTATTGTCAAAGCATAGCACTCTAGGACTGCAGAGGGCAAAGGTCTTATAAACTCATCCCATCACTGGAAGTTCTAAAGTCTGTCATCTTAGTTCCCACCACAGTGCCCATTATACTAAATTTATACATATGTATTTGTAAGAAAGAGTCAAATGTACACGAGAGTATGACATGACAATATGTATCTATTTCATATTTTTTAAAATAAATTTTTATTGAACATTTTTATATCACCTAAATTTCCTCAGTATTCCTCCCTCTTTCCTTTTCAGAGAGCTGTCCCATATAACAAAGAACATTTTAAAGGAAAAAAGAAAAAAAAGAAGAGAGAAAAAAATCAGCAAAACCAATCAAACCATAAAAAACTCTGAAAATATATGCGATGTTCCATACCCATGGACCTCACACCTCTACACTTCTGCAAAGGAGTGGGAGAAGGGCAAGAGAAAAGTGAGATCTCTTCTTTGAGGCTATGCTTGCTCTTTGTAATTTTGCAACATCAACTTTTTATTATTTTGTGGTGGTTTTTCTTTCCATTGGCGTTGTTGTAATAATTGTGTAAATTGTTTTCTTGGCTCTGTCTATTCAACTCTGCATCAGTTTATTTAAGTTTTTCCAGACGTCTCTATAGTCATAATACTCAACATTTCTTATAACACATTCCATTCCGTTCATGTACCACAATTTATTTAACAATTCCCCTACTGATGGACATTACTTTGTTTCTAGTTCTTTGCAAAACAAAGAGCACTGCTATAAATATTTTGGTGTTTAAGACAACTTTCTGTGTATCTATTTCTATAAATATCTTGGTGCCAGGAGTATATATAATGTTATTTATATTATGTATATAATGTGTCATTTTCTAAAGTATTTTTCCTATGAGTCACCATGACAGCAATCAATCAACAAGCATTTATTAGTGAAGTGAGGACTATCCCCCACATATACAGTATGAGGGTGTCATTGAGTGGCTCACAGGGAGGCAGAATAGCCATCTCTAACCTCCACCCCCTTCCCTTTCTCCAAGGAAAACTAATTCTTGCCAGGAGGAGAAAGGGACCCAAAAGAGTGTGACTCTGCTCTTCAGAAAGAAGGGTACTGACAGGGCTACAATTATTTCTCTTTGTTCCTTAAAAATTTTTAGTCTAGGGAATGTGGTTTTCAGGTTCAAGCTAAACTTCTGATTAATGTTCATTTATCAAGGAGAAAGAAGGACCCAAGCTTTATATCCAAGTCTTGACTCTTTTTCCACCAGATGCTAGTTCCACAATGAACACACATAACAAATGGATCCATGTACTCAAGTTGGTAGCAAAACAAATATCAGAGAAAGTATATATACAGTATGTATGCATATAAATCAGAGAGAGGGACAGAGAGAGGAGGGGGTATGGGGGGGACAGAGAGAGAGAGAGACAGAGAGAGAGAGAGAGAGAGAGAGAGAGAGAGAGAGAGAGAGAGAGAGAAAAGACTATACCAGACTCTACAGAGAAAAGGAGCTCTCCCATTGGGAACAAGAGAACTCAACCAAGAGAGTCCCAGCTCTCACCCAAAATGGAAATTCTTATTTTGTTTTTAAATTTTATTTTATTTATTTTTTTAATGTTCTACAATCACTACCATAAAATTTAGATTTTAACCCCCCCCACACACCTACCCCTCACCGCCCCCCTCCCTCCCCAAGACAGCATACAATTCTATATAGGATCTACATATACTTTCCTGTTGAATACGTTTTCACTATAGTCATGCTGTGTAGACGAACTAAAATAAATGGAAGAAATCATATAACAAATCAAAACATAATACACACACACACACAAATGATCTGCTACATTCTGCGAATGAATTCCATGGCTCTTTTCTCTGAGTGTGGAAGGCATTTTGCCTTAGAAAACCATTGGGATTTTTTTTTTAAGTTCTTGTGTTATTACAAAGTTCCAAGTCTACCAGAAAAAACTCTCACACACTGTGGTCGTTGCTGTGCACAAAGTTCTCCTGGTTCTGCTCCTTTTGCTCAGCATCAGATCATATAAGTCCTTCCAGGCCTCTCTGAAGTCTTCCTGTTCATCATTTCTTATGGCGCAATAGTACTCCATTACATTCATATACCATAATTTATTCAGCCATTCCCCAATTGATGGGCATCCCCTTGACTTCCAGTTTTTGGCAACTACAAAGAGTGCTGCTATAAATATTTTTTGTACATGTGGGACCCTTTCCCATTTTTATGATCTCTTGGGGATACAGTCCTAGTAGCGATATTGCTGGGAAAAATGGAAATTCTTTGTAGTGTCTAACGTAGCTGATTGGGGATTGGCAGATGATGGCAATTGCTAATTCCTCTCATGTTAGTTTCTTCCCAGAATCTTATTTTCATTTTAGCAACCTGAAATGGGGTTGGCATCATCCATCTTCTCTCTAAAAGCTAGAAGCACCACAAACCCAAAGAGACTGAAGAGCCTATGGCTCTCCTCTCTGCTGCTTTCACTCAATCTACCCTACACCTCACACAGGTATGGGACATTAATCTCCACCAATGAAGAGAATCCCATAACAGTGGACTTTGGTACTCATTAAATTGGGTATCCATGGTGTGCCAGGCATTGTTCTAGGTGCTAGGGATACAAATGCAAAGAATGAAACAATTTCTATTCTCAAGGAACTTACAAAGCATGGAGAAGACCTTGAAGGCTATGTGCCAGCAAAGCACTAGCTGTGGCAGGTCCTACCGAGATGGACAGAAACAAGCATTTATCAAGTGCTTCTTATGTGCCAGATGCCATGCTATCTACTTTACAAATATTATCTCATTTGACCCTGGGAGATAGGTGTTCTTGTTATCCTCATTTTACAGTTAAGGAAACTGAGGCAGATAGAATTAAGCAACTTGTCCAGCATCACACACCTAGTAAGTATCTGAGGCCAGATTTGAACTCAGGTCTATCCTGACTCCAAACTACTGCTCTATCCAACCACCTAGCTGCCCAAAGATAGCAAAAGAAAGGCCCAAAGAAGAGAGAAATGAAGACATCTCACTTTTCCCTTTCTCCTATTCTTTTGCACAGGTGTAGATGTGTGGGGTCTATGGGTATGGAACATTGCATATATTTTCAGGATTTTTTATGGTTTGATTCGTCTTACTGTTTTTTGGTTGTTTTTTTTTTTGCCTTAATCCAGAGAAGCCCATTATAAAACATATGGCTACCAGGTAAGGGGTTTAGCCACCTGAGTACCCCAAAACCTCCTGTCTATCCAAATATATAGTGGAACTAACACTATTTGGAGTTAGAAGACTTAGATTTAATACCATTTCCTAGGGGGCAGCTAGGTGGTGCAGTGGATAGAGCACCGGTGCAGGAGTCAGGAGGACCTGAGTTCAAATCTAACCTCAGACACTTGACACTCACTAGCTGTGTGACCTTGGGCAAGTCATAACCCCAACTGCCTCATCCTAGGTCATCTCCAGTCATCCTGATGAATATGTGGTCACTGGATTCAGATATCTCTGGAGGAGAAGTGAGGCTGGTGACCTGCACAGCCCTCCCTCACTCAAAACAAAGTCAAGTGCAAGTCATGTCATCATTTCTCTGATGGCATGGTCTTCTTCGGCAACAAAAGATGAACAAACATCATTTCCTAGCCACGTGCCCTTGGGCAAGTCACAACCTCTCTGGCCCTCAATTGCTTAATCTGTAAAATAGAGATAATAACAACAGGAGCTACCTCACAGGTTTGTTCTAAGCATCTGCGGAGGGAAGACGCATTGTAAGAAGAGTGCTATCTAAATGCTCCCTATTATTTCTATCTGTGTGGGTGGAGAGAGTATACACACTGATGAAATCGTATCTATTGAACTATCTCTGTATATTAGACTCTGTGGGTGTCTCTCAGTGGGTCTGAGCCTGTGACTGTGTGCATATATTTGTCAGTGTATCTTCATTTGTTTTTGTATATCCTGGTGTATGTCTGTTATATCCTTGGGTATATCATCAGTGGGTGGGTGAGTGACACGTGACTCTGCCTCTGGGTACATGTGATGCTAAGATACCTCAGCCCCTGTGCAAAGAGTGTGCCCACAGCAAGCAGCAGATGGGGAGTGGGCGGCAAGTTGGTGATGAGCAGCGAACACAGAAACCAAAAGGGCTTCTGTAACTTCTGCATGCACTGCTGTGCCCAATACCCACTCCACCCCACCCCACACATCTGTGTCTGCATCTCAGTGACAGGCTCTGTGGCTAACCCATGCCATAGTCACCTAGAGTCTGGGTTGGCACTCGTCTAAGACTGCCTTCTGCTCATCCACCTCTGCAGGGTGTGGTCTTACCTCACTAAGGAGCACTAGTCCTGGGGCTGGGTGCTGGATGCTAGATGCTTGGGGCTATTCCCAGACCCTGTCTTATAGAATCATGGGGTTATTGCTGGAAAGGACGTTAGAGATCATCCAGTCAAGCTCCCCTCCCCCCCCCTTTTTTTAAACAGGAGACACCCATGACTAGGGAGATTATAACTTGCCCAAAGGTATGCAAAGGTAGCCTGGTCAGGATTCAAACTTGTGACTTTTGATCCCAAATACAAGTCTTTTTCTACTACCCCTCCTTGCTTTCCAAGGTGTCTCTGGGTTTCTAATATTTCTATGAAGTTGTTAAGTGTGACATTACAGTGTGCATACTGTGTGTTCCATCTGTATGTGTAATGGATTTCCTGACACAGGGTGTGTATCTCTGTGTGTAAGAGACATATGGTCACGGTGTGTAAGCTCACATGTTCCCTCCTTGTCTCCCCTGCCTCCCAGTCCTGTTTTTCTTAAGTTATATAAGTGTCTGATGGGCTGTGCCAGGACTGAACTATGGGCGCCCCCTGCTGATAGCCTTTAGAACTCACAAACTGGGGATAGAGGGGAGTGTATGCACCTTTCTTTGAGGGACCCAAAACAGACTCTCTGTTCAGTCCCTAGCTCCTCCCCACTCCCAGCCCATGCCTCTGCCCCTAAGCCATGAGTCTCAGGGTTGAATATTTGGCTTTTTGAAGAGAAGAGAAGGAGTCAGGGGAGAAATGAGGATAAGTCCTCCCTCCACTAAAAGGGGTGGGGGGGAGGCAGATCACAACCTATTCCTGGTTTGTTTTTTTTTTTTTTTGCTATTCTCGTTCATGTCTTTCCATTAATCCTACATAGAGGGGTCCACTCAACATAACAGAGACCTTCCATGGTGGGGGGGCAGCGGGGTGAACTAGACTGATGATTCTACTGGCATAGAGAACTCTGTTGTTGGAACTGCCATTACCCATGCAGATTGCTTTGCAAAACAGCACAAGAATTCTTAACTTGAAGGGGTGGGGGGGGAAGCATGTTCTGCAAACTTGCTTTAAAAAATAGTCTGATGAGAGTATTTTTTTAACATTCATTTAAAAAAATTTTTGAATACCAAATTCTCTCCTTCCCTCTAGCCCCTGCCTCATCCATTGAGAAGGCATATGATACCCATTATACATGTGAAGTCATGCAGAACGTATTTCTATATTAGCCATGCTACAGGGACAACAAAGCAAGAAAAATAAAGTGAAAAACAATAAGCTTTAATCTGTACTCAGATTCTCTCTCTGGAAGTATATAGCATTTTTCACCATGAGTCCTTTGGAATTGTCTTGGATCACTGTACTGATCAGGGCAGCTAAGCCATAGTTATCACTGTTACTGATGACTGTATTTCAGTATAATTGGTTTCCTCTGACTTTTATTTTACGTGTTTAAAAACCTCATTCACGGTGTCTGGCACATAATACATACTTGTTGGCTTGACTTGAGAAGGGGCTCATAGGCTTCATCAGACTACCATTAAAAAGATCTTAAAAAGTTGTCTGGGACCACTGAGAGGTTGTGACTTGCTCAGAATCACAAAGCCTACATGCGTCAGAGGTAGGCCATAAAGCCAGGTCTTACTAATATAGGACTGGTTCTCCATCCATCACATGATGCTGTCTCTGGTTCTTTTTTAGTATTATTTCAAGTCAGTGCAGAGCTTGATCATTTGATCTGTCATCTCTCATTCTCGCTAAATGGTAAGCCTACCTTTTTTTGTGGTCCTAATTCAATTCAATTAAACAGGTGTGTCTGAAGGGCCTACTATAATAAGCTAGGCATTGTGCTAGGTGCAGGAGGTACAAAGATAAAAAAGAAATAATCCCTATTCTTAAGAAGCTAACATTCTACTGGGGGGAGGGGAAATAGCATGTACATAGATAAGTAAATACGAACTATTTTTCCCCCAGAGGATAAGAGGGCTCTAACAACTGAGAAGATCAGAAAGAAAAAAAACCAAACAAACATTTGGGTAAGAGTTGAGTCTGGAAGAGAGCTAGATATTCCAAGAGGTGGAAGTAAGATGGAAACGCATACCAGTCGTGGGGTACAGACAGCCTAGGCAAAGGCATGGAGGTGGAAAAGGGAATGCTGTGTACGGAAACCTCAAGTAGGCCAGGTTGTTTGAAATATCCTGTAAAAGAGAGTCCCTGGTACCGTTTATCATGCTACTTTCTCATTAAAAAGTCATTATTGGTAATGTGTTATAGCCTACACACTTTTACAGACGATGTCCCTTTCCACTGACCTTTGAAGTCACCATTTTGGCTTTTCTAAGATGGTGTTTCATGAGTCACCATCACTAACTCAATTTAATTCAACATTCGATATACTATTTATTATTGAGAATATTGAATTAAAAAAAAAGATGGGTCTTTACAGCAGAACGCAGCTTTGAATCCTTAAAAGTGCTGCATTCATTTCTCAAATTGTATGCCAGAATGTTAGTAAAAATGAGAACTCTGCTCTTTCTGCCCCTCAACCCTGACTGGGTCCTGGAGGTGCTCGCAGGAGAAAAGGACTGGAGGGGATAGATAAGGAAGTTTTCTTTCCCTGCTCTGAGTTCTCAAGCTCCTTCTCAAAGGCCCTCTGTTCTCAACCACTCATACCTTTCTCAAAGAGACACAGAGATGAAATTCTCCCTTTACTTGGCTTCCTCCTTGTTCCTACGACCAGCCTCCTCTTACAGACAGAGTCCTGCCTTTTTTTGTCTGCAAGATTCCTGCAGCTCCAGAACCTTAGAGCAGGAGTGGACTGCCTATGTGCTAACGATAAGCTAATGATAAGGGGCCAGGCTATTATCTGTGAGGAGAAACAAGGAACCAATGAATTTATTGATCTTTTACCAGGTGCCAAGTACAAAAACAAAAACAGTTCCTATCCTAGAGGAGATTACACTCTAAAGAAGGTGACGAAATGTACACACCAGTATATTCAGAATGCATGCAAAAGGAATACAAGGTAGTTTGGGGAGAAGAAGCCTAATGGCTGGGGACAGGATTGGGGGATCAGACCAGAAAAGGTTTCATGCAGAAGGGGGCACTTGAGACTAGTCTTGAAGGAAACCAGGGATTCCACAATACTGAATCTGGAGTCAGAAGACATCAGTTTGAATTCTATCTCTGCTCCTGATGAAGTAGGTGCCCTTGAACAAATCACTGCCCAGCTCTGAGCCTCAGTTTCCTTGTCAGCAAAATGAGGGGTTGAATTAGAGGATGTCTACCTCAGATCCCTCTTTTCAACCTCTAAATCTTGTGGTTCTGTGAATCACAAGTGCCAGACAGGAAGGAACCGAGGTAGATCCTCTCACCCAGCCCAGGCCTGCAGGCAGCACCCTTCTCGCCCCACCCCGGGTCTGGTCTCAGCTCTTCCACGTAGACGAAATTCCTCCTGTTGCATAAGTTTCCTCTCTCTTTTTCTAGCAGCAATGGAGACCAAAAGCAGCGAGCTTTCATTCTTCCACGAAGCTCTGAGTGTGCTCTCACCCTTCTTTCTGAGCCTACCCATTCACTTGTCCCAGCCCTCCCCCCAGGTACTCCCAGCCAGCTGGGAAGGCCCCAAGGCCCAGAAGGAAGCAGCCCCCCCCAAACCCTCGCTGACGTCACTTGCTCCTGGCTTCTTTCTCCCCCTCAAGGGGTACGCCCCTCTCCTGAAGTTGGGGGGCCAGCGAGGCCCTTGGGGCAAGCTGGAGGGGACTGGGGAGAGAGGCAGCGCCAGGGGACGAGGCACTGGGAATCAGAACGGGAGACAAGTGCCAACCATTGGCCCCCGGAGAAGGGGAGGGGAAGAGGCTGGGCAGAGGCGGGGCCTGGGCGGAGTCCTGCCCAGCGGAGGGGCCAGCCTGGCCCAGAAGCGCCAGGGGAGGGAGGGGGAAGGCGGGCGGGGAGGAGGCAGAGGAAGCAGGGGACGCGGCCGCCCGGGCTTGGTGCGCCTCTCTCGTCCAGCCGGGCATGCGCCCCCCGAGCCCTTGGCCCCCCAGAGCCCGAGCGCCCCCCGGATTCTGCGGCGCGCAGCATGGGAGCCCCCGGGCGCACTCCGTGGCTGCCGCCGCTGCTGCTACTGCTTGGTAAGGAAGCGGAGCCGCGGATCGCCCCGTGCCTTTCCTGCCCTCCGTCCCGCCCGCCCGGCTCGCCCCCTCCCGCCTGAGCCTTGCCCCTTCCCCTGCGCCTGTTTGGCGCAGCAACCTTGGCGGGGACCAGGGCATCCTCTGCCCCGCCGGGGCGCCGGGGCTGGGAGTTTCGTTTCAGCCCCGCACTGACCGCCCCCGGGGCTCCGCCACCCCCGGCCCGCAGGACTGTGCCCAGCTGGCGTCTGTGGCCTCCGGCTGAGCCGATTAGGAAGAGGGGCAGGGGGAGGGAAAGGGGCTTCCCAGCTCCAGGCTCCTCCTCTCCAGCTGTTTGGGGGAGGACGGGGCGAGGAGCTGCTGAAGGGGCTAGCTACCCCACTGAACTCGAACGCCATGGCCAATCTCTGGGGTGCCATACCACCCCGGGTGCGTTTCTCTGTACCAGCATAGCTAGACCCTAGGAGTACTGCAGCTTTCTGTGCCTGGCCTAGGCGTGGGCAGTGCCCGCCCTCGTAATTGCCTCAGAGCTGGTAGGAGGCCAAGGGGCTGACTCTGCCCAAAATCTTTGAAGTCTCCCCTAATTGCCCCCTTGACTTCACTAGAAGATTGTTTCCTCAGGGGCAGTGACCCCTCTTGACCCTACCCCCCCCCCCCCCCGTTTTTGGTCAACTCTGGGTTCCTTCTCTGTTCCTTTACTGTGTCCTAGCTTTCCAGATCCCTCTCAGCTTGGTGCTCCTTTCCAGCCCATTCTGCCCTCCTCCTCCTCTAACCCAAGGCTTCTACTTTCTCCGAATTTTCATCAGGCTCTTAACCCCTTTTCTAGCCAGCTGTCTCATCTCCCTTCCCTCCTCCCCCAGTGTCCACACTATTATAGGTTTCTTACCCATATTTCCCTTCCTGGACCATTTGTCCCCTCCATTAGCTGTTGCAGTTAAGTGGCTAGGCTATAGGCAGTTATGGGGACTTTCTTTTATCACAAAGCCTTGCTCTAATCTACCCCATCCTCCAGTCTTACCAAGTGTGGGGCTCAGAATATATTGGCAAAGACAGATGTGGGAAGTCAGTCTCTGATAACATCAGCTGATCTCTTTGGAGTCTTTAATCCTAAAATCTCTAAGCACCATTTGCCCCTGGCATTGCTGTGTGTAGGGGAACTACCCAGTGCAGACAGGAAATTTAGGCCTTGTGCCTTCCTATGCCCAAAAAAGGTGTCGTGGGAACATGTGCAATTTATGATGTCAGTCAATAACTAGTTAAGGTTTGTTTGACCTGCGCATGAGGGCTTCCTGGAGAAGATAGGGAGTTGGGGGAAGTAAGACAGTGGAAGGATTGAATTGTATTCTAAACGTAGAAAACTGATGCCCCATTTCATTCTCCAGTATTTATTTTAATATTTGAGTCTGAATTGGTAGAGTGTCAGTAATAATTGTCCTAGTCACCTATTTTTAGGCCAGAGATTTGCTAATGCTTCATGATGTCCCCAAACTCCCCAGCTCACTGAGTGGACTCCTGGGTCATGATGGTTGGAAGAAGATGTCTTTTTTCTCCCCACCTGTCCCTGGGGCTGGGCAGCTGGAGAAGTAGGGACCCACGGGAAATGGTTGCTTAGCACATAGCCTGCTTTTCTCGATAGGCAGTATGATGTTCAGGCAGGAATCCTAAGGGTTTTTTGGGGGAAGGGGGAGGATGGGTGTAGGAGGAAGGAGGAAGTAGGTTGGGATAAACCTTGTAGTGGTCAATTCCAAAGATGAGGGTTGCTTTCCCATGGGGATCATGGAGCATCAACTTGCAGGTGTAGGAGTCTGGGAGTGGGGAGAACCGCTCTTATAAACCGAAGGCCAGACCTGATACAGTTGGGTAACTTGGTAGTGGTTTGGTCTCTTTATTGTCTCCCTGGTTATGAAACCTTCTAGAGGCTGGGCCCTTCTGACTCACAGACTCATAAAATTCTAGAACCAAAAGGAACTTGAGAAATAATCTCACATAAATTTTATATTCTACAGATGAGGAAATTGAGTCCTAGAGTGGTGGGATGACTTGCCCATATATATGGACCATTAATGTTAAGTTGAAATGGAATGGAAACAGTGGTATAAAAGTGGAAAGAGAATTATGCTTTACTAGCCTTGGGCAAATTACTTAAATTCTCTAAGCCTACAAAATAAGAATGATAATACTTATACAAACTCCTCCCAGTGGGCAGTTGTAAGTATGCAATGAGAAAACGCATGTAGACTGATTAAATTGTAAAGGCCTAGATGATATTATTGCACACTATCAATTGGTCAAAAAGCATCTATTCACCATTTACTATGTGCCTGGCACTGATGCATTGTACCCTGAGTCCCACATCTAATCCTCCCCCTATTCTTTTGACCCTTAGGTGATCAAGTCAGGAAGAAGCAGCCGTGAATTTTAGAGAATGTTAGAGATGGTTAGGGGAAATTGAGAATCAAAGATTCCCAGTTCTCCTCATTACTTCTTGGTCCCTGTTAGAAAGTGGTGAATAGGAAGTGGCCTCAGAATTCCAGGCTGAAGGGTTCTGGAACACTAGATGATTGAGGCTGTAAGAACCCACGTTTTTCTGGTGGGAGGAGGAGTCAGGCCATGACAGTTCGACCTGAGATTTCATCTGGCGCTAGTGTTTCCCTCCAACCCTAATCCCCAGGGACACTCCCATGGGAACCTGGGAAGGTAAAGATAACTAGAGAAATATTGGAGAGTGAGGCAGCCCTGGAACTGAAGGCACCGTGGGAGAAATAAGGAGAGGGAACAGACCTCCAGCAAAGCTCAACAAGGAATGTCTTGGGGGTGGGGGGTTTGGACAATCTGTGGGGATCTTTTCTCATCCCCTTCTCCCATGGAGGGAGGTGCTCAGCCTATGAGAACTTTAGAGAGAGGGAAAGGAGAGGGTTGACATGATGCATGACATGAAATGAATATGTAAATTAGATGCAAATCACTATGCAAGTCAGGCTCTATTGTTTAGGCCCTTGGGAGACAGAAGGGGCCAACCGCAGTAAGATAAGTTGGGGAGGCTGGCAGAGGATCCTGTTAGAGATGTCAAGATTCTACGGGGGAGGATGATAGCATGATGGCTCTCATGGGGGCAGGCTTTGGCATTGATGGCCTCAGCTGCAGGAGTATCTGTCTATTGAGGTGGAGAAATCAGTGAGCTCACCGTCCACAGCTGGAGAGGGTAGTAGTGGGGGATAGCGCATTGTCCCGGGAGGAGGAATGACTCCATCTGCATCTAGGCCCTGCCCAGCTTGGGGCTACTGGCTCCATTGTTCCATGGCCCCAGGTGGCACAGCCCCTACTAGTATGAGCAGCTGAGACAATGGGCCCTTCTGAACCTGACCTTCACTCATTTCCCATCTTTTAAGGGCAGAGGGGCAAGCTGGTATCAGTGGAATACATGATAGGAAATGCCCATTCCCACTCTGGGAATCCCACAATCAGGGAAACCCTCCCCCACCCTCACAGTGCCATCTCTGAAGGAGACATGGTGATGGTAAGCAGAATAGAGAGATCTAGGAAGAGTGAAGCAGGGAATAAGTCTCTTCTGCTCTACCGCTTTCATTTATGATTAAGACCCAGATGCCCATTCTCCCAATATCTCCCAGGTGCCCTGCTGGTGAATGACCTTTCAGATCAGGGGTCCTGTCATCCTTGACATGCCCAATGTTCCCTTCAGGTGTGTGTGGTGCCCGGGAGGTGGTGATGCCTAAGGGACCCCTGTACCGAGTGGCAGGCACTGCCATCTCCATCTCCTGCAACGTCACCAACTATGAGATTCCCCCCTCGAAGCAAGACTTTGAGTGGTTTCTCTACCGACCTGAGGCCCCTGAATCAGCATTGGGCATAATCAGCACTCGGGACAGCCGCTTCTCATATGCTGTGTTTGGACCCCGGGTGGCATCGGGAGATATTCAGGTTCAGCGGCTTCAGGATGATGCTGTGCTGCTTCATATCTCACGCCTGCAGACCCAAGATGCTGGTGTTTATGAGTGCTACACACCATCTACTGATGCCCGATACCTAGGCAGCTACAGTGGCAAGGTGGAACTAAGAGGTACCAGGGCTGCTGGGGCATGAGAGGGTGGAGCATTCTCTCTGTTAAAGAATTGCTGATGTGGAAGGGACCTTAAAGGTTGAGTCCAACTATTGATCCATGATGAAGAAAGTCCCAGCAAAGCTAAGGCTAGAACCCAGGCCGGCTGGCTCCTTGGCTGGTATTTTTTACACAATACCACACAGCCTTTCAAAAGAAGTCACTTTGAGCATCCCTTTTTGTTCTGGTTGGGGAAGCCCCAGGGAGTCCCCAGAAAGGTCTAGTGGGAACGCTACAGAAGTTTCTTTGCAACTTGGAAAGCTCTACCTACATGGCTTGGAGAAGAGGGAATTTTGCTTACCCTCTTAAGATTTTCTTATCTGTTTGGGGAAATAGAATAGACATATATACATGTATACACATACGTATATGTACATATACATATGTGCACACATGTGTATATGTGTGTGAATAAGCAGCTTAAGATCTCAACTTCCTGATGTGCACAACCACAATCCTCATTCTAACTATTCTCTCTTAGTCCTTCCAGACTTGTTGCAGGTGTCTGCTGCCCCTCCAGGGCCCCGAGGCCGCCAGGGCCCATCCTCACCGCCACGCCTGGTAGTTCCAGAGGGCCAGGAATTGGCCCTTGGCTGTGTGGCTCGGACGAGCACCCAGGAACACACACACCTGGCAGTGTCCTTTGGGCGGGCAGTACCTGAGGCACCTGTGGGGAGGGCAACCCTACAAGAGGTGGCCGGGCTTCGGCCTGACCTGGCAGTGGAGGCTGGGGCACCCTATGCTGAACGATTGACTGCAGGCGAGTTGCGGCTGAACAAAGAGGGTGCTGAGCAGTACCGGCTAGTGCTGGGGGGTGCCCAGCCAGAGGATGCTGGCACCTACCACTGCACTGCTGCTGAATGGATCCAAGACCCTGATGGCAGCTGGGCCCAGATTGGGGAGAAGCGGGCAGTGCTGGCCCATGTGGATGTGCAGACCCTTGGTGAGTGTTCCTAGCAACCAATTTGGGCCTTTGGCTTGGTATTAAAGAGGGCATAGCAAAATTGGGGCAGGGATAGGTGCCCACTGTGTTTTAGGTGTTAGATTGAACAAGATGAGCCTAGGCTGGTTCTAGAAATTCATTTCCTGGGGAGCAGCGTGGGTTGGCATTGATGCCCCCATTATCTGCTTCTGGGCCTTCCCCTATTCAGATCCCTGGAATTGGCAGTGGCCAGGCCTCAGGCACATGGCTTAAGGATGAAGGCAGGATTGTCTGATGCAGTCTGTTTTAGTTTGCTTTTCTTCCCAAGAGGGAGGATGGGGGTGAAATCTTTCTTAAGGATATTGTTTTGGATGAGAAACTTAAGTCATGATTGTGAGGTTGAAGAATCCTATATCCTGACTACTTAGTAATCACCTCTTTCTTCTCTGATCCTCCCACCCCACTGTATGTTTCAGCCAGCCAGTTGGCCGTAGTTGTGGGCCCTGGGGAGCTGCGGGTAGGCCCTGGAGAGCCCCTAGAGCTGCTATGTAATGTATCAGGGGCACTGCCCCCACCAGGGCCCCATGCTGCCTACTCTGTGGGCTGGGAGATGGCACCTGCAGGGGCCCCTGGGCCTGGGCACCTAGTGGCCCAGTTAGACACAGAGGGCATAGGCAGCCTGGGCCCAGGCTACGAGGACCGACATATCTCCATGGAAAAGGTGGCACCTATTACCTACCGTCTGAGGCTGGAGGCAGCCAGGCCTGCTGATGCGGGCACCTACCGCTGCCTGGCACGGGCCTATGTTCGGGGACCTGGGGCCCGGCTTCGGGAAGCTGCCAGTGTTCGTTCTCGGCCCCTCCCTGTGCACGTGAGGGAAGAAGGTAAGAGTGTGTAGAGGGACTGAGGGGGTAAAATTTATATCAGCATGAAGAAAGTTCCTAAAGGGGGGGAGGGGGTCATCTGGAGGATGCCAAGTCCTCCGAGTCCTCTGTCCAAGTAATACCTTTGTCTCCACCAAAGTGATGCCCTCCTTGTTCAAAGCGGGTCCATGCAGAATAACGGCTCGAGCAGGCAAAGGTCACTATTCCATAATTCGCTGACCTCCCCCAAATCTTCATTCTCCTGTGCCTCACAGGTGTGGTGCTGGAAGCTGTGGCATGGCTGGCAGGGGGCACGGTGTACCGGGGAGAGACAGCCTCCCTGTTCTGCAATATCTCTGTGACGGGTGGGCCCCCAGGACTAAGGCTGGCCACCAGCTGGTGGGTGGAGCGGTTAGGAGAGCCAGGCCTGGTTCCACCCCCTCCCCAACTGGTTGGTGGCATGGGCCGGGATGGTGTGGCAGAGTTGGGGATCCGGCCAGGTGGAGGTGCTGTCAGTGTGGAGCAGGTTGGGCCCCGAAGCCACCGACTGAGACTACATGAGCTGGGGCCACAGGATGAGGGAGTATACCACTGTGCCCCCAGTGCCTGGGTGCAGCATGCCGACTACAGCTGGTACCAAGCAGGCAGTGCCCGTTCTGAGCCCATCACCGTCTACCCCTACACCCTTCGTGAGTAACCTCCCTCAACAACCGTTATACTGTGACCCCCATACATTCAACTTTGACTCCTGCCCTTACCTTATGGGGCTATTGTGAGGAAAACACTTTGTAAACCTTAGAGGATTTCTAGAAAGGAGAGCAATGTTTGAGCCCCTTAAATCACACCCCCTTATCCACACCATGAACTGTGGGAACTGAAGCTGGTGTAGGTAGAGGGCTTATTGGGAATCGGAGGAGTAGATTTGGGGAAGGCCAAAGCTACGAAAAGCGGGGAGAAGGGGTGACAATGTCACTGACAGATTCTCTTTCTTTTCTTCCTTTTCAGCCCTGGATACTCTGTTTGTGCCCCTGCTGGTGGGTACAGGGGCTGCCCTGGTCACAGGCATCACCATCCTTAGCACTGTCACTTGTTGCTTCATGAAAAGACTGAGAAAGCGGTGAACTCTAACCCACCCATGGTGAGATCCTGAGACCCCCAGAAATAGCAGTACTCCTTACCCTCCTGACCTTTTCCCACTGGAAGAAAGGCTATGACATTAGATGCTTTAGTTCTACCCTATGTCCTTGCCCCAAGATCCTACGTATCCATTCAAGGCTGTTTTCCTTTGGGGTATCAGGCTGTGCACCATAATGAGGTTAGGTGAGAGAACAAGCCCAAACTCACCTTTTACATTCTCCTTCAACTCTTTCTCTTGTTTCTGTAGGTACAAGAAGTCTTCCAGTTCAACTCCCAGTCCAACGTCAGTTGCCTAAACTTCCTCTACCCTATACTCCCAATCTGGCCCTTCTGTCTCCTGCCCTGTTTATTTATTTGGGGGGAACCAGGATTTCCCCCTCTGCTCTGCCAGGCTGGGAGGTTTTCCAAAGCCGCAGGCACGGCCCCAATCCTTCTACTTGCCTCAAGTGGAGATCAGTGCCCTTCTCCCCAGTGTCCCCCAAATCCTGGCTCACTTTTCTGACCTTTTCCCCTTTCCATAGACCTGACCTTACCCCTTACCCCAAAACTGTTTTTTCTAAAATGTGAATAAAAGTTTTTTAAATAAAATCTGGTACTAGGCATATCCTTCCTCTTTCTGTTCCTAAGGAGCTGGAATTAGTGTTAATGTATATGTAGAGGGGGACCATAGAAGGGAGATAGTAAAGACTGACAAGCCTATAAATTAATGGATCAATATCAGCCTGGACAGATGTTCTCTGCTGCTCTGTTTAGCCCTATTCTCTTCAATATTCTTATCAGTGATTTGTATCCAGGTACAATTTTGGCCTGACATAAATCTGGAAGGAAGCAAATATCTTGGTTGGCCAGAATCAAAAGACTGCAAAATCTCTACAGACTGAAATGGGTTGATAGTAACAAGATGAATTTTAATAGAGACAAATATAAAAACCCACCATTGGGTTCAAAAAAGGTCAACTGTACAAGAACAGGAAGGGGGAGATGGGACAGTCCATGTGGGAAAGATCTGGAAATTCCAGGGGACTCTAAGTTGAGTATAATCAGCATTGTGATGATGTAGCAAAAATACAAGCAAAAGAAACTAGGTTGCCTTGAGAGACAGTGTCCAGGAGAGGGAGGTGATAGTCCCGTGGTACTTTGCCTAGATCTGACCCATCTGGAGTATTGTGGCTAATTTATTATGCCACGTTACATGACACGTAATGACTGACAAAATCAAGGATGCCTTAAGGTGGATGGAGGATGGTGAGGATCCAACATCACAGCATAAATGATGGGCCGAGGAAACTGGCATTATTTAGTCTGGAGAAAAGAAGGCTTGAGAAGGCCAGGGTGGCTGTTCTTAAGTATCTGAAGGGTTGCCATTTGAAATTTTTAGGTTGCTATAATAAGCCAGTGTGATGGAAAGAGTGTTTGGACTTGGAATGAGCAGATACCTGTATTCAGATTCTACCTCCAACATATTAGCTGTGTGATCAGGGAAAAGCTTATTGACTTCTCTAAACCTCTATTTCTTTATAAATGAAGATAATTTCTCTAGCACTCACCCCAAAGGGCTATCACAAGGAGCAAATGAGCATTTTGCAAGCCATAAAGCAAAGACAGAAATATGAGCTACTATTAGAATTGAACCCAGGAGGCAAAATTGCAGTCAATCGGTGGAAGTTTCAGGGAGACAGATATATGTTCAATGTAAGAAAATATTTTCTAGTAACTGCATTTATTCAAAACAGCATAAGTTGACCCTGATATTTTAGAACCAGAGGGTAAAATAGAAATTGAAAGAATTCACCAATTACCTCCTGAAAGAGATCCCAAAATGAAAACTCCCAGGAATATTATATCCAAATTCCTGAGCTCCCAGGTCAAGAAGCAAATATTGCAAGCAACCAGAAATACTTCAAATACCATGGAGCCACAGTCAGAATAACACAAGATTGAGCAGCTACATTAAAGGATCAGAGGGTGTGGAATATTATATTCTGGAGGGCCAAGAAGCTAGAGTTACAACCCAGCAAAACTGAGCTGTAATTCTTCAGAGGGAAAAAACACGGATATTCAGTGAATTCCAGAGAACTTCATCAAGCATCCTTGATGAAAAGACTAGAGCTGAATTAAAATTTGACTTTCAAATACAAGAATCCAGAGAGGTGTAAGTACGAAACAGAAATAAGGGATTCAATTAGGTTAAACTGTTAACATCCCTATAAAGGAAGATAATACTTGTAACTTCTAAGAATTTTCTCATTATTAAGGCAATGAGAAGGAATATAAACAGAGACATGGGTGTGAATCGAATATGATGGGATAATATCTAAAAAATAAAAAGAGATGAGAGAGGAATGCACTAGGAGAAGGGGAAAGGGAGAGGTAGAATTGGGTAGATCATCTCACACAAAAGAGGCATGAAAGAATTTTTACAGTGGAGGGGAAGATGGGAGAGGTAGGGGTGAGCATTTGAACCTTACTCTCATCAGAACTGGCTCAAAGAGGGAATAACACACTCAGTTAGGCATAGAAATCTATATTATAGGAAAGCAGCAAGGGAAGGAGATGAGAAGTGGGAGGAGGTTGATAGAAGAGAGGGCAGATAGGGAAAGGTGGTAATCAGAAGCAAAATACTTTTGAGAATGGATTAGGTAAAAAGAGAGATGGATAAATAGGGAAAATAGGATGGAGGGAAATACACAGTAATCATAATTGCAAAAAATTTTACAGCATGTTTTTCTGATAAAAGTCTCATTTCTCAAATAGGTAAAAAAGAGTCAAATGTATAAAAATAAGAGCCATTCCCCAATTGATAAATGGTCAGTTTTCAGAAGAAGTAATCAAAGCTATCTGTAGTCACATAAAAATGCTCTAAATCACTACTGATTAGAAAAATGCAAATTAAAACAACTCTGAGGTACCTCCCCATACCTATCAGATTGGCTAATATGACAGAAAAAGAAAATGATAAATGTTGAAGGGGAGGTGGGAAATTTGAGACACTAATGCATTGTCCAGGAAGTTGTGAACTAATTCAACTGTTCTGGAAAGCAATTTGGGACTATGCCCAAAGAACTATAAAACGATACCCTTTGACCCAGAAATACCACTCCTAGGTCTGTATCCCAAAGAGATAAAAAACAAAAAGAAAAAGGACCTATATGTACCCAAATATTTTTAGCAGCTCTTTTAGCGGTGGCAAAGAGTTGGAAATTAAGGGGACACCCATCATTTGGGCGAAAGGCTGAACAAGCGGTGGCATATGATTGTGATGAAATACTACTGTACTATAAGAAATGACAAGCAGGATGTTCTCAGAAAAACCTGAAAAGACCTACTTGAACTGAGACAAAGTGAAATGAGCAAAACAGAAGAACATTGAACACAGCAGCAGCAACACTGATCAATTGGGAATGACTTAGCTATTCTTAGCAATAAAGATGTATGATGAAAAATTCTTGAACTGATGAATACAGATCAAAGCATAATTTAAAAAATTTTTCTTTATTTTTCTTTTTTTGGCCTATTTTTTTCACAACATAAATAATATGGAAATATGTTTTGCATGACTACACTTGTATAAGCTATATCAAATTGCTTGCCTTCTCAAAGTGGGATGGAGGAGGTGGGGAAGGAGGGAGGAAGAAAATCTAGAATTCAAAATTTAAAAAAAAACAAATGTTAAAAATAGTTTTAAAATATAATTGGGAAAATAAAATATTGAATAAATCTATTTTAAAAAATAAAAAATAAATTTAAAAGCTGAATAAAAAACCCAGCATGAGTTGCCCCAGGAAGGTATGGGTTCCTCCACAGTAGAAGTGTGAAAGTGGAGGCTGTACATTTATTAGAGATGTTGTAGAAAAGTCTTACATTTTCATTAAGGTTGATGATTTTTAAAATTCTTTGAGATTCCCCCTGGGAGATTCAGGTCCCTTTTCATCACACATACCATCTGACCTCAGTTCCATGCACTATGCTAAGGTCACATGAGTTGTATGAGCTATTATTGCTCAGGTGAACTTTAACTGGGCTCCAAATACAAGTGAGAGTACAGATCAAAGAACTGCCCCAATTCTGTTGACCACTTCATTCAGCCTTTGGGGACAGAAAATCCTTGAAGCAGCTCCCCTACTTTTATACAGTCGCCAGTTTTGCGCTCTCCACCCATAGTTCCCATCTCCTGGACCCTGGACCAGATTCAGGGCCCTCTGCCCATCTTCCTTTATGACCATCATTCTGCCTATGACAACAATAGAAAAGAAGTCACTGATGGTAACTTAGGGGATGAAAAAAACAGAACTAGAATCTACAGTGTGTATGAATGTGAGTATTTCCACTCTAGTTTTGTGTATCCAGACACACAAGCACATAGTTCTGCCTCCAGCTCTTGAGGAAATTTCACAGATGGCCCCACCTCACAGCTCATTCTAAATGGATTTTCCTGTTCCCAGGCAACAGAGAGGCTCCCCTGAATCTCTGCATTTTTGGAGTGAGTTTTCACTCACTTCCCTGATCACAGAATTGAATGTCACAGCTAACAGAGATCACCTAATCCAACCCCTCTCAGGACAGATGAGAAAATCAAAGCACAGACAAGTTATATAACTTGTTCAAGGTCACAACTAGTTAGTGTCAAAAACAAAACTGCTCTCCCAGTTGCCAATCCGGTGCCCTTTCCACAACCATGGTTCTCAGCTCAAAGACTGAACTAAGAATCACAGAATCTTTTGAGTTGGGAGGGGCTGCAGACATGTACCTCCTAAACTGAGTAGGAATTCCTTCCATGACATTGCTTAGAAGGGGTCATTTACCTGCCTTTTGAAACTCTCCAGTAATGGCAATATTACATCTTATGAGGGCAAGCCCTTCCATTTTTGGACAGCTGTGAGGATTTTTTTCTTGTACTTAAAGATATCTGTAATTCCATCCATAGGGATTTTTCCTCCAACAACATAGATCACAATTCATCCATATTGGTCCATTCTATGAAACTCTTGTCTATGTGATGTCTTCCCACTTGTTTGCCATTGGGGTCTGTCCAATATACTGGAAACCTTCTTTGCTTTCTTCTGAAGTGAAGACAAAGGTATAGCACATGGGCTATCCATAGGCCATCCCTTCCTCTTACCACATGAATAGTCCATCTTCTCTTCCTGTCATACAATCCTTGGACGATGTCTTTTATTCCTGCTCACATTTCCTCATCATTAAAACATTGTAACCAATCTACCATGCCTTCTCCATTGCTCTTTGGGTGATACTCATCTGTGTTCCATGTCTTGCTTCCTACAGTAACACCAATGAAATGTCACTGGTGAAAAAAGAGTAAGTAACTCCCGGGAAGCTTGGGGTGAGTAAAAGAGCTCTGTAATTTCCTGAAAGCAATTCAATATAATTGATTTTCTTTGCAATCTGGTGTATCTTAAGCATTTAAAATGAAAACTAATACTTAATTTAAATTTAAGAACACTATTCTGAGAAGGGATCTGTAGGCTGTACCAGACTGCAGAAAAAAGCTAAAACCCCCTGCTCTATAGAGTATCTATCCAAATATATGCTGACATATGGGCAACGGATATCCTTCATTCACTTGGTCTTTCTCATGTAGTTAGACATGCCAAACTCCTTTGAGTGCTTGCAGATCTCTGTCATTAGGCCCTGTATTATCCTTGGGCTTGATACAATCAGAATAATGTCATGCACAAACAGGAGCATCTGGAGGATGTCACCATCTATGTGGAATCCCTCCTCAATCTGAACTTTGCATATTCTCCATCATAGTGGCAAACACCTTTGGCAAGAATACAATCCGTCTCTCTGATTTACACTTTGACTCATATTGTTGTCAGAGGGTTATTAAATTGGGTTATTTCTGTTGTGGCATCTTCCAAGTAATCTTGAATGGTCTTGATGTACTGATTAACTCATGAAAGTGAGATCATTAAAGGAGTTATGTATTTTCCTGAAGTCCATCTCACCTGCTCTCCTCTTTTTTTTTCTATATCAAGCAATAAGCATTTATTAAGCACTTACTATGGGCTAGGCATCATGCTAGGCACCATGGTAGGTGTGGAGGATACAAATGTCCTACTCTCAAGGAGTTTGACTATGAAGCTTTCCACCTAATGATTCTATATCTGCCCTCTGGTGCCAAGCAGAGCAAACATGGACCCCAAAGGCCCCTTCCAGTTCAGAATCCTGTGATTTTAATCTGAACAAGAATCCTTCTACAACATCTCCAACAAGTGGCCATCCAGCCTCTGCCTCCTGCTATAGGGAACTAACTACTTCCTAAGGCTGAATAGTTCTATTTTTGGACACTCGAATTGTTATTAAGTTTTCCTTTATATTGTACTGAAACCTGCTGCTCTGTGATGTCCATCCATTGTTCTTAGTCACGCCTACTGGGACTAAGCACAAAATGTCTATTCTTCTATGTGATAATTCTTCAAACACCTGAGGATAGTTATCATGTCTCCTCTAACTTTTTTTGGTTTTGACCAGCCTAAGCATCCCATTTTCTTTGAATGGTCCTTACATGGCACAGTCTCCAGTTTCCTTGTCATCCTAGTTATTCTCCAGAGGCACTCTAGTTTGTTAATGTCTTTCCTAAAATATGGCACCCAGAAAGGAAAGCAATATTTCAGATAGGGCTTGACCAGAATGGAGGGCTCCCTTGCTCTGAACACTACACTATTCAACGCAGTCTAGGGATGCATTTTTGTTTTTATTTTGGCTGCCATGTTATGCTATTGATACACTGAACTTGTAACCCACTGAAACCTATACATCTTTTCATAGGAACTGGAATTCCCCCATTCTCTTCTAAACTTTTCTGAAGCCAAATACAGGAATTTACTTTTATCCTCATTGAATTCCATCTGATTAGATCCTTCCCCCACCTCCCAAAGTTTCAATCCAATGCTTCATCATGGTATGAAGGTGAATCTTAGTTCTTGAAGGCAATGTCCATGGAGTAAAAATACTGTTGAGTCTTGATCAGACTTAAAGACTTTCAATGTAGTCCTCATGACAGAGGATAAGAATACCTAATATTTATATAGCACTTATGATGTACCAGGCATATACTAAGCACTTTACAATTATTCTCTCATTCAATCCTCACAATAATTCTGGGAGGTAAACTCTATTATTATCCCCATTTTACAAGTGAGGAAACTGAAGCAAGTAGAGGTTATGTTACTTGCTCAGGGTCACAAAGTTAGTAAATGTCTGAAACTGGACTTGAACACAGGTCTCCTGGCCTCCAGGCCTGGTATTCTTGCCAGTGCACCACCTAGCTGCCTAATGATGTCTTCTGTCTGAGAATCAGCCTAGCTAAGTGTCAAGGAAGTTATTACCAGGCTAACCACGGGTTCTAGAGGTTCTATGAGTGTAGAATAATCTTCAAATATATCCATTTAGATATCAATGAGCTATAATCTGTATTGGCAGAGGGTCTGTCCAGGCAGGTGATGTCATGGGTCTTTGCAGTATTGAAATAAGTAGACTGACCCCATCATACTAGTCTGCTGGGATCTTTAGGGATCCTGACTCTATCATCCAGATATAGATGTCATCAAATTTGCCTCCCAATTTTAGGTCTCCTGCACATTTGGCAAACAAGCATGCTGCCTCTCACACTTATTAGCCATGTGACCACAGTAAAATCATTTCAGTTCTCAGAGTCTCAGTTTCCTCATTTGTAAAATGGGAATAAAAATACCCACAGTACTTACATGATTTAGTCTATTGTGAGACTAAAACAAAAAGAAGTAGGGTGTGGTATAAACGTTAAGCACTCTATAATTACCATCTGTTACTAGCAGTAGTAATAATAACTTTGAAAAGGACCCCAAATGTCTTGTATTTCCTTCCCTGAAAGAAGTTTGGCTCTTGAGCATCTCCCATCACTGAGAATCCTGTTGTTCTGTCCCCCAGGGAGATTCATTCCCATCCTTATCCACTCTCTCGTACACACACACACACACACACACACACACACACACACACACACACACACACACACACACACACACACACACACACGCCTGGAACAGACCAGACCTGGGCCTATGGTTCTTCCCCCCAGAGGGGATGTAAGTTTATTAAAGAGCAGGAGTGAGTATGAAGTCACAGATGTGAAGCAAAAGGCCCTTACTAAGCCAGTACTGCCATATACATCCTTCCTCCCTTTTGAGGGCAGGCAGGATTCGGGTGTGGGTGCCCTTGGCCAGTGGCTATGTTTTCTTTCACTTCCTTTAAAGACCAGCGCCAGAGGTTTGCCTCCCTCTCATCACACCTTACCATCCCAGCTTTGCCCCCACCCTTATCACTCATGATTTGGTCCCAGAGGCCTCTGCTCTTTTAATTACTGGGTCAGAAGGGTGAGAAGGGCAGGCAGGGCATGAGAGGATATGGAAGGGAGATTGTTTCTGGGGGGGCTCCCAGTCCAAGCAGCACAGACAGACAGCAGGCCACGGTCACAGTCAAAGTCGTCATTGAATCTTGTCTCTGCTCCATTCCTCTTACTTGATCCATAACTAACTACACCCTGGTCATCCTTCTCCTAGAAGAGACTGGCTCCCTTGCCATGCCACCACTCTAATTCAATCCTCTCTCTTCAGAGGACTCAGTCCCACAGGATTAACCCAAGTTCGAATCCAACCTTTAAATCTGTAAAGCTCGACTTAAATGCCACATCCCCCAGTCCCCTCATGGATGGGTTACTAGAGTTGCCTCCCAAGATCTTTGTCCCCTTTTTCTCTTGCTTTCAATCCATCTCCTGGTCATCATTGGGCAAATCTCCCTAAAACACACTTCCATCATAATTCCATGTCACTCCCCTGCCGTTGGCTATGGATATCCTGCTCTCTCCTCTCTCTGCCTTTGCAAAGGCTGCCCTCCGTGATCCTCTCCTACCTCTCCACTCCATGTCCCGCCCCCACTTCCTTCCTGAAATGTCCTCCTTCCTCATCCTTACCTCATGTTATCTCTAGCAAGGCTCAGCTTACGTGCCACATCCTAGAGGATGCCTTTCCATCATTTTCCACCCTGTCCTATGCTTCTCTCTGCACTCTCCCCCTTCTCAGTTACTGCATCTTTACCATACACAAAGCATAGTGGATAGACAACTGGCCTTTGAATCCAGAAAGACAGATCAAGTCCCATCTCTGACATATATTGGCTAAGTGGCCTTAGGTAAGTCACTTAATCTTTTCAGAGATCTCGCTAAGATTATAAACTGCAGAAAAGGCACAAACTATTACTCTGGTAAAAGGAATTGGAGAGGAGTTTCTTTAGCCAGCAGTTCCCTTTTCTAAGGAAATCTCTGGTCTGGTCCTTATCCTTATATTTTTACTGACTTCTCTGTGCCCATGTCTTGTCTCCCTCCAATAGAACATAAGCTCCATGAGGGCAGGGACTATTTCATTTTTGTCTCTGTAACCCTCTGCCTGGCACATAGAAAGAACTTAATAAGTGCTTCCTGAACTGTTGGAAAACCATCAATGGTTCTCTGATACCAACTCTGCAGAATCTGAATTCTTAATCCTGAGATTTAAGGCTTTCTTTTCTCTACCATGCTCAGGGATCCCATTTCACCTGGTTCTGTCAAGCTGGTCTGCTCCCATTCCCACCTTCCTTCTACCAGAGTAACCCCTCTAGCCTCTCTTTGCCCACCAGCACAGATCCTTAAATGCTACAGAACTCAGCTCAAAGGTGCTTTGCAAGGCCATTGCCCTTTCCCAGGTTATCTGGCACTGCTCAGCTCTTGGTCTTAGTCTATACTGATTTTCCTGGATTGGTATATTATCTGTTCAGTTTTTTCACACATATTCTTTCTTACCAAATAGATGGCAAGGACAGGGGCCAGTTCCTCTCATGTCCTATGGCCTCTCTCTATGGTGCTTGGGTCAGTGCTCAGTATACAGTCGGTGCCCAGTCAATAGCATTGATTGATTCTCTCCTTCCTCCATCTCCCATCTTGCTCAACAGAGACAAAAGTGATAGAAGACCCTCCTTCTTCAGCTCTGGTTTCCAAAACCCTTGTCTGAATGATCACAACCACTCAAGTGCTCTCTGTCCTCTCCAGGAATAGCCTCCTCTGACCCCTAACTGCCCTGGAGCTAATGTTGGAATCACTCCCAAGCCCTTATCACCCCCATCCCACCCCATAGTTAAAAAATAGATTTGTATATACCTATAATTTTCTTAATATAGAAGTTTTTTAAAAGCCTATCTGAAGAGTCAGTTACCCATGGCTCACTCTTTCTTCCCCTCACACACAGATTCTCTTTCCTCTACCTCAATTCAGAGCTGTATGCCTTACCAGCTGGGGCAGGACAAGTTCCTATATTCCTCTCTCTCTCTTCTATTTTTCCATTTATAAATATTTCTACCCATTCTGCCACTTACCTCTACCTTCTAATGTCCAAATTTTTCTCCCTGTCTCTGTCCTTCCATCCATCCATCCATCTACCCATCTTCTCAGATTCCCACATAACTCCCTAGCCCCATCCACTCAACAACTTAATCCAATCTAATCCTAATCTTATTGCTCCATACATTTCTCTACCCATTTCTCATAAGACTTCAATTTCTGATCTAGTCATATATTTATTAGATCATATCTCTTTCCCCTACCTTCTCATCCAAATACTGATCTGACCCTCTGCCACTCAAATGTGTGTCTATCTTTAAATAGACAAACATAAATACAGTGGTCCACAACCCCCATTCTATCTCCATAGCAAATGGATTCTCAGTCCCACACCTAATACCTGTATTAAGTCTCTCCCCCCACAGTGGATCCTAGACTTGAGATTCTAAAAGGCCCATTGAACTTCAGCGCTTTCTAGGTACTTAAGTCTTTTTCTCTTTTATGCCTGAGCCTATCTGCTACTATTTGACCTGTCTGTCTTGATCCTGACCATCTGTCTGACACTGGGGTTGGGAGGTAGTGGGGAGGGGTTTATCCTACCTCCTCTGGCTATAGCTACACCTTGGACTCACTCTCTGGAGGGGGCAGGCGGCCATTCTTTTCCTTGTCTCCTTCATTCCCCCAGCCCGGTCCCTCTCCCGCCCCTTCCTCCTCCACCTTCTCATCCAGTCGGCTGGGGATGGACCAATAGAGATGAGCGTCAAGCCGGGCAGCAGCCTCAGCCAACTCTCGGGCACTGCAGGAAGGTGTGGGCACCTCAAAGGTCTCATGGAAGCTGGCATAGTCCACCTCGTAGAAGCCATCCTCCAGGCTCAGTACCGACATGAAGCGGTGACCCCACAGCACCTCATCCACCAGATAGGAGCTCCTAGCTTGGCATGTCATTCCTAGGAATTGGAGAGAACAGAAGAGGTCAAGAAAGGGTTTCCCTTCATCTATCCTTCCCTCTATCATCCCCAAACACATGATTTCATCTCAAGGTCCCTTTGGCCCTACTGTTCTTGGTACCTGAGAGACACTTCCCCATGCACTCAGGATCTTAATGTTAGCCCTGTAAACATAGATCTCTTCCCTGACCTTACTCCTCCACCTCCCCCATCCTTTTCCTCCCCTTTTAGTTTTGTCAAAATTTTGGTGGGCATTCTTATTTTCCAGAAAGCCATCCTTATTGACCTTTCTAACCACCCCACACCGCTCCATACTTTCCCATCTCTCTAGAATTGATGTCTAGGGATTTTTCCATTTGCTACTGCGATCCTATGGAAGGGGTCTTGTAAGTCCCTTAGTTCCTCACCTCTCCCAAATGCAGGAATCTTTTCTACAACAATCTTATCTTTGATTCTTCATCTCACTTCAGATATGAGAGGTCTGGGGTTTATTCTTTGCACT
The DNA here is from genome assembly GCF_028372415.1 of Notamacropus eugenii. Lineage (NCBI taxonomy): Eukaryota > Metazoa > Chordata > Mammalia > Diprotodontia > Macropodidae > Notamacropus > Notamacropus eugenii. The sequence goes on along the minus strand of NC_092873.1, from coordinate 385,018,946 downwards.
CAAGTCACTTAACTTCTCATTGCTTCAGCTTTCTTAGTTGTAAAAGAAGAGACTACTGCCTAAAACAAGGGAATACTTGGTCCTTGGTCAGAGATAAATCTGACAAGGTATATTACAAGTAAAACATATTCACCTGGAGTCTTGGGAATGTGATTGAGTGGGGCTTAAAATGAAAAGGGAAGGAAAAGGAGAAAACTGTCCACAAAAATATTATGAACCTGGTATTATGCACACCTACATTGTATCTGTAGATGCAACAAAGAAAAAAAAAGATTCCCATTCCATCACAGCTACAATTCCTTTCCATTCACATAGCCACCACTTTAGGTCAGGATTGCATCACTTCTCACCTGGACTACTGGAATGCCCCTTAATTGGACTCCCTGCCTTGAGTCTCTCTCTTCTTCTATCCATTCTCAATGCAGTTGACAAAGTTATTTTCCTAAATATTACTGTTACAGTTATTCAGTCTTGTCTGACTCTCTGTTCCCCATTTGAAGTTTTCTTGGAAAAGATACTGGAGTGGTTTGCCATTTCCTTCCCAAGCTCATGAGGAGACTGAGGCAGACAGGGGTAAGTGACTTGCCAGGGTCACACAGATAGTGTCTTGAGGCTGGATTTAAATTCAGGTCTTCCTGATTTCAGGTCTGGCTCTTATATCCGCTGCACCACCTAGCTGTCCTAAAGTTTAGATCTGACAATGTCACTCCGGTACTCCAGAAATTTCACTGGCTCTCTATTGCCTCTAGAATCAAGTGCCATCTCTTCCAGCTGCTCAAAGTAGCTAAGGGCCTGCAGTCACAGCTGCATTGCACAACTGTAGTATCTGTATGACTCTGGGCAAGTCACCTACCCTCTGTTTGCCTCACTTTCCTTAATTATAAAACGAGGATAATAACAGTATTCACTTCCTGGGTTTGTTGTGAAGATCAAATGAGAAAAGAATTGTAAAGGGCTTAGAGCGGTGACTGGCACATAGTAAGCACTTAATAAACGCTTTTCCCCATTCCTTCTCTGGGGCACCTAATGCTCTTTACAACTTGGCCCCAGACTATCTTTTCAGCCTTATTATACATTACTCCCTGCAGTTCAGCCAAAATGGAGGTCTACTCTTCACCCAGACCCCCTACCCTCCTATTTCCATGTCTTTACATGGTCTATTGCCCTGGCCTTGAATGCCTTGCTCACTCTCTTCCACCCTTAGAATTCTCATTTTCCTTCAGGGCTCAGATCAAGTACTACCTTCTACATGAAATCTTTCTTCTCCGTAACAACTCCTCCCCATCCCTTCAATAACCTTGTATTTACCTATGTACATGTTGTCTCCCCCATCAGAACGGAAACTTCTGAGGGCAGGAGCTGTTTTCATTTATTATCTTTGTATCCTGAGTGCCTAATGAGACCTGGCACATCACAGTCAATTAATAAATGCTTGCTGCTTGACTGACTGACTAGCATTTATTCATGGGACAGACTATCCTAAAAGAGTCAGAGTTTTAAAACTCATGACCTCAGTTGTCTCAATACAAAAGATGTGTAATAATCAGAGACAGAGATACTAATTTCAAGGAAGTAAATTAGACCTCATAGGTAATTATAGTAATAATAGTTCACATTAATATAATGCTCCAAGGTTTACAAAATATCTTACAAATGTGCTTTAAAAGCCTAGGAGCTTTTGTTACTGAGAGGAACAGTCACTTCCTTACCACTGCCAATACCATCTGCCACCAATGGGCAGGTAGGTCCAAGAGCTCTGGGAATAGCTGCATCCCCCAGATCAATGGCTCTGTTCCAGCCCAGCTCATGAAGCTATTATAAGAAGAAACAGCTCTTGTGGAAAAGAGGGCAGCCATCCCTACCAACTGCCATCTACAAGGGAGGCAAGTTAGCCCACTGAAGCAGCAAGGTACCCTGAGGAAAGACAGGAGGCAGTATGTGCCAGTCACCACCCTAACTATCACCTTCCTTCAAGCCCTGAGGGAGATATCCCAGGCCCCTAAACTCAAGAGACCTGGGAATACTAGTGCCCCTAGACCCCAGGCCTTACTTCCAGCAGGACCTTACAGCCATCATTGAGGGGACCAATCCATATGAAGAAGGGGCCCACCTTCTTCACCAACTATTGACCAACTGTCACCGACACACAAGTAAATCCAAGAGCACAGAAAGTGAGAGCACCTTCCAAACCACCAGCCTACCCCCTGAGGCCATCATCCTGGGAAGCAATTCCTCTGGGGATGAAACCTGGCAACTGTTTCTACAGATAATGGAGCCCTGCTTCTTTCAGCAGGCACAGTTATTGAAGATGAGAAAAAGAAAGTTCTCATCAGAAAGCCCTTGGCACTGTCAAATGGTTCAGTATCAGAAACATGATTTCATCAGTGGGAATTACATTAAAGAAAATGTATTACCATTGATAAATGGTCAAAGGATACGAACAGGCAGTTTTCAAAGGAAGAAATTCAAGCTATCAATAGCCATATGGAAACATAATTCAAATCATGATTGGAGAAATGCAAATTAAAGCAATGCTGGGCTTGTACCTCACCCTTATTAGATTGACAAATGTTGGAGGGCCTGAGGGAAAACAGGCACATTAATGCCCTATTGATGAAGCTGTAAATTGGTCCGACCCTTCTAAAAAGCAATTTGGAGTTATGCCCCCAAAGTAATTAAACTGTACATACTCTTTGACCCAGCAATACTACTGTCTATCTATCCCCACAGAGAGCTCTAGAAAGAGAAAAAGGCTCCATATGCACAGAAATATTTATAGCAGTTCTTTCTTTGTAGAAGCAAAGGATTGGAAGGTAAGAGGATGCCCATCAACTAAGGAATGGCTGACTAAACTAGAATACTATTGTGTCATAAGAAATGTACTTAAATGAACTGTTGCAGAGGAAAGGAAGCAAAACCAGAAGACTCCTGACCCCAAATCTGGTACCTTGATTATTGTTATGTTGCCTCTCAAGCAGTTTTTGTTTGTTCTTATTTTCTCTAAATTGTGGGGGAGGGGCTGTGAGGACGATCAAAGAAGGGAAGGAACTATTGCCTTGGGTGATGAAAGTATTAGAACTAATGACAGAAAGAAGGCTGAACTACTCTACTCATATTGTTTCTGTTTAATCTTCCAAGGGGAAGAATTCTTGGACTAGGAAAGACAATAAAATTGATTAGCAGTAAATGGAAAGCCAAGCTAGTTGAGGAGTTGACAATACAATATTTGGCTGCCGCAATGAGTGCAAGTCAACTTTGTGCAACTCTGCCTCACTTAAATGCAATTCACGTGCAAGTCAAGAAAGTACCCAGTACTATCCTTGGTCCTTCTTGAAGCAAAGGAAAAACAAGTCAATAGATTCTGATGACTTGGCTCCTGGTGCTTATAACTGGGAAACTGACACAAGTGAAAGATGGACCTGCTGTGCCGCTGAAATACTTGGAAAATGTTGGAGAAGAGGAGAGGTGCTGCAGGGCCAGAGAAGAATAAATGTCTTGATTTAAAAAAAAAAAAGGTAAAAATGAATAACTTGACTTCTATTACTGGCAAAATCCTACAACACTTTACTAAAAGGATGGTTTGTAGCCATTGTTTTCCACCCTAACACTCCTCCCCACTCCCAACCTCATAAGGGACTTCAGTGTTTAAGTGTTTAAATGATCTGGCCTCCCGTTCATCAGCCCCCTCAACTTGGCAGTGGTCATACACCAGATTCACCATCATTCAAAACCTTCATGATCCTGAACTCTGAAATCCTCTTTTCTGTTCAAATCCTTCTGTTCTTCCATCGCTCTCTCAAATGATATTGTTACAGGAATTCTCAGTCAAGTATGGGTTAGATGAAATAGGCTTTGAAATTCTTTACAATTTTTAGTTCCAATGATGCACTGATTAGCTTTTCAAGGTCTTCCTCAGTTCTAAGAGATGGAATATTTAATCTCTTCTTAGACATTACTAATGATGAGGCTTATAATCCTTTGAGAAACAACCTGCTCCATTGTTGGACAGCTCTAATAGTTGATCAATCCATAGCTCATTGAGCCAAGATGTGTTTCCCTATATTTCCTACCTGTTTACTCTGGCTAGTTCTGCCTTCTGGAGCAGCAGAGAATGAGTCTATTCTCTTCCGCAGTCATACATAGATCTGAAGTCAGCTCATAGATGTCTTTAGTCATTTCCACATCAAACAATCCCCATTTCTTCAAATATTCCTCCTGTAACAAGGTTTTAAAACCTCATCAACCTCATTATACTCCTTTGGACATACTTTACTTTGTCAATATCCTTTTTAAAGTGTGGTGCATGGAACTGACCACAATACATTGGTATTAGTAGTAAGGTCAGGAAAGCTGAACCTTTCTCCCCTAAAGATCTGCCAAAGAAGACTAGTTTCCCTTTAAACACTGTGAATCCATTGCCGGAGACATCTATGGGTATGATAAGATCTTATTTTTCCCATGATGGATGCTAGCATATGAAGTCCTACTGGATTGGGTTGGGGCAATGTGGGGAGAGATATCAGTATTTGGAAGATAATGATGAGGAAAAGGGCAGGGGGAGCACTTGCAGTAGGAAGAGAAGGGAAAAGACTGGCATGGTGCCGCACAGGAATATTAGGGAGGATGGGGAGATAGTAAAGGAACGGGGTTGGGGCTACTGGAAATACTGGGAGAAAGGGCTGAAAACCAGTGCTGTAGATGTTGATTCTTAGACAGCTGCTTGTCACGGAGGGACCACCAGGGGGCAGCAGGAGCTCTGAGACCACTCCACAGCAATTTCAGAGTTCCCTATCATGGGGGTAGGAGAGTCTCAGCCTACAGTTCTTCAGTGACTGAGTACCATTATCTGCTGACCTTAAGCTCCTTTTCAACAGCCCCCACTCTCTGGGAGACTGGTTAGCATGGGAGGGGGGTGGCTATTAGAGAAGACCATTTAAAAGTACTGACACAGAAGTAATACATTTCTTTGCTCCAACAACCAATCCCTCCATCTCCATATCTCTCCCATATTCTGGACAAGTTGTCCCCCACCCTCAAGCTCCTGTTCCCTTATCCCTGTCCTCCTACCCCACCCCAGGTCACTTAATTACCCTTCTCCCATTCCCACACTCATTTGCCCCCTCAGATCATGCCCTTCTTTTCTAGTTCTCTGGTCATGTTTCTTTCCTCCTTCTGCTACCTGGCTCTAATTCTCCCCAAACTTCCCAACCTCAGGGTGATCCAGCTTAACATTCCCCACCTTCTAGCACTTCAATCCCTCTGCCTGTTGTGTGACTTTGTTCATGCATTCCCCACCTTTATACTTCCCCTATCTCCCAGACACCTGTCTGTTGTCTGCAACTAAAAAAAGCAAATGCATTCTTAGGCGGTGTTAAGAGGCACAGAATGCAGGGCAAAGGTGATAATTCTGCGGTACTCTGACCTAGTCGGATTGCCATTTGGGATATTGTGTTTAATTTTGGGTGCCATAATTTAGGGAGGGCATCGATATGCTTGAAAGTGTCTAAAGGGTGGTAATGAGACTGGAAATTAAGTCTCCTAGGATCTGGGAATGTTTAGGTTGGAGAAAAGAAGACTTAGAAAGATGTGATAGCTTTCTTCAAATATCTGAGGAGTTATACTGGAGGAGGATTAAACTTTTCTGCTTAATTCCAGTGGCCAAGACTAGGAACAAAAGGTAGAAGGGGCAAAGAGATGGATTTCAGGTCCAAACAAGACAAAATTTCCTAACAATTTAAGCTGCCCCGAAGTGAAATGGGCTGCCTCAGGAGGTGGTGAGGCTAGTTTGCTAGTTTTTCCCACTAGGTTTGCTGTAGAGAAAATTCCTGTTCAAGTATAACATAACCTCCCAGGTCCCTTCCAACTCTAAGATTTTGTGTCTCCCTCCCCATCCTTCACGCCTCCCACAAGCTGTTCTACACCAAATCTCCATCTTCCGCTCTGTTCCTCAGCCTTTAGGGCAGCTTCCCCCCTCCCCATTTCTTTGTCTACCTTGGAACAATTTTCCACTGATCTCTTAGGTTTAGTCCTCCAGGCCCCTGCCCGTCTGCCAGAGGGCATTGTCCACTCCTTGACCTCACTGTGTCTTTCTTTCAATGCACCCATAAGAATACCTATTATCCCCTCTATGTATGCCGTTGCCCTCTCCTCTCCCACCCGGGGTTGCTGGCCCCCTTTCCCACACTCCTTGTCTCGGTCCTCCCTGATACTCCTCACCTCTCCCACGCCACGCCCCCCCATCCCGCCCCTTTCTTCCACTCCCCAGTCCCCGCACCAGTGGCCTCCACCATGCCCTCAAGGATCACCACGATCTCGAAGTCGTCCCTCTCGAGGGCACGGCGTGACGCCTCCCAGAAGGGGCTGGAGGCATCTATCTCGTGGCTGATGACCAGGGGCGAGACCAGAAAGAGGCGGTCATCGCCCGTGTCGAAGCCGACGCTGAGGTCGGTCTGGTGCAGGGGGATGAACTCGCCCTCGAGCGTCTGGCGCGAACGGATGAGCTTGGCGCGGATGGAGGCTTCCACGATGTGAGAGGAGCGCAGGTCCCCCACGCGGAACATGAGGCACAGGCGCCCGTCGCGCAGAGACACCACGGCGTGCGAGGAGAAGACGAGCGTGGCGGCGCGCTTGTTGGGCTGCGAGATCTTGACGAACATGCAGCCCACCATGAAGGCGTTGACCATGGAGCCCAGGATGGCCTGCAGCAGCAGCAGCGCGATGCCCTCGGGGCACTGGTCCGTGATGACGCGGTGCCCGTAGCCGATGGTGGTCTCGGTTTCGATGGAGAAGAGGAAGGCGGCCACGAAGCCGTTGAGATTGTTCACGCACGGCGTCCACGTCGTGTCCTCCAGGTGCTCCAGGTCCCCTCGGCCGTAGGCAATTAACCACCAGATGGCGCCGAAAAAGAGCCAGGTGAGCGCATAGGCGAGCACGAAAAAGAGCAGACTGAGCCGCCACTGCAGGTCCACGAGCGTGGTGAAGATGTCCGTCAGGTAGCGGTACGTCTCCCGCACGTTGCCCTGCTGCACGTTGCACTTGCCGTCCTTCTCCACGTAGCGCTGGCGGCCCCGTCGGGGCGGCCTCTCCGGAGGCTCCCTGGGCTCGGCGCGCGCCGCCAGGGCGCGGGGGAGACCCCCGGGGGGCTCCTCGGGCCCGGGGGAGAAGGCCGAGTTTTCCTGAGCCATGTCAGCAGCGACGCCCCTCGGAGGCTGCGGGGATGGAGGACACAGTGCGGGGTTAGAGCAAGGTCCGGGGAGATGGAAGCCGCGAGAGCCCGGTCCGCCTCCGCCTCCGCCTCCGCCTCCACCTGCACCTCCCCACTGGCCGAATGAATTAGGGGACCCGGCTTCCAATCCCCGCCCTGCCGCCCATTACCTCTGTCACCTTGGGCAAGGTGACACTGACTTCACCTCTCTGGGCCCCAGGCTCCTCATCTGTCAGATGATGGCTTTGACCAGATGATCTCCGAAGTGTCCAGCTCTAAGAGTAGAATCCTTGAGGACGAAGACTGTTCGTGTTTTTGTCTTTATTCTTAACACCTCGACGAGTGTCCTGCACATAGGGAAAATGAGAATGGGGCATCAGTGCTGCCTACCTCAGTTGTCGTGATGGAAGGTAATATGCAAAGCACTTGGTGAACCCTGAAGGGCTGTGTACATGTCCGTTATTATCATTTAAAATAAATATTTGTGGGCTTGAATTAAATTTATTTGAACATTCTTTAGCCTCTTGGGGATTCAAGGCATCTGAATCCAATCCAGAGCTCTATACATTTCCCTTTACTGAAAGTCCCTATTCCCCCTCTACTATGAATCACTCACCTGCCATTTTACTCTGTCCAGAACCCATAACATACTCCTCCATGGATCATTTCAGGCCACTCCTGTCCCCCTTCATCGCTGCCTTCCCAGTTTTCCTTTCCCTTTACTCTGGAAATAACTAAAAATGAGTCTTCCCTCTTTCCATCCTTCCCACCTCAGTTCCCCCATTCTTCTCTACCCCCACAAGGAGATAATAATAGCTCTTATTTATTTGGCACTCTTATGGTTTACAAAGTTCTTTCCTTACAATAAGCCTGTAGGGAATGTGGTGCAAAGTTTTTATCCCTCTTTTATGGATGATGAAAGTCAGAGAGGTGAGGTGGCTTCTCTGCAGTCCTAGCTAATTAAGGCTCAAACTTATCTTCTGACTTTAAATCCAGTACTCTTTGCATTAATATTATTTTGCATCTTTAGGGAGCCAGAAAAGAAACTCTGGGTTTGGAAAATGAGTGGAGGCTTTCTGCCTCCTAGGAAAGCCTTAGAAAGCCCCACCTAGAAATTCTAACTAAGGTCTAACCCCCATCCTCTCTGCTGCAAGGTCAGCCCAATTTCTTCTTGGTTTCGTACTCATAAGTCATTGAAAGACAAGGAGAGACAAGTGCTCTCCCTCAGGCCAAGAGGGTCCCAGGAAGAAAGAGGAGAGAGGCAACAGGACAGAGGTTAGGAAAGGCTAGATTTGTTCCTTCACGAGAGTTTTTGGTGGATTCCGTCTCCCAATGTGTCTCAACTTCTCCATTAGAAAAAAATATATATTAGGTAAGACTAAATGAAGCTTCAGTACACATCCCAAACCCTTCAGTACCTTTTTCCTCATCTCTCCTAGCACTTGACATAGTTTTCTATCTCACATTGACTGACCCACCCTTTGTCCTTCCCTAATTTTGGTGTTTTCCAGGAAGCTCACCCTTATTGGTCCTGCTACCCCCTTCTTTCCTTTTCCCCATCATAAAAGACCTCTCCCAGCAATCAATGCCTGAAATTTGCCTGGACTCCATCCTCAAATCAACCTGGAGTCCCCAGCTTAAGTTGATAATTGGCAAATGTGGAGAGCAGAATGAAATAAGTTGGACATAACAGGAAAAAGGGATATTACGGAGTGGGAAGAGGAATTGGGGAAAGGGGGACTTACAGAAAGTCACTGTTGGCTTTAGAGTCTGTCTAGGACCTGCAGAAAAATTGCCTAGATTTGTAACTCCAGGCCCTAGAGTTACTGCAGCCATATTCTCTGTAAGAAGAGAACCTGAAAAAGGTTTCAGGGCTTAGGGGACAGACAGTCCCTAGATAGCTTCTCCAGGAAAGCTCAGGGAACACCATTCTAATCACAGAGTATAGTATTACCCCAACTTTGAACAGGATGGTAACAAACAATTCCTTCCCTCTCCCCCCTCCTCTCATCCCTGACCTCCTTTTTCCTCCACTGCGGCTGGAGTTGTCCTCCTGAAGTGATTTCTAAGCATTTGCCAACTCAGAGGCCCTAGGTCACTCAAAAAACAATCCATCTGACCCACAAGCCCCTGGTACCCCTCAAAATAGTCCAGCCTCACTAGGGTCCCAGGTGCCCCTTCTCTCATCCTGTCTGCTAGATGAGCCTCCTGCTCAGGATTACAAAGGAAATCCAAGCATTCAGCTCCCTCTTTAGTAACCTTCTCCCCTCACCCATTATTCCAGAGCTAGGACTGACCCTCCTCCCATTCTTACCTCATTCTAACCCCTTTCTTCCAGTTAGAATGAAGAAGGGTCTGCCCTTTCCCTTGTAGGAGGTGGAAAGATCCCAAATGATACTTTCCATCCCAAGATCTGCCCAGCCTCTCCTTACATTCTTCCCTACCCCCATCTCCCCACCTTATCCTCTGTGGGTTCTCTTCTTTCCCATTCCCAAAGGTCCTTAGTCTTTAAGTCCCACTTCGTATCACTTCCCCCTCCCAAAACCACCAAAGAGAGTGGAGTATATGAGTATTGGGGAAGTAACCATCCACAGGGTGGTCTGAAGAGAATATGAGGGATCCAGACCCCACCATCCCTCATCCCATCCTCCCTACTGCCTCAGAAATTGGAGCCCCCAGACCCTGAATCCCCCCTCCACAACTCAACTCACAGTGCATGGGGAGCAGAGGAGATAGCAGCAGGGTCCCCTGGGGGTGGCGTCCATGCCCCTGACACCTCCCCCCCAGGGCGGCCCCCCCAGGAAACTGGAAGTCGAGGACACCACTGTTTTTCCTAAATTTAGCGGCAGCTCCGACCAGGACTCGCTATCTGTGTCATCCTAACTTCCCAGGCTCCCCTGCTCCTGCCTGTTTCCACGGTAACCAGTCTGGTGGCCTCCTAGGCGACGGCTTCCGCCCTCCCCCTAATCTCCCCCAATCCTGGGTACCACTAGAGGCTGATCAACACACTAAAGTTATTTTTAGCTAATATTTACCACCCACCTCTCCACTCCTTGCAGATCTCCCCCCCCCCCCCCCCCCCCCCAAGGAAGTCAGCTCATTCGACAGAAACTCTTTTCCTTTTGTGAAACTGAGGGGTCTGATAGGTTTGGAGATAGGGGCAGGGCTGGGCTTCCTAAGGATAGCAGAGATATCCCCCAACAGGGGAAAGTGCGGTATCTTACTTTACAAGGATACAAGTGAAATGAGCTATTCCCTGACTGAATCCAATGAACTAAGTATGAGCTTCTTCAGGTTGTACCCTGGAGAGTGCTCAGGGGAGACTGAGAGAGAAACCCTGGGAGTGACCAATGGGAGTGGGATATGTATTGGGGAAGTATTGGCAGGCAGAAAGTTAGGGGCCTGGGGTGAGAGATGTAGGGTAAGTGACATCAATAATCTTAAATTCTTTGTCTGTCAAATGGAGATACCCCCTAATTCAATGGACAATTGTATCACCTTGAAATAATCTGAAAACACTTAAAAATACATAATGCTGTAGAAATAGTCCTTGCAATACTTGATTCCATCTGTGATCTGTGTGGGTAGTACCTTCACTTATAAGTCAGAAAAGAGGTGAGTTCAAAAATGACCTCAGATACCTGTTAGTTTTGTGATTTTGGTCAAGTCACTTAGCTTGTTTGTCTCAGTTTCTTCATCTGTAAAATGGAAGTAATAATAGCACCCACCTCCAAGGGTTATGAGAATCAAGTGAGATAAAATCCGTAAAGCACTTAGCACAGTGCCTGGCACATAGTAGGCACTCAATAAATGCTTGCTATTATTATTACCCTTCTATGCATTTAATGAATTCCTGTGTGTCCCCTCCCCCTCAAAATTAACCATCTCATGGTCAATCTATTGAATTTAATTAAGTTGGTCCTCCTCAGTTTCCTTATCTGTAGAATTGGGGTAGTATTAGCACCTACCTCCCAGGGCTATGATGAGGGTCCAATGAGATAATATTTTTAAGCTCTTGACACTGTGCCTGTTACTTAGTAGTTTCTTTAATGAATGTCTGTTTCCTTCCCCCTTTCCCTCCTTTGATGACACGTGGACCCTCTCATAAGACCCATAGTCAGATTGTCTTTCCAGTTTGGTAGGACCCGGCAGAGCTTGTATTCTCCCTGAATAGCTCCACGGCCACGCTGCAGTGAAGAATCGGAGGAGCTGTGCCAACACAAGATGCCATTGAGATCATCGTCATTATTCATCATTATTGTTCCTCCTGTAATGGCCCTTTTTGATTCCTCGTGGTAGCATGGGTGACCTAACCCTGGCTTCTTGAAGGCCGCATTAGCAAGGTGTAAGCTGTCAAGACCTATCACATAGCCCAGTAATGGGCTAGATCAGGGAGGTTTATCGTCAACAACAATATTTATATGGTACTTTACGGTTTGAAAGGCTTGTTACACATATTAACTCATTTAATCCTCTAAGGTTGGTGCGATTATTATCCCTATTTTTCAGATGGGGAAACTGAGGCACAGAGCAGTTAAATGGCTTGCTCAGGGTCACACAGCTAGTAAGTGTGAGAGGCCTGATTTGAATTCATAGAGAGACTACAGCATACAAATTTTTCAGTCATAATATGTCTTGAAGACTATTCACCAAGTTATGGAAGGACTGAAATCTGTATCAACGGGGAGAATATCTACACAGATGAAATGAGAGGTCCTTGAAATATTGTAGTCATTGTACACGGTTAGAATTTCCTTTTCTGAGGAGGGGATATGGTGCAATGAGCACTGTATTGAGAATCAGAGGGTTTAGGTTTAAATCCCAACCCAGACACCTACTAGTTGTTTGCCTTTGGGTAAGTCATTGGTTCTTTGTTTTCTCACCTGTCAAATGAGGGCTTAGACAAGATTGTCCAACTCCTCCTCCTGTTGTCTCCCATAATAGGTGATTTCTAATGGACTATGTCCCTAGCATATTCTATTCTGTATTATAACCAGTTCTGTCAAGGGAATTATAAGATCTCTGAGGGCAGGGTATATCCTTCCCCAGCATGTGGCCAAGGGCCTTCACACAGTCGGCATTTCATTAAACATTTGAATGAACCCTCTTCTGCCTCCATCCTGGCACCCATGGCTGTAATCTGCAGGGGGCACTCCAGATACATCCCCTCCCCAGCCCATTCCCCAAACCAGTGCCCCACCTTCTTCATGTTTCTTGTTGTTCTAAGTGGAAATATCGGGTTTTCAGCCCAAGATTGGCATCAGGGAGGCTATTAAAGCCCCACTCACCATCCACGCCTCCTGGCCACAGCCCTGTCATCTGAGCTTGGAGCTGCTCACCTGTCCTTATCTGTCTTGCCAAGGGGCAGCTCAAGTTGGCACCACTGTGCCAGGGGCTTGGGCAAAGGAAATCAAACTCCTCATAAGGCCACATTTGCATGGACCTGGCCCCATTTCCTAGAGGAGAAAAAAAACAGTTTCCTAAGGATGGCTCTGCTCTAGAGATGTCATATTCAATTCAATTCAAGACATTTATTATGGAAGGTCTCTCCTGCTGTTAAAGCTCTAGAAGAAAGAAGAAACAGCTAGTTACTTAATCACTCCCCCCTCCCATTCTAGTGCTACTAATGATGGTTAGGAAGTCCTTCCTCTACTCTAACCTCACTTATTCAATAATCATCAAATTTTTATTGAATGGTCACAGGGAACATAATAACATCTTATGCACTAGTGCACAGAGTCAAGATGGGGCATAGTTATTGGTCTTTAGGGAGCTCATGGTTTAATGAGGGAGAATAAGCCAACACTTAGAACATCAATAGAAATATATAAAAATAGTTGTGGTGAGAATGGACTGGGAAGTGGGACAAGATCAGAAATAGCTTTGGTCACTTGGAGAATAGAGGAGTATGAATCTGGGAAGACTCCCTGTAGGAGGAAGCCTTGAGCTACAGTTGTAAAAAGCAGAATGTAAGTCTCATTTAGACAGTGCTTTAAGAGTTAAAAAAATGCTTTTGTCACAACCCTGTGAGATAGATATTGCAGGTAATCAATCCACCAATCAATCAACCAACAAGTTTTTATTAATCACCTACTGAGTGCCAAGAACTGTGCTAAGCACTAAGGATATGAAAGAAAACAAAAAGCTTCCTGAATCCAGGAGCTTAACATTTTCTGGGGGTGAGGTGGAGAAGGTAGGGACACTTTAGAGGGAACACCCTCTCTGGGCTTGCCCCAAATGGAACTCACACTGGGAAGTTGGGTCCCAAGAGGAAGTGAGTGATGACTATTACTCTTTTTCTAAGGGTTCTAAGTGAAATCCTGAGGGGTTATGCTTCTTTATGTAGCTACTAACCCTTGATCAGAGTGCTGTCCACTATTAATCAGCTAATAGCCTCCATTAACTTTTAGAAACAGCATTTGCTGAGATGGTCCTGTAAGAATGCTTCATATACAACACTTTCCCCCAAACCTGGGGCACACTCTCCCACAAATACAACATCCAGGGGGAGAGCAGCCTTAGACTTCAAATTTAATGTTAGCAGATTCTGTACAGCAGAATATCTCCCAGATCTTGGAAATTCTTGTCTCCCTCCATTGAATCTTTGGGAAGTTCCCCTTGAGTTTAGTTCTGTGCTGGCAGGGCTGCTCATCTGGGTTCCCAGGATCTAAGCCCTTCTTGAGTCCATAACTGGAACTTCTCTCCTCCACCAGGGGTTTTGTTCCCTGAAGCTGCTGTCATGCTCAGGTAATTCCACATATGTCTTGTCCTCTGTGTATCAATCCTCTCCTGATACAGGCACTTCCACTGTAGTAGTTGTTGTTCATTCATTTCAGTCCTCTCTGACTCTTCATGATCCCATTTATGGGGGTTTCTTGGCAAAGATGCTGGAGTAATTTGCCATTTCCTTCTCCAGATCATTTTACAGGTAAGGAAGCTAAGACAAATAGGGTTAAGTGACTTGTTCAGAGTCACACAGCTAGTAAGTGTTGGAGGCCAAATTTGAATTTAGATCTTCCTGATTCAGGGCCAGGGTTCTATCCACTGTGCCATCTAGCTGCCCTTCCATGGCTATAGGCCACTACTATTCTAGTGAACACTGCCATTGACACCACAGGCATAGATCTCCAAATACAATGTCAGTAGGAAGATAGCTGTGTGTTAGGACTTAGAGGAGTTCTAGAAATATACTAGAAAGAGCGATGTTAACGAAAACTAAAGAGAAATATTTACAAGCTCCTCCATCCAGTCTACGACTGCAGCAAAAATAAAACAAACCCCTCCCCCCAAAACAGCAAAATAACAACAAAAAATCTTATCAATCCTACAGAACTTCAGAGCAGAAACTGCTCTGGGCAATCATAAACCAAAGCAAGAACCCAGACCAAGAAATAAGATGAGGCTAGCTCCCAAACAGCTCAGCACATAGGCAATCTGCCAGAGGAACAGCAGGAGATGAGGCCAGATCAGTGCCCAGGCACTGTGCCCAGGCAGCTCAGTACCCAAGGACCAGTAGGCCTTAAAGAAGGCACAGCTGAGGACAGTGCCAGACCCGTACCTCACAGGTAGCACAGTACATAACAACCAGGTGGCCCAGCTCTCAGCAAACAGACAGCCACAAGGGAGGCACAAAAGTAGACTTGAGCAGCCAAGTGCTCAGGCAGTACAGTTTGCAACATCCTGGAAGTTCAAGGCTCAAGCAACTCAGTACCTGGGTAGCTCTGCCCAAGGCACAGTAGGAATAGGGACAAGTCAGCACAAGGCATCTCAGTGCTCAGGTAGCCCATGCTTGAGTCAAGTAGGAGAAAGGGCCAAGGCAGAACCTGGGAAGCACAGTAACTAGGGTCTCCCAGAAGTACCAGTACCAACAACGTCTTTCTGGGCCCTATTAGGCTCACGGCAAGCAAAAGAACCAACTCCAGATTAAAATTATATATGAAGGAAATAAAGAAGGAACCAATGTGAGACTGAAACCAAACCCAGTAATTCCTGCAGAAGATGGGGCCTAGTTTTAGGCACCACATTTAGGATTAAGCAGGACTTGCCTGCACCGTGTAAGAACATGAAAGGGATCAGAGTCTGACCCAAACACAAAGCCCTGGTTCAGAAACTGAGGCTAGAGACATGAGTAAAGAGAAGAAAGTGCTTAACACAATGAAGAAATATCTTGAACTGAGAAAAGTCCAAGAGGTACTTTCAGAAGAGAAGATTAAATCTACAAGTCCAAATAAAGTCTCAGAGAAAAGAATGACCTGGCCACAACAAATACATGGGTAACTAGAAGAGATGAAGAAGAAACAGCAAGTGAGATGTTAAAGAAAACAATAGCCAGGGAGGAAGGAATGGTAAGGAAAATTAATAGCTTAGAACATTACACAAGAATTTACCTTTCTGAAATTTAGAAGAGAAGAATAGAAAGCAATGACTCTATGAGATTATAAGAAACAGAAAAATAAAATCAGAAATCTGAAAAAAAGGAAGAAAATGTAAGGTATATACTAACAAAAAAACTCAAATGATCTAGAAAACAGGTCAAGGAAAGATAATCCTAGAATCATTAAAGTATCTGAAAATCACTGCTGGAACAACCTAGAAACAATATTTCAAGAAATCATAAGTGCAAACTATTCAGATAAATTAGAACAAGAGGTCAAAGTAAAAGTAGAAAGTATAACAGCAGCCATTGACTGAAAGACGTCTCAAGATGAAAACTCCCAGGGAACAAAATCCAAAGGAAAAAAATGCTCTAAGTAGTCCAAAAGACAGAGTTCAAGTACCAAGGAGCTATACAGTTGGTACCACACAAGATTTGGCAGCTATCACTTATAATGAAGGGAATGTAATATTCCTAAAGACAAAAAATAAAGGCTTATAACCAAGAATAACATTTCTGGCAAAACAGTATAATCCTACAAGGGAAAAAAATAGAGGACTTCTAAGGAGTCCTGAAGAAAAGGCCAGAACAGAGGAAAATCATTGAAATACAAATACAGAATTAAGAGAAACACAGGAAGGTGTATATATATATACATATATACATATAGATATAATTATACATACTCATTATTCTTTCAGATAAGGCAACAATAAAACATAAATGTTTAAAAGAGATAAGCAGAAAAACTCTATAACTCTCTCTCTCTCTATATATAAACTATATAATGCTTAAAAAGTCTATAATGACCCAATGTAAATACTGTATATACATCTATATCTATAATATATAGCTGTATAGATATCCACATAGATAAACATATTTAGACATATATAGACATAAACTCTAGATATATTATGTACAGTTATATACACATGTATACATATAATTAATGTATTTGTATCTGTATATAATACATATATTTATAGTATAAAGAGGTATATAGATGTATTCTATAAACATATGTATATCTATATCTGTATCAACATACACATGTTAACATGTATATGTATATACTATATATAGAGAGAGTGAAGGAAAGCATATAAATGCTTATAGGAAAAGTTAATCAAATCACAGGGAAAAATAAAAGTAAAACTATAATAGTGAGGGAACTTAATGTACTTCTTTTAGATCTAGACAAATCTTAAACAAAAACAAAGAAGTTAAAGGCTTGAACAGAACTTCAAAAGAAACAGATAATTAGTGTATGGGAACAATGAATTCTAATATAAATTGCAAAACTAAGAAGAAAGGTTCCTTCCCAACTCTATGATACAAATATAGTTTTGATATCTAAACCAGGGAGAGACAAAGCAGAGAACAAAATCTATAGGCCAATATCCTTGATGAATATCAACACAAAAATATTTGTTACAATGTTAGCAAGAAAAGGGCTACAACAATGTATTCAAAAGATTATGCACTGCACAGGTTTGTTTCAAGAATCCAAGTTTGATTTTATATAATGAAAATTACAAATACAAGAGACCATATTAGTAGAAAAATATGAAAACAATAAAAACTCAAACTATCATACGTGATTAAATCATTAAATGGTGAAAAATATTTTTAAACAGAATTCAACATTCATTTTTGTTAAAAAAAAATGCACTAGAAAGCATAGGAATAAATAGACCTTTCTGGAATATGATATTCACCTAATAGCAAAAACAAATACTATATATAGTGGAGAAAGGCTAAAGGCCTTCCAATAACACCAAAGGTCAAGTGCCCATTAGCTCTACCACTATTTAACATATTGCTAAAAATATCTTCTATAGTAGTAAGACAAGAAAAAGAAATCAAAGTAATAAAATTATTTAGTTTTTCAGATATATGTTTAGAGAATAATAAATTAAAAATTAATCAAAACAATGATTTTAGTAAAGTTACAAGTTATAGAATAAATCTGAACATCATCCAGATTTCTGTATATTACCAACAAACCCAACAGAAGATACAGGAAGAGAAATTATATTAAAAATAACAACAGAGTATATAAACTATTTTGGAGTTTACCAGATGATAAGTACAAAAATGCTCATTACAGAAAGAAGATACACAAATAAATGGAAAAATATTAATTGCTCTTGGGAATGCCATTGCAATACTACTTAAATTAATTAGTTTATTTAGTGCCATATTAACCAAACTACTTAGAGGTAGCTTAAGCGGCAGTCGATTGAGTGCTAGACTTGGAAACAAAAGAGCCCAAATTCCAATCGGACCTCAGACACTTACCAGTTGTGTGACCTTGGCAATTCATTTAACCTCTGGCTGCCTCAACTTCCTCATCTGTAAAGTGGGGATAATAGCACCTTGTTGCAAAAATAAAATGAGTTAATATTTGTAAAGCACCTGGCATATGGCAGACATTTATTAAATGTATATTTCTTTCCTTTCAAAGGATTATTTTATAGAACTAGGAAAAAAATAACAAAATTGATATGGAGGGGCAAAAAATAAAAAATCTCGAGAGAAATAATGGGAAAATATGTGTGAAAGTAGGGGTTCTAGCAGTGGCAGAAACCAAACTATAGTACAAAGAAGTAGTCATTAAAACAATTTAGTACTATTTTTAAAAATAGAGAGATCATTCAGTAGGACAGATTAGGCACACAACATCCAAAAGAAAAAATCACAATGGCATGAGTGTTCAATAAACTCAAAGACTATAATGATTGGGTTAAGGATTCTCGTCAACAAGAAATTACTGGGAAAACTGGAAAGCAATCTGGTAGAAATGAAGTTTTAAGCTCCAAACTGATATATGATATAGACATAAAGGGTGACATTATAAACAAATAAGAGGAGCAAGAATGAAATTATCTTTCAGATCTATGGATAGGGAAAGAGTTCATCATCAAACAAGGGATGATAAAGAGGATTACAGAAGGTAAAAGGACAGTTTTGATCACATAAAATTTAAAAGTTGTTGCACAAACAAAACCAATGCAGCTAAAATTAGAAGAAACAAGTTAAGTGGGGAAAAAAATATTTGCACCAAGTTTCTCTGTTTAAGTTCTCATATTCCAATTGCATAAAGCACAGATTCAAATTTATAAAAACAAGAGTCTTTCTCCAATAGATAAATGGCAAAAGAATACAAATAGTCAGTTTTCAAAGGAAGAAATACAAGCTATCAATAACCATATTTTAAAATGCTCTAAATAATTAATAATAAGAGATCAGCTAGTTAAAGCAACTCTAAGCTTTTACCTCACACTGATCAGATTAGCAAAGATGACAAAATCAGAAAATGAAACATCATGGAGGGGTTGTGAGAAAAACAGGCACATTAATGCACTGTTGGTAGAACTGTGAATTGGCTCAGCTGATCTGGAAAGCAATTTGGAACCATACCCAAAATGTCACTAAACTATATGTATAATTTGACCCAGACATGCCATTACTAAGCCCATATCCCCAAAGAGAAAAAAAAGAGAAATGTATCCCTATGTACAAAACCATTAATAGTAGTTCTTTTTTTGTTGTAGCAAAGAACTGAAAACTAAAGGGATGCTCATCAATTAGAGAATAACTAAAAAAAAAAAAATCATCTTTATAATGGAATATTATTGTAATGTCAGAAATGACAAAAAGGAAAAGTTTCAGAGAAGCCTGTGAGGAATTTTATTAACTTAGGCAGAGCGAAATGAGCAGAACCAGAAAAACAATTCATACAACAACATCCTAAAAAAAAGAATTTGGAAGGACCTAAGAATTCAGTGCAACAATTCACTAATCAAGAGGATTGATGTGGCTGGCTGTCCACTTACAGAGGGAGATGATGAACCCAAGATGCAAAATGAGACATTCTTGGACTCCGCCAATGTGGGAATTTGCTTTGTTCAAGGACCCATATTTTTTTTACAAGTGCTTTATTTTTTGTTTATCTGTTTCCTAATGGGCTGGAGGTGGTGGGGTGCCATGAGAGGGAGGAGTGATAGGATAGCAAAAAAAGAAAAAGAAAAGAAGGTCATTGAAGCATCTTTTTTAAAAAATGCACAGAAGACAGTAGAAAGCCAGAAAGATATCACAGCTACATGACTTAGATATTAAAGGTGATATTATAAACAAATACAAATAAGACAATTTTTGAAGTTACACATTAAATTTATTATATGCATATAATTATATATTTATATTTAGCACATATTATACACACGTATACATGAAATATAAGCTGTACATTATAGAGAGCTGAGCTAACCCTAACCCTAAATACTCCACTTCTCTGGTTTTTTTAGTTTTTGTAAGAGCCAATTTCAGATTTAGACATGAAACTTTACAGATTTTCACACGAAAGAGTAAGCTTTTAGGGTTAGGGTTAGTTTCCAATATGATTCTCTTCTGTTATACTGGGCATCTAGGTGGCACAATAGATAGAGTATTAGCTTTAGCATCAGGAAGACCTGAGCTCAAATCCGGCCTCAGACATTTAATTTCTGTTTGTTTCAGTTTCCTCATCTGTAGATATAATAACAGCACCTACTTTCCAGAGTTGTTGTGAAGATCAAATGAAGTAATAAGTGTAAAACATCTGGCACACAATAAGTGCTCTATAAATGTTAGTTATTGTTATCATTACTTTACAATATAAATAAAATACCTATTTATTATGTCTAAATTCAGAATAAAAATTAAATAATTTTTTAAAAGATCACAAGTACGGATCAAAAAACAATTTTTTAAAAAGAGGCGCCTTACAATGTTATCACCTGAACAATTCCCTTTCTGGATACTCATTCATTTATGATTTGAAAAGAGCAAACACAAAGAGACAGAAGTGTTCGTGTGTTAACAGCCATCATGGCTAGATGAGAAAGAGCCACAGGGCATCTTCCTTTCCCTCCACCTGGCTTGGTGGTATAGTCATTCTTAGAGTTGGAGAGAAGGGGACTTAGAGTCAGGTCACCCTTTTGCAGATTCCGGAAGTTCCTCCAGCCCTGAGTGGTCAGTTCTTCAGGCTGAGCAAGCAATTAGAGGCTTTTTCCTCATCACATCTCCCACACAGGACTAGAAGGCAGACCCCCAAAGTTGCCTGTGCTTTCTTCAAAGCTTAGCTCAAATGCTACCTCCTACGTGAGGCCTTTCCTGAAAGGCAGGGAATTTCCATGTCTGCTCCATATAACTCACAAATAAGGAAGAGCAAATCTGGGCATGCTCCAGTTCTTTGTTATGTAAGTAAGTACAAATTATATACAAAATCATTTGGGCAGAAGGGGACCAGTCCATGGTAGGTCAGGAAAGGTCTCAAAGAGGAAGCAGCCCATGAGCAAAGCTTTGAAAAAGGCTAAGTATTCTAGGAGATAGAAGTGAGAGAGGCGAGCATTCCAGGGATAGTATGTACAAGGATTGGAGGGTAGAGAAACAATGTCATTTATGGGAAGTAAATAAGCTGGTTTGGCTGGAACATAGAGTGTATGAAAGATAATCATTTTCAACAAGCTTGGAAAGGCAGGCCAGAATCAGATGGTGAAAGGCTTTAAATGACCCACAGAGAAATTTATATTTGATCATAGAGCAAGAGGAAACCTGTGGAACTTTGTGAGCATAGGAATGACATAGTCAGACCTGTCTGTGCTTTAGGAATATCACTGGCAGTTGTGTGGAGGATGGATGGGGTGTGGTGTGGTGGGTGGCATAAGACAGGAAGCAAGAAGAACATTTTGGGGTTATTGTGGTAATCCAGGAGACAGGTGACAAGGGCATAATTTAGAGTAGTGACTAGGTGAATAGAGAGAAGGCAGCCAGTGCAAGAGATGCTATGGAAAGGGAATCAATAGGACTTGGCAATGAGTGATTTCTCAGATCCCTTGAAATTCTAAATTTATGATCCTGTGATATACATACATATATACATACACACACACCAACATATAAATATTTATAATATACAAAATATATATGTCTTCTCTATAGAAATGATCATTGAATCCAAGAGAAGGGAATTTGATAACCAAGTGAGGGAAGAGAATAAGAATAGAAAAGAGCCCAGGACAGAACCTTGGGGAACACCCATGGTTAGAGTTCCTCATATGAATGATGGACTAGCAAAGGAGAGTGAGAAGCAGTGGTTGGATAGGAAAACCAAGAGAGTATATCAAGTCTCAAAAACTCAGAGGAGAGCATGTGTAGGAATAGAGTGGGTGGTCAACCACATTAAATACAGCAGAGAGGTAAGAAGGATGAGGACTGAGGAAAGATCACCAGAACTAGTCACTTTGCAGGGAGCAATTTTTGTTGAGTGATGAGGTCAGAAGCTAAATTGCAGAGAAATAAGGAGAGAGAAGTGGGGACAACAGCACAGACAGCTTTTTCTAGAAGCAACTAGGTGATGCTAGCACCAGGCCTCAGGTCAGTAAGACCTGAGTTCATATCCTACCTCAGACACTTACTAGCTGTGTGATGCTGGGCAAGTCTCTTAACCCTGTTTGCCTCAGTTACTCATCTGTAAAATGAGAATGATCATAGAATCAAACTCACAGAGTTGTTCTATGGGTCAAATGAGAAAACATTTATAAGTGCCTGGCACACAGTAAGTACTATATAAATGCAAATGATTATTATTAGTAGCTGTGTGACCTTGAACAAGTCACTTAACCTCTGCTTGCTTCAATTTCCTCAATGGGGATAATACCAGTACCTATCTTTCAGGGGTGTAGTGAGGATCAAATGAGATATTTGTAAAAAGTGATTAGTAAAACACCTGGCACATAGGAGGCCCTATATATATGTTTATTTCCCTCCCTTTCCCCCTTTCTAGGAGTTTGACTAAGAAAGGCAGGAGAGAGGTGTAGAATGATTGCTTCAGGGAACTGTATGGTCCAGTGATTGTTACAGGAGCTATAAAATGGAGGAAATGGGAGGGGATGGGTTAGAGGACACAAGTAGAGGAATTGACCTTGGTGAAAAGTGCCACTTCTTCATCAGAGACTGGAGTAAAGGAGGAGAGAATGGAGGATGATATCAAAGGGTCCTGAGAGATAGAGGAGGGGAGAGTGGAAGCTAATAGGGAATAGTCTCTGTTTTCTCAGGAAAATAAGAGATTGGTCTGCTGAGAGGGAGGAGAATGGAGGAGTTAGGGAATCTTGGAGAGAAATCTTCATTTCCATGAGTTCAAATTCAAACTCAGACACTTCTTAGCTGTGTGACCCTGGGGAAGTCGCTTAACCTTGTTTGCCTCAGTTTCCTCATCTGTAAAGTGAGATGAAGAAGGAATGGCAATCCACTCCAGTATCTTTACCAAGAAGACCTCAAATGGGATCATGAAGAGTTGGACTTAACTGATATGACTGAACAAGAAGAGAAAAGAGAAAGTTCAGGACAATTGCTGTGGAGAATGAACTAAGAAGGCAATCAGGGAAGAGGGAAAGAATTCCACTGTGAAAAGATTCGGTTGAGATTTTGTACTGGGCGTCTGATTTCATTAATAGGGGACTCCAGGAGAGGAAATTCCCCTACTCATTAGGAAAATCAGCACCTGCTCTTGTAGTCTTGGGCAGTTTCCTGGGGGAGTTAAGAGGTCACTTACCCAGGATCCCATGACTAGTATGTATTGGACAAAGGAACTGAACCCAGGTCTTCTTAACTCCAAGACCAGCTCTCCACTTATTACATAACATTACCTTTCCTGGTTGCCATTTTATAATATAAATTTCTAATGGACCTAGTCAGCAATTCAACTGAATGCAAGTAGATGCAGAAAAAGACAGTGAGTATCCTCACTGTCACCCAGTGTTGAGGTATGGCAAGGCAACAGCATGGATGAGACTAAGGGACATGGGATTCAACAGCAGAAGATAGGTTAAAGTTGAATTGTTAACATTAGGGTTGATTGAGGAGGGAGAATTATATCCTCTCTCCCCTACTCTTTTTCTCAAAACCCCTTGATGTCATCCTGTTCTCTCCTCCTTTACTCCAGTCTCTGATGAAGAGGTGGCACTTATCACCAAGGTCAATTCCTCTACTTGTAACCTCTAACTCATCCTCATCCATCTCCTCTGGCATCACTGCACCATACTGAAGCCATCATTCTGCATCTCACTCCTGCTTTTCTCAGTCAAGCTTGTAGAACAGGGGAAGAGGAAGGGAACAAGCATTTAGGTAGTGCCTACTATATGCTAGGTGTAGCAGGAGTGATAGTTTGGGAGAACACTGAAGGACAAAAGAGTTGGAGGTCATGTGAAGATGAAAAGAGCAGCCAGGGAGGTCTGCTGGAAACAGGACTTATAGAATAGCAAAATGTCTGAAAGGCTGTGGTCCAAGGCCATTTTTTGCTGACTACAAACAAGGCCTACAAAACCAGAGGGAACATACAAGCCTTCTGAAAATTGAGGGAGTCTATGCTTGGGGTGGACCTGAATTCTATTTAGGCAAGAGATGTGCTTATGTAAACAAAGTAAAAAACAACACAGTGACTAGTGTTGGGAAACCCAACAGAACAAGAATGATTTGGGGAAAAGCTACTCAGGCTCATGGAAATAGTGGAATGGCTGGAGCCAAGCTCAGAAGCATGCTTCCTGCCGCAGTCATTGGACACAGGATCCAAGTGATGCTCTGTCCCTCAAGGATCTGGAACAGGATGGGGAACCTGAAGCCTCAAGTCCACATGTGGCCTTCTAGGTCTTTGGGTGTGGCCTTTTGACTGAGTCCAAGTTTTACAGAACAAATCCTTTTATTAAGGGGATCTGTTCTGTGAAGTTTGGATTCAGTCAAAGGGCTGCACTTGAGGATCTAGAGGGCCACATGTAGCCTCGAGGTCACAGGATCCCCACCCTGATCTAGGATATGAGAACTGATTAAATACAATTACATATTTTTTCAAATGTAAAAAAAAAAAAAGAAAAATATTTAGCAGAAATGAGGTACATGAACAAATTAAAGATAGGTGGTTATGACCAGATTAAGGAATCACTTCTTTGATCATGGAAGCAAAACATTTTGTGAATGATGGTAATACCAAAGATGTGACCATATTATGTATATGGTTGAAGATGTGTATCTGTAGATACTATTATTAGTCCTAGTTTGGAGATAAGGAAATGGATAGTCAGAGAAATGATTTGACCAACATCACCCGCTCCTAAGTGGCAAAGATAGCTCATGAACCTACGTTCTCTGACTCCAAATCTGCTTTACCAAACAGAATATGGGACAGTTTGGGCAAAAACCTAAAGGAAGTAGAATGCCTGAGGAGGAGAAGAGATAGGGCCAGACAAGAGTAAACTGGAGCAGGGTGGAGAAGTTGACAGTGAGTGACAATCTAAATGAATTTCAGGGGTAATGGGGTCCTAGGAGGTAAGATATGGTTGAAGTAGCAGGTATGGAAAAATACCATTCTTTCCTTCCGAATGCTATGAAATGGGGAGAATCAGAGGGCTATGTGAGGAAAGACTGGAAGTGCAGATGAAGATAGAAGTATGAAATGGGTTGAAGTCTGAGACTGAAAGAACACTGAAAGAACCCAAAGGGGTTGCAGACTTCACTGCTTTTCTTCTGTTTTCAATAAAGACAACCAGGAACACTTTCTCTACAGCTATGCTTTGCTTTACACAATAAATACATTCCTATAAGGAATAAAAATGGGACTTTTGTAAATAGTATCAAACTCTAGAAGTTTGAACAGGAATAGACTTATAAGGTCATCTAGTTCAGCCAAGTTTTGTATATGGGGAGCCTGAGTCATAAAGATGAAGTGACTTCCAAAGATTAAATGAGTGGTAGAAAACTAGTATCATGCATTTGGAGTTGGAAGGGACTTAGAGTTTATATGAGTCCCTTTGTGGTGATCTGAGTAGTTAAGCCGCCCTATCCTTCCTTATTTTAGATATAAAATCACCTTCTCCATATTATATTAAAGGACCTACAAGTCTCTGTATCTTTTTTGTTAACTTTGAGCCCCCAGCAGAGAAAGCGCTTCTGGCAAAACATCTTTGTTAAATCTAAGTCTATCTCTTCCTTGAGGGAGAGGGGGAGGTGTGGTTTCTTGGTTGCTTCTTCCCAACTCTAATCACAGTTAAGTACTAGAAATTCCTAATGAGTAATTTCTGGTGATTGCCACTGTTTATAAAGACAAAATAGACACATTAAAAAAAGAAGCAAGAAAAAAATTTCTCCCAAGACCATGCCTGGAGGAAAAAGATTCAGGCTCCCCAGATGGAACTCAAGTAGAAACAAAAGGTACAGCATTATAGCCATGGGGGTCTGTAGGAGGGATTTCAACAGTAAAGCTTCTTTCCCAATATACTTTAACCGCAGTGGCCCAAGCGCCCTCTCTCCAGGTCCTTTTCTTTATGGTGCCCCTTCCTGCACTTCTGCTATCTCCTATGACTTCTCCTCCAGTCAGTATTTGAGCTCCTTTTTGAGTCTGCCTAGGGCTCACTCGGTGAATTTTCTTTTCTTTTTTTAAAATAAGATTTGTATTTACTTTTTCCTTAATAGTATTTTTTTTTTTTGCCAATTACATGCAAAGATAATTTTCAACATTCATTTTTGCAAAATTTTGAGTTCCAAATTTTTCTCCCTTTTTCCCTTCCCTCACTCCTCCCCAAGCAGTAAGCAATCTGATATAGGTTATACATGTACGATCATGTTAAACATATTTCCACATTAATTATGTTGTTAAAGAAGAATCGGAACAAAAGAGAAAAACCACAAGAATAAAAATGAAAATCGTATGCTTTGATCTGCATTCAGACTTCATGGTTCTTTCTCTGGATGGGGATAGCATTTTTCTGTTGAGGGCCAGGGTGGAGTATGGTTGACAAGATCAGGATAGACCTTCTGGGAAACTTCTTTGAGACTGTGCTCATGGTCATCCAGAATGGCTCTCCATGCCCCCCAGACGTTGCTGTCTCTGTGAGACAAACAAGAGAATTACAGAAAATGTACAGATATGTAAAATAGATGGCCTCTAGGCTCACAGTCTTTAAGATAAGACTGATTAAATCACTAAGGCAGGATACAAGCAGAATTGTCAGGTAGGCTTGCAGTTTCTCTCTATAAATACCCGGACCCTCAGATCAATAAACGGAGCTGGTCTTTCTTCTTCACCACATCTCCGAGGCGTGTAGGGACACAGGCCGTCTGCTGCATTTTTCATCACATTTTTCATTTTGGAAATGTCTTGGATCGTTGTATTGCTGAGAAGAATTAAGTCTATCATAGTTAATCATTACACAATGTTGTTGTTGTGTATAATGTTCTGATTCTGCTCACTTCACTCAGCATCAGTTCATGCAAGTCTTTGCAGGGTTTTCTAAAATCCACCTGCTCATCATTTCTTATAGCACAATAGTATTCCATAACATTCATATGCCACAATTTGTTCAGCCATTCCCCAGCTGATGCACATCCCCTCAATTTCCAATTCTTTGCCACTACAAAAAAGCTGTTATAAATACTTTTGTATATGTGAGTACTTTTCCCTTTTTTATGGGAATTTTAAATGTATTTTTTTACGTATCTTTGGGATACAGATCTAGTATTGCTGGATCCAAGGGTTATGCATAGTTTGGTTGCCCTTTAAGCACAGTTCCAAATTGATCTACAGAATGGTTAGATTAGTTTGCAACTCCACCCACAATGTATTAGTGTTCCAATTTTCCCACATCTTCCACAACATTTATCATTTTTTCTCTCATATTAGCTAATCTGATCGATGTGAGGTGGTACCTCAGTTTGTTTTAATTTGTTTTTCTCTAATCAATAGTTATTTAGGACATTTTTCATATGATTATAGATATCTTTAATTTCTTCCTCTGAAATCTGCCTCTTCACATCCTTTGACCATTTATCAACTGGGGAATGACTTGCATTCTTGTAAATTTGACGCATTTCTCTATATATTTGAGAAATGAGGCCTTTATCAGAAACACTGGCGGTAAAAATTGTTTCCCAGCTTTCTGTTTTCTTTCTAATCTTGGTTGCATTGGTTTTATTTGTGCAAAAGCTTTTTAATTTAATCAAAATTATCCAGTTTGCATTTCATAATGTTCTCTATCTTGTTTGGTCATAAATTCTTCCCTTCTCCATAGAACTGACAGGTAAACTTCCTTGCTCTCCTAATTTGCTTATGGTATCATCCCTTATGTATAAGTCATGTACCCATTTTGATCTTATCTTGGTATAGGCTGTGAAATGTTGGTCTATACCTAGTTTCTGCTCACTTTTTTCCAATATGATTTTCCAGTTTTCCCAGAAATTTTTGTCAAATAGTGAATTCTTATCCTAGAAGCTAGAGTCTTTGGGTTTATCAAACAGTAGGTTACTATAGTCATTTACTACTGTGTCTTGTGTACCTCACCTAAATCACTGATCCACCACTCTATTTCTTAGCCAAAATAGTTTAGATGATTGCCACTTTATAATATAGTTTTAGATCTGGTACAGCTAGCCCACCTTCTTTTGCATTTTTTTCATTAATTCCCTTGATATTTTTTTACCTTTTGTTCTTCCAGATGAATTTTGTTACTATCTTTTTCTAGCTCTATAAAATAATTTTTGGTAGTTTGATTGGAATGGCACTGAATAAGTAAATTAATTTAGGTAGAATTGTCATTTTTATTATATTAGCTTGGCCTACCCATGAGGAATTTATATTTTCCCAATTGTTTAAATCTGTCTTTATTTGTGTGAAAAGTGTTTTGTAATTATGTTTATATACCTGGATTTGTCTTGGCAGGTAGACTCCCAAATATTTTATATTGTTTACAGTTATTTTAAATGAAATTTCTCTTTTTATCTCTTGATGATGATATATAGAAATGCTGATGATTTATACAGGTTTATTTTATATCCTGCAATGTTGATAAGGTTGTTCATTGTTTGAAGTAGTTTTTTCAGTTGACTCTCTAGGATTCCCTAAATATACTATAATATCATCTGCAAAGAGTGATAGTTTTATTTCTTCATTGCCTATTCTAATTCTTTCAAATTCTTTTTCTTCTCTTGTTGCTAACAATATTTCTAGCACAATACTGAATAATAGTGGTGATAATGGGCTTCTTTGTTTCACCGCTGATCTTATTGGGAATGTTTCTAGGTTATCTCCATTACCTATAATGCTTGCTGATGGTTTTGGATAGATGTTACTTAACATTTTAAGGAAGACTCCATTTATTCCTATGCTCTCCAATGTTTTTAATAGCAATGGATGCTGTATTTTGTCAAAAGCTTTTTCTACATCTGTTGAGATAATCACATGATTTCTGTTAGCTTTGTTATTGATATGGTCAGTTATGCTGACCATATTATAACTGACCATATTAGTTTTCCTAGTATTGAAACAGCCCTTCATTCCCAGTATAAATCCCACTTGGTCTTAGCGTATTATCTTGGTGATAAATTGATGTAATCTCTTTGCTAATATTTTATTTGAAATGTTTGCATCAACATTCATTAGGAAAATTGGTTTATAACTTTTTTTGTCTGTTTTGGTTCTTCCTGATTTAAATATCAGCACCATATTTGTGTCATAAAAAGAATTTGGTAGGATTCCATCTATTTTTCCAAATAGTTTATATAGTACTGAAATTAATTGTTCTTTAAATGTTTGGTAGAATTCACTTGTGCATCCATCTGGCCTTGAAGACTTTTTCTTATGGAATTCATTGACAGTTTATTAAATATCTTTTTTTTCTAAAATGGGGTTTAAGTCTTTTATTTCCTCTTCTGTTAATCTGGGCAATTTGTAGTTTTGTAAATATTTATCAGTTTCTTAGATTGTCAAATTTATTGCCATATAGGTGGACAAAATAGCTCCTAATTATTGCTTTAATTTCCTCTTCATTGGTGTGAAAACCCTTTCATTTTTGATACTGGTTATTTGGTTTTATTCTTATTTTTTAAATCAAATTAACCAAAGGTTTAGCTATTTTATTGGTTTTTTTCATAAAACTACATTTTATTTTTATTCATTAGTTCAATAGTTTCTTAATTTCAATTTTATTAATCTCTCCTTTGAGTTTCAAAATTTATAATTTGGTATTTAATTGGTATTTAATTTAATTTGTTTCTTTTTCTAACTTTTTCAGTGTATGCCAAATTCATTAATCAACTCATGTAAGCATTCAGACATATAAAGTTTCATCTAAGGACTGCTTTGGCTGCATCCCATAAGTTTTGGTATGTTGTCTAATTATCGTCACTCCCTTTGATGAAATTATTGTTTCTATGATTTGTTCTTTGACTCACTCATTCTTTAGGATTAGATTATTTAGTTTTCTATTTGCTTTTAGTCTGTCTTTCCATGGCCCTTTATTACACATAATTTTTATTGCATCATGAAAAGGATGCATTTAATATTTCTGCCTTTCTACATTTGATTATAAGATTTTTATGCCCTAATATATGGTTAATTTTTGTGTAGGTGCCATGTACTTCTGAGGAAAAGGTATGTTTCTTTCTATCTCCATTTAGTTTTCTCTAGAGGTCTATCATATTTAACTTTTCTAAAATTCTATTCACCTCCTTCACTTCTTTCTTACTTACTTTGTGGTTAGATTTATCTGATTCTGAGAGGGAGAAGTTGAGGTCCCCCATTAGTATAGTTTTACTGTCTATTTCTTCCTATAACTCACTTCATTTCTGTAAGCATTTGGATGCTATACCACTTGCTACGTATAGGTTTAGTATTTATATTACTTCATTGTCTATGGTATCTTTTTAGCAAGATGTAATTTCCTTCCTTATCTCTTTTAATTGGATCTATTTTTGCTTTTGCTTTGTCTGAGATCAGGCTTGCTACCCCTGCTCTTTCTACTTCAGCTGAAGCATAATATATTCTGCTCCAGTCTTTTACCTTTACTCTGTGTGTATCTCTCTGCTTCAACCATGTTTCTTGTAAATGACATATTGTAGGATTCTAGTTTTTAATCCACTCTGTTATCTGCTTCTGTTTTATGGAAGAGTTCATCCCTTCCACATTCACAGTTATGATTACTAACTGTGTATTTCCCTCCATGCTATTTTCCCCCTATTCATACTTTTCTCTCTCCTTTCACCCTGTCCCTCCACACCAGAGTTTTGTTTCTGATTACTACTTCCTTTAATCTGCCCTCTCATCTGAACTGCCTTTCAAAGATTGTCCAGAGGTCTTTATTCTTATACTCATCCTGCTGTTTTCTCTCTGATTTATTCAAGAGAATAATTTGCACCTCATAAAAAAACCACCTTTGTTGGCTCCTTTTCAGCGATTAGATCCTGTCCTTTCAAGGATCACTCCCTTAATATGAGAAGACTAAGGCCAAGAAAGGGGAAAGGGGTAGTAAACTGCAGAATCTGGATTGGAGCCCAGACCTCCTGAGTTCCACACAACTTCTTTCCACTACATCAGAGATGTCCAACATGCAGCCTACACACCCTGAGTGCAGGTAGAAGCACAACAAAATGGAACTGAGAAATATTTAACAAAATAAACAAAAATATAATAAAACATAGATAATGTTAATATGGAGTTCTCGAAATTTTCCTTATGAATAGTTTAGAGACCCTTGTTTCTGTTTGAGTTTTATACAACCTTACCACACTACATTATATTTTTTTTAAACTGCATATCATTTAAAGAAACTCTTTGGCAAATCTTTCTGAAAATGGAAGAATCACCCTCTAATTTATTTGATTTGAGAGTTCAGATTCTTAACATTTATTTTCCCTAAAGCAGTGCACATGTGTATGATGGTCTGTCATAGAGTTTTTAGAAAAGGAAGGAACCTTAGTGATTATCTAATCCAACTCCATCACATTACAGATAGGGAAACTAAGGCCTAGCAAGGTGAAGGGAATTCCACCAAGTTATACAACTAGTTAATGGCAGAGCCAGGACAAGCATTCAGGTCTGCAGGCTTGGAGTTCATTGTTCTTTCCACTATCTCATTCAACCTCAATTCAATCTGGTTTTCAATTCCACAACCATTTATCAAGGTTGGGTTCCTAAGTTCAGGTTCTCTACTAAAGTTCTGAAATCACAAAAATAAATAAATAAATAAATTTAAAAAAAGTTTTTGATTATTGATTATTTTATAATATGTTACTATATATATGTTACTATAATGTGTTGTTGTTCAGTTGTATCCAACTCACTGTGATTCCATTTGGGGTTTTCTTAGCAAAGATACTTGAGTGGTTTTCCATCTCCTTCTCCAGCTTATTTTCTAGATGAGGAAAACAGGGTTAGGTGACTTGCCAAGGATTACTCTGCGGCCAGATTTGAACTCAGATGTTCCTGACTCCAGGCCTGGCACTCTATCCACTAAGCCACCTAGCTAACATAAACATAATACCTAGTTATTTAAGCCTAGGTGCAATAAAATGGTCCCTAAGGTACATATTATTCCTTCTGCTGCTGCTTTAGGGAGTTTTTTAGACAAAATGTTGAGTTCAACTGTAATCACTCAGAGCTCCCAGTTAGCAAACATATATATGTGTGTGTGTGTGTGTATATATATATATACACACACACACATATATATGTATATATAAATGTATATATGTATATATAAATGTATATATATACACATATACATATATTATATGTACGCTAATATTTAGGCAAAGAGTTTTTAGTCTGGGATCTAGAATGGATAGATTTTGGGGGATGGGAGTGTCTATGAACTTGGATGGAAGAAAAATTACATCTTTATTTTCACTAACCTTTAACTGGAACTCCGCATTTTCTTAAACTGTATGGTGTTTTTTTTTTTTAATATTCTGAGAAGGAACCCATAGGTTTCACCAGACTTCCAAAGGTGTCCATCACCTAAAAAAGATTAAGAATTTCCTGACTTAGGCAGAAGTTGGACTCTCCAGTTTTACATTTATATCTTTCTCTAGTTAAGCCCTGGCCTCTTTTTGTTTGAGGTAAAATTCAGGTTACTGGAAACAAAACAGCAGATTATGCTGCGTGTCTATGGACAGATAGGCACTGGAGGGAGAGCTGGAGAAAGACAAAATCTTTTTTCAGCATTTCCCTCAAAGTCATACTCATGGAGTATGCGAGTATGCGAGTACTTTAGAGGCATCAACCTGGGTCTTGTGCTTTATGCCTGTAGATTTCATGGTCCTCCTCAATAGCTCCTTTCTCTTCCAAAGCTTGGTTTTACATTCCCCCCACCCCCACCCCGCCCCGCCTTCTTTAACTAGTTCCCCAGGGCCTGCCAGTTCTTGGTTTTGCTCTATATAATTCTCTCCTTCCTTTCACTTTAGACCCTCAAAATCTTACTTGGTTTCTGAGATAGCTCCTCCCTTAACACTCATGTCCTTAGTGCAAGGCACTATACTAGGAATTCACATTTCTATAGTATTAGAAAGAAAAATTGCTAATTGAAAGGAAAAAAAATAAACCATTGAACTAATAAATAAAACTAGGAGATGATTTTTATGAAGAAAAAACCCCACCCCAATAAAATAGATAAACCATTGATTCATTTGATTGAAGAAAGAAGAAAAGAAATATCAAAAATGAAAAGGATGAATTAACAAATAATGAAGATGAAATTAAAGCAATTATTAAGAGTTATTTTGCCCAATTATATGACAATTCTACTCAAGTTAATTACTTATTCTGTGCCATACTATTAAACCACTGAAGAATTATTTTATAGAGTGAGAAAAAATAATAGCAAAATTCATCTGGAAGTTATTGTTTCAATGAGTTTTTTAGTTGATTTTCTAGAGTTCTCTAAGCATGTTTTATTCTAGACCTTTAAATGAGACGGGGTTTATAGACTTCATTAGACTGCTAAAAAGGTCTTTGAAACAAAAAAGGCTAAAACTCTTGATTTAGGCCAGCTTTCTAATTTCACAGTTGGGGAAACTGAGGCCCAGACAGAGGAAAGTGCTTTGCTTAAGGTGGCACAGTATTTGTCAGGCACTGTGTTAAGTAGTGGACATACAAAACGGAGGAGACAAAATGCAAACAAGTATGTACTAACAAGCTATATACAGGATAAACAGGAAATAATTAAGAGAGGGAAGGCATTAGAATTGAAAGGGATTGGGTAAGTCTTCATGTAGAAGGTAGGATTTTAGCTGAGATTTGAAGCAAGTCAGGGAAGCCAGGAGGCAGAGATGACTAATGAAAGCACTGAAGGCATCGGGGACAGCCAGAGAAAATGCCCAGAGCAGAGGAATGGAGTGCCTCATTCAGGGAACAGCAGTGATGCCACTTGATTGAAGTATCACTTAACTGAAGAGTGTCTGGCAAGATATAATAATACATAAAAAGGCTAGAAAGGTGAAAGAGGGGGCAGTTATGAAGGGCCCTAAATGACATAGAATTTTGTACTTGGACCTGTAGGTGATAAGAAGCCATTGAAGTTTATTGAGAAGGGGATTGACATAGTCAGACCTATGCTTTAGAAAAATTACTCAGAAAAACCTAGAAAAATTTATATGAACTGATGCAGAGTGAAGTGAGTAGGGCCAAGGGAACATTATAACACTAACAGCAACATTGTGTGATGATTAACTTTGATAGACTTAGCTCTTCTCAGAAATACAGTGACCTAAGACAAGTCCAAAAGACTCATGACGGAAAATACTATCCACATCCAGAGAAAGGATTATGGCGTATGAATGCAGATCGAAGCATACTATTTTCACTTTCCTTGTGTTTTTTCTTTCTCATGGTTTTTCCCTTCTATTCTGATTCTTCTTTCACAACATGACTAATGTGGAAATATGTTTAATATGATTGTACATGTATAACTATATCAGATTGCTTGCTATATTGGGGAGGGGTGCAGGGAGGGAGAGAGAAAAAATTTGGAACTCATAATCTTATAAAGGTGAATATTGAAAACTATCTGATTTTTTGAGATTGACAGCACTACCATCCTCCCAGTTATCCAGTCTCTAAACTATATTCTCAACTCTTCCCTCTCCTTAAATATTGAAAACTATCACAAACTGTTTCTACATGTAATTGGAAAAAATAAAATGCTATTAAGTGGAAAAATAGAACAAAACAACAAAAAAAGAAAGTGCCACACAATTTTCAAGACACATGTTTGGGTCTAATGATAGCCATCTCTGGGGTGGGAGGTTAAAAAGAAAGGATAAAAATAAATTTACACAATAATTTATTATATATTTAAAAGGAATAGCAAGTTGTATATAATAGATTTGCAGTTTCATGTTGAATCATTTTTTAAAAAATTATGCCATGCTGTGAAAATGCTTGTTTTATTCCATAAATTAAAAATTAAAAAAAGAAAAATCACTCTCTTGGATGAATGGAGGACAGATCACAGTGGGGGGAGACTCATGACAAGCAGACCCGCCATTAGGCTATTGCAATGTCCTTTTCTAATGTACCTGCATTCACCTTCTAATCTTTTTGTTTTTTTGAATTATCCTATCACCATCAGGGAGAAACAAGGGTTAAACATTTGCTCCTTGCTTGCTAATGCCAGTTCTATATTATGGAACCACCAACTTCATTCACTTTCCAATATATATTCATACCACCCTCTCCATATCTTCATATCTTCCAAGGTACACTTCTCTTGTTCCTCCACTTCCACATCATGAAATCTTTCCTTAGCCTCTGGCTTCTTTTCCCACCACTCTTTGGGAACTTCTCTGAAAGGTCATTCCTGACCTCATTACCCAATCCAATGGCCTTTTTCAGTTCCTATCCCCCATGATGTCACTTGTCATTACTGCTCACCTCCTCCTTCTAGAGAACTCTCCTCCCTTGTCTCCTGGATTCTCCTGCTTCTCTTTCCATCTCTCTGACTCCACCTCAAGTCACTTTGTTCATCCTCTTCTTGCTTCTGATCCTGAAATATGAACTCCCCCTTCTTTGCCTTAAGATCTACCAGCTCTCTCTTTCTTTCTTCCTTAGTGATCTGATCTGTTCCTGTGGATTTAATTTTTACATCTATTGATTCATATCCGTAGATACGAGTCTTAGATCTGTATTTCCAACCCCAGTCTCCCCATTCCCCTCAAGTATGAGCTAGACTTGCTTCTCCAGCTCCTGCTGGATATCTCTCACTGGTTCTACCATCAACAGTACAGATTCCTACAATAAGTCAATGGATTTTTGATTTCATAAAGGTGGGAAACAAAGTTCAGAGAACATCTGAGTATAGGCTACCCAAAAGTGCTGGAGGCTTTCATCTAGATCTTTTAACATCCATGGGCATCAGTGCAGTCCTAATAGCCTATCCTCTTGCTACATGACCAATTCACTTCCTTTTACCTGAATACTGTCTTTTATGCCACTTTTTGCGTGAAAGGCAGTTTTGGTAATATGCTGCACCCTGCTTAGGCCCATAATGGGTCTCCCTGTTACCTGTAATTTTGATTCTTTGTAGATTATTGGATCATCATATTCCATGATTTGAATCCCTCAAGCATCACTGGAAGAATATTTGTGTTTTAAAATATGTGTATGTGTCAATAGAATGGGGTTACTGAAAATGCTATGTAGTTTCCCAAATGCAGCCCAGTCCTCTTTAAATCAGATTCTGGGCCCAGATTAACATCTCCCAAAGTGAACTCATTATCTTTCCTTCAATATCTGCCTCTCTCCCTATTTTCCTTACTTTTTTTGAGATCGACAACACTACCACCTTCCAGTTATTCAGTCTCTAAACTATATTCTCAACTCTTCCCTCTCCTTAACTGCTCCCCATATCCAATCAATTGCCAAGTCATGTCTATCTATATCTTTACCAATCCTCTTTTTCCTTTCCTTCATATCAGTCCCTCTACCTGTGTCCTAAAGCCCACCTTCTTCAAGACTTTGTTCATCTGTCAATTACCCTCCCCCCCCCACACCCTCCAATCTCTCCTTCACTTATTCTGTTCTCTCTTCCTATAAATATTCATGTTTTCTCTGTCCTAATAACAAAATAACCCCCAAGTAACATAAATAAACCTTCTTTTCCCTGCCCCTTGCTAACCTCTCAAATTACTGTGCTCCCTGTCTCCTTTCATAGCCTCTCCTCTTTCTGACTTGCCTATTTTTATCAAGCTTAGTAAGAGTAATCTACCTTTGTTGATTCCATTGCATCATCACTCATTTAATCAGTCCTCAACCCCTCGTAATCTGGCTTCTGCCTATAGAACTATGGTGAAATTGATCTCTCAAAGATCACTTTGTTGTTGCTCATTCATTTCAGCTGTGTCCAAGTCTTCGTGACCCCATTTGGGGTTTTCTTGGCAAGGATACTGGAGTGGTTTGCCATTTGCCATTTCTTTCTCTGGATCATTTTATAGATGAGGAAACTGAGGCAAAGAGGTTTAAGTGACTTGCCCAGGGCCACACAGCTAAGAAATGTCTGAGGCCAGATTTGACCTCTGGTCTTCCTGCCTCCAGGCCTGGCTCTCTATGCACTGTGCCACCTAGATAACTACCTAGTCACCTAAAGATCATTAAGGACCTCCTAATGACCAACAATAGCTATGTTCTTTTTGGCATCTCTACATCATTTGACACAATTGATCACTTCCTACTTCCTGAAACATTTCTTTTCCTTTTCTTCCAGGGCACTGCCTTTTCTTTTCCA
This sequence comes from Notamacropus eugenii, assembly GCF_028372415.1. Lineage (NCBI taxonomy): Eukaryota > Metazoa > Chordata > Mammalia > Diprotodontia > Macropodidae > Notamacropus > Notamacropus eugenii. The sequence goes on along the minus strand of NC_092873.1, from coordinate 384,981,781 downwards.
TTCTTCTAGTTCTCAATCTGACTTCTAACTCTAAAATATATTAGAGAGGCTTAGAACTGGATGAGACTTCAGAGGTCATCAGTTTTAATCTGTACTAAAACAAGAATCCTCCTCAACAGTGAACCTAACAAATGATTATCGCTTTTCTTAAAGATCGTCTGTTTTGGGAAATTTACTGCCTCCCAAAGCAGCCTATCCCATTTTTGGAAATGAAAAGTTGTTAGAAAATTTTTCAGCAGAGTAAGCAGAAATCTGTCTCTTTGTAACTTCAACATGTTGCTTCGACTTCCACCCTCTGGGACTAAGTAGAGAAAATCAAAGCTCTCTTGAAGGTGAAAGACCATTAAATGCCTGAAGACAGTTGCTATTGTGCCCCCAACCCTCAACTCCAAGTTACCTACTCCCAGGTTAACCATCTTCAGTTCCTTCAATTGAGTAGTGAAATAGTCTTATCACTTCACTATCCTGGTCACTCTCCTTTTGGCCAGACTTTAGTTTGTCAATGACATTCTAAATATTCTAGAACTAAACAAAATATTTCTGATGTGGTCAGACCAGGGAAAAGTAGCTGGGGATGATGATCTCTCATATTCTCTGTGGTGTACCTTTCAAGATCACATTAAGATTTCTGGCTACCATGTTACACTGTTATTCGTGGTGAGCTTGGCAGCTAGATGGCTCAGTGGATAGAAAGCTGGACTTGGAGTTAGGAAAACCTGATTTCAAATCCTTCCTCAGATACTTATTTGCTTTATGATCCTGGGCAAGTCACTTAACCTTACCCTACCTCATCTATAAAATGAGGATAAGCGTACCTACTCCACAGGCTTGTTATGATGATTAAGTGATATAAAACATGTAAAGCACTTTGCAAACTTTGAAGCGATACATAAATGAGCAGCTCACATATTAATCATGCTTTAAGATTTACAGAGTACATCTTTTTGTCACAACAACCCCATAAAGTAAGGAGTGTATGTATTACTATCTCCATTTTTCAGGTAAAGAAACAAGTTCAGAGAAGTTTAGTAAGCTACAAAGGGTTAATTCCAGATCTTGATCCCAGTTGTCCAAAACTCCAAGACTCATTCCATGACATCACGCTATCTTACTAAAGCTCCTAGTTTTGTTTTATTTTGTGTTAAGTCATCCAAAGCTCCACTGTTGTTCCAAACTTTCTCTTCTCTCCTCAAGTCTAACAAACCACCTCCTCCTCCAACCCTCTCAGCCAATGACTTCCTCTTGTACTTTAATTCAAGCTATTCTCTGCAATTTCCTCTTTCTTCCTTCTCTACACCTTACAACTTCTGAATACCAAGCACTCTTATTTCTTCCTTTATTCTAGTTTCTGATGAAGAGGTAGCCATTCTCTTCACTGAGACCAACGCCTTTTCTTGTACCTTTGTATATCATCCAGTCCTTTCTTCAACAATTTGCCCCCTCCCTCAATCATCCCTTCTCTTTCTAATCTCCATCCTCTCCCCATGTGTTAGTTCAGCCCCTGATGCTGATAGACACACCGAAGTCATCCCCATTCTGTTAAAAAACACTAAACCACAAAGGAGAAGATAACAAACATTTTAAAGTGCCTAATATGTGCTAGGCACTGTACTTAGCACTTTACAAATATTATCTCATTTGACGCTGTCATCAATTTGAATTAAAATCCTACATCTCTCCTACCTCTCACAGCCAAATTCCTAGAAAAAGTAGGCTGCACTCATTGCCTCCACTTCCTCTCCTCCCCTGATTCTCAATTTTTGTGTAATTTGACTTCAGACTTCATTACTCAATTGAAACTGCTCTTCCCAAAATTACTATTGATCTCGAAATTACTAGATTTGATAGTCTTTCCTCAATTTTCATTTTTCTTGACCTTATGGACCATTTGACACTGTTGATCACCCTCTTACCCTGGATACTCTCTCCTTTCTGTTTTTTTTTTTTTATAACTACTCTCTCCCTCTCTCTGTGTCTCTCTCTCTCTCTGTGTCTCTCTTTCTCTTCTCTCTCTCCCTCCTCCTTCTCCTCCTTCATCCTCCTCCTCCTCCTCCTCCTCCTCCTCCTTCTTCTTCTTCTTCTTCTTCTTCTTCTTCTTCTTCTTCTCCTTCTTCTTCTTCCCTGTCTGACCACTCCTTTTCAGGTATGTTTACTGGTTTATCATCTATATCATAGGCCTCAATGGTGAGTGTCTTTCCAAAACTCTGTCCTGGAACCCCTTTTCTTCTCTGTCTACATTCTCCCTTGATGATGTCATCAGCTCCAGTGCTCATGTCTGTGCATATGACTCCCAGATCAATGTAGCTAATCCCAGTCTTTATCCTTAGATTCACTCCTACATCACCAACTGCCTACTGAATACTCCAGATTGGATAGGCATCTCAAACTCAACACATCCAAAACCAATACTCCTTATCTTTCCCTCTCATATCCATTCTCTTTCAACTGTTCTATTTCTGTTGAGAGTATGACCATCCTTCTGTTAAGAGTATGTTCTCAACTTCTGTGTCATTCTCCACTTTTCACTCTCATTCCATATATCCATTTAGGTGTCAAATCTTGTAATTTCTACCTCTCCAACAGTTCTTAAACTCATTATCTTCTCTCTACTCATACAACCACCAGTTTTCATCATATCTCACTTATCATGATAGTTTCCTAATCAGTTCCCTAACCTCAAGTTCTTCCCCACTCCAATTCATCATCCTAAGAGTTGCCAAAGTCTGATCACATCACTTCCCTACTCCTTAAACACTAGTGACTCCCCGATTTCTCTAGAATAAAATACAAACTTTTCTGTTTGGCATTTAAAGTCTTATGTAAGCTGAAACCAGTCTATCTTTCCAAACTTAATTATATATTGCTCCTCTTTAAGTACTTCATAGTCTAGCCTAACTGGCATTTTAACTACTCCTCATACATTTCATCTCCCACCTCCATGCCTTTGCATTGTTGTTCTCTGTGCCTAGAATCTACTCCTTCCTCACCATGACCTCTTAGAATTTCTAGTTTCCTACAAGACTTATTTTAAGTACTACCTGATATATGAAACTTTTTCTGATACTCTCAGTTGCTAATGCCTACCTTACCCAAAGTTATCTTGATTTTATTTTCTACCTGTATACATATATGGTGATTCTCTTGAACATGTAAAGTCCCCAAGGGGAGGGATTTCACTTTTGTCTGTGTATCTCCAATTCCTTGCAGGAGTGCTAGCACATAGTATAGGCTTATAATCCTTGTTGATAGGTTGATTTTTTTTCTTTTTCCATGAATTGTTTTCTATTCATGCTTTCAACATCTTATACTTTGGGGCTGATTTTTTAAAAAAGTCCATTGTAGCACAGTTTTGTTATTGCTGTTTTTCAGCAATTTCAGCCGTATTCAATTCTTTGTATCCCCTTTTTGGGATTTTCTTGGCAAAAATACTGGAGTGGTTTGCCATTTCCTTCTTCAGCTTATTTGACAGATGAGGAAACTGAAGCATACAAGGTTAAGTGACTTGCCCAGGGTCACACAGCTAGCAAATGTCTGAGGCTATATTTGAACTCAGGAAGATGATCCTTCCTGATTTCATGTCCAGTGCACCATCCACTGTGCCACCTAACTTCCCCACAGCACACTGGAAAGAGAATTGGATTTGAACCCTAAGATTCAAATCCCTGCTTTTCTACTAACTGTGTAACCTTTGGCAAATTACTTCATCAACTTTTGGTTTGGTTCTTAATTTACTTACTCTGTAGGTTAAAATGGTTGAATTTCATGGTATTTAAGGTCCCTTCCTCTAAGTCCTGTGAATTTTTATTTGTCTGATATATTTTATATTAGATTTATCCTATGCTTTTAAAAATTCTTATTCTGCCACCTAATTTATCTATTTTTCACTGCTCTCTTTTTCCAAAAAATTGATAAACATATTATGTAGGTTTTGAACTAAGTCAATGATAAAAATATTAAGCATAATAGGGCTAAGATAGATCCCTGTGGTCTTCCATTAGAGACATCTCATCAGAGTCTGAAACAGATTATTAATTACTAGCCTTTGGAAAAATTAGTTTAATATCCATTTTCATCCCGATCACACCATGCTTATAAGATAAGAGTGTTAGATGACTTTCTTGAAATGTTAGTAGCACCACGATTTTCCCAGTCATCCAGAGTGTAGCAGAAACAGCATGGTATTAGCCTTCCCCAAACTGAGGTGCTAACTCTGACTGTGCCACTGACTAGTTGATTCTGTGACCTCCGGCAAATTCCTTTTTTGCTTTGGGCCTTAGTTTCCTTGCAAGCAAAATGAGAGATTTGGGCTAGTTTCCAACCCGATCTGATACTGTATGACTTGTAAAATGCTGTGACTTTTTAATCTTCCTTCCTCTATCCCAACATTAAGTCTTGATTTTTCCTTCAGTGTCTTCTGACTCTATCCTTTATTTTCTTTATTCCCACTAACTTAGTTAAGACTTTCATTACCTTTTTGCTGGACTACTTCAATAGCTTTCTGTTTTCTCTGACTCCAGGCCCCCAGCACTATCACACCTCGGGACTTCCACTAGGACTTTGTCACATTTCCATTAAAAATAAAACAAAACTAGCAATGATTCCCCCGAGTAAAGTCCAGACTCCTTAGCATTACATTCAAGGCCTTTCATGACTTGACAGTCTAGTCAACTGGGACAATTTGCTGTTCCTTGACCATTTCATGCTTTTCTGCCACTTGTTACCTCCATCTGATTTCTTTCCCGCTCTCTCATTTTTGCTTGTGGAAAGTCCACCACCCTTCAAGATACAACCTGAAATCCAATTCCTCCTGGATGCCTTTCCTGACTATCATCTAGCCACAAGTGTACTCTCCCTTTCCTTGACTAATTTATTATTATTCATTCAGCAAACATTAAGCACCTCTGCTATGATGGAGATTTGGAGGTAGAAGGGACCTTAGAGATATGCAATCACAAAATTATTGCTTATAGAGAAAATTAAGGAGAGAAGTAAAATGTTCAAAATCACATAGGTAGCCAGTAACAGAGCCAGAATTCAAACCCATTCTAATTCAGGTACTCCTTGCTAGTGGAGTTTAAAGTGTAAAAGAGAGATGAGACACAAATGACATTATATAATGTGAAAGAAAGGTGCAAAACAAAAGACCTTGTGAGGTGGAGGGGAAGGTCTCTACAACATGAGACTACCTGGAAGATATGGTATTTGAGTTTGGCTTTAAAGAACTGGGAAGGGTTCAGTAAGCAAAAGAGGAGGGAGGATGTTCCAGGGCTTAGGAAGTGCTGGGAGCAAGATACAAGATGGAAGAGCTCAGTGTACATTTGGGGCTGTGAGAGGAGCAGGGGCTAGGAGTACAATTTGACTAGAGTGAATGGTATGGGGGAGTATGGGACTAGGGAGGGCTTTGAATGCAGGCAAACGAGTTTGAATCGAAGGAGTAAGGCAATCGGGAGCCATTAAAGATCTTTAAATGAAGGAATAACAAAATCACATTTTAGCTTACATCAACTTTATGGCACTTGTTACGGTACAGGAAGTACCGTATTTACTTATACCAGTGTCCTATCTTCCCTACTAGAATGAGTCACCGAATTCTAGAGCTGGAAGTCACCTTAGACTTGGTCGAACGCCCTGGCTAGGAGTTGCTTAACAACGTTCCCGACTAGCGGTCTAAACCCCACTAGGTCAGGGATCCTGGCACATATTAATTTTATTTTTTTCATCCTCTCAGAGCCTAGCACATAGTAGGCACTCAATGAATGAAGGAGTGCATGCCATTCTGTCATATTCCCAAGGCCAGGCAGGAGCCCAAGCCCAACTTCACCCAAGAGCTGTTCTAAGTGGAGCCTCCAGCATAACTTGGGCCCTTCCTGAATTTATTTCCACCTCATTAACTCTACCTCAATTCCACTCCTCCCCACCCACATTCTCCCCCGCCACCCTCAACCAGGGGCCAGTTCTGCCTTTGCTGCCTCCTCTGATATTCTTGCTTCCTCTTCCTCTTTGCTACCTCTGTCTCATTTTTCCACCTCTTGCTCCCCCTGTATTTCCCTGACTCTGTGTCTGTCCGTCTGTCTGTGTCCTCCCGGTGTCTGTGTTCATCTCCCGGTCGCTTATCCCAGTCTGTGTCTCTCCTGGTCTGTTTTCCCCACTTCTGGCCCTCTCATCCCACCCCTTGGTTCATCCCCTTCCAATCCCGGCAACAGGTCCTCAGCGCTCGACTCTTTTATTGGTCACTCGGGAACAGCCCCCCCTCCGCCTCCTCCCATTCCCCCCTCATCCCTCAGCCGCCCCCCACCCTTCCATTCACACAAAGTTTGGCTCCACCGCTGCGAAGGGAGGGGGCGGCTCGGCCCGGCCCAGCTCTGCCCCCGGCCCGGCCCGGCCCTGGCCCCGGCCCAGCCCTTATCTGATCGACTCGTCTAGTTTAAGAGTCCGGCCCCGCCCGTCACACAGCTCCGCTCTGCTCCTCACCCTCCAGCCCGCCCCGTCCGTCAAGCCTTCAGTCCATTCTCTGGCCACCCGGTCCGAGGTGCTTCCCTGCCCAGGACCCAAGGTAAGGGATGCAGCGACCGTGCCCCTGGGGTATCGGGGGTGACGAACAGAAGCCAGTGTTTACAACATGGAATCATGGAGGGCTGTCCAACCCGATCCAGAGACTTTTTCATCCAGCTCTCCCGGGATTTCGGCATCGCTCCTCAGCCTCTCTATAGAAGTCCCTGCGGGGACCATTGAGAAATAGTGGCTCCCCCACCTCCTAGGGTTGAGGTAGGGGAATCTCTGGACCCTTGTCTCATTTATTCCCCACCCTACCACCTCCACAGGAGCTTCAGGCGGTCCCAAACTGACTACACAGCTCCTCGGTCCGTGACAGTGATCCCTAGATGTACCCCACACATACATGCTCCCTGAATGACAAAAGCAGTGCCTCCTTCCCCCCAGAAACACTTAGAAGCTCCCGTCCCGCTCCCCACCTAATGAAATCCGAATAGTGACATGTACTCGCGCTGGATCACACACTACGAGAAACACGGCTCTCGTTAGGGGATGCTTAAACTGATGACAATTTCTGCCTAGTCCAACTGCCCCGTTTCTAGCTTTCGGACTTTTCCCTAGCATGTGCACACACTCCTCTGTGACCTCCTCTACTCTACCTCCCTACCCCACCGTCGCCCCCACCCCCCTCCCAGAAACTTAGAACTGTTCTCCCCACCTGCAACCCTGGACTACAGGCAGCTGTCTGTGTGAGGGGAGCAGTGCGACCATCTGAAGACTCCAAAAAGAACCGGGGAGAAATGCTCCAGTGAGGCAGACAAGGTAGGGGGCAATTTCCTCCCCTTCCCCCTTATCCTCTTTCCTCACCTCCACCCCTTGCCAGGGACTGATCAAAGTCTCTTTGAGTAACCCCTCAGTGACTGACGAAGACCAGAACTTTTAGGCTGGAGTAGGGGGAGTGAATTAAGATTGTTCCCAGCCTTTCCTTAGTTGGGATTTCAGCCCAGGTGGGCTGGGGAGAGACTGTTCTCCCCAAAGGTGGAGAGAGGAGGGGGATCATCAGGAAACTGAAGGGACTTTATAAGAGCTTCTAGCCTTATTGTACAGCTGAGGAAACTGAAGATTTCACCACAGGTAGTAAACCATGGAGCCAGCATTAGGAGCCCAGTTTTCTTGAGCTCACATTCAGTGCCCTTTCTCACATTATACTTATTCTCTGGGAAGGTATCCTCCTAGAAAGTCAGACAGGAGGAAATACTCCAGGATGAGCTGAAGGGAGATTGTTTCAGAGGGTGGGCTCAGGGTCCAACCAGAACCAGGACTAGCCGCAAAAATATCAACTCTAGGCCCTAGGTATTCTGGATATTCTAGCAAAAGTAGGTGGTAAAGGATCTCTAAGCACATTCCCAGACTACCTCTGGTTATCATACCGTATTTTCGTTCAGAGGTCAGCATTGATGATCTCTGGATTTAGGTTGGGGGTTAGATAGGGGTAAAGCTCAGGAGACGTGGGAGAAAACAGGTGTCTTGGCTTCCAGCAAATTTTTCAGAATGGTAGTGGGGGGGAGGTGTCATGATGGGAAGAGGGTCCAGGGATGGTCAGCAGAGGCAGTAGGCATAGCCTTGAGTGATGTCAGTTTCTCTTCTCCTATGTCCTCTCCCCAGCCCCTATGGTGGCCAGGATATAAGTGGGGGAAAGGGGGGTCTCCAAGCCTTTCTGGCCTCCAGAAGCCACTGCCAACCTGGGCCCTGAAAGGAGTTGCTGTTTTCAGAGTCATCCCTCCTCTTCCCACCCAGCCCCCATCCCTCCACCCCCGACTGAGCAGCCAACTCGTCTCTGTGGATATCAAATGGCAATGACTCCACTAACAGGGAGGGGAGGGAATGGTCCAGATTCCTTATAGTAGCTTTGGCACAGAGCCTGACCCCCCACCCCTCACCCTGAGCAAAAGCCACTACTGTTTTGTCATTTATATCCTGCTCTGACTCCACTCTTCTGAATCCCATGTGCCCCCTTGCTATTATGATATGATTCTACCTGCAGCACTGCACATGGTGATTGTATATTTGGTGTGGAAGGGCAGAGTTATCTTTCTCTGCTCCCCCTCCAATTACCATATACCTTCTTGTATCTCCCCCCCCCTCACCCCGCTCATGAAGCCAGTTTTATCATCAGCTTAAGTTTAAGAGCTTGGGAGTGAGAGAGAGAAGAGGTTGGCAAATGTATTCAGATGTCCAGAATGCCAGTATTACTAGATTTTTTTTACTTGTTCCCTGAGCTCAAAGAATCTAAGATTTGAGGGTCAAGATTTGAGGTCTCTCTCTCAATTCTGTGCAGTCCTGAGATTGATGATATTGGGGGTGGGTGGGTAAGGTAATGAAGAGTGATCATAGATTAGATTAGATTGGGAAGATGCCTGGATTTTAGACACAAGGAGAAGCAGGGCAGTGACCCTTTGGTATTGGCTGTGAGGCTGGAGAGGATAGAGCTAGGCAGTGGAGCCCTCAAAGCCTGTTGCCAAAGGTTATTTAGGACAGAAGGAAAAAACCAGCCTTTGGAACCCACTCCTCCCCCAGCCTAGATTTTCCTTCTGCCTGATTGGTCTGTGGTCCTGCCAAGACAAGGGCAAGTGGTTGAGATGACAGGGTGAGGTTGAGGCCCTGGAAAGAGGAAAGAAGCATATAGTAAACCAAGATACAGAGCTAAAATGGGACAGCAAGAAGGTTTAGGAAGGGGATCCAAATCCCTAGTGGTGATCTGGCCCTTAGATAGATGTGAAAGTTGGAACTAGAGTTGACTAGGTTCTGTTGACATCATCTTGTCCATTCCCCTGTCTCTGGACCAACTCTATAGCTCCTCTCCTACCTAGCACATATTGGGGGATCACTGGGGTGGGGTAGCTTCTGTATATTGGAGATACCAACTTTTGCCAGACTTAGCATTTGTTGTTCAGGTTGAAACCCCCTCCCTTTACCTTTAACTAACCCTCCCCTTGAAGTGTCTCTGTCCTAGGATGCCCCACCCCCTTCCTGGTCCTTTTCTAGAGTCTTTAAAAGGCACAGGGGAAAACACTAGGGAAACCTTGTTCCCTTCAGTGAGTTCCTGCAGGAGCCTCTATTTTGTGGAGGAATTCAGACCAGCCTGCATTCATTCCCCAACTGGTATCGATCCCGATATTCTCTGGATTTCAAAACCATTCTCTATTTCCACTCAATTCTGCTTTTTAGCTCCCTTTGGGTATCATTTTACCCTTTAAAATGTAAGTTCCTCAGGAGCAAGGGCTCTCTCTTTTTGCTTGTATTTGTATCCCCAGTTCTTAGCACAAAGCAAATGCTTAATGGGTGTTTTTTCCTTCCTTCCTTCCTTCCTTCCTTCCTTCCTTCCTCCCTCCCTTCTTTCCTTCCTTCCATTTTTCACTCCTTTCTTTTCTCCTTACTTCCCTCCCTCCCTTTCTCCCTCTCTACTCCTTTCTTTCATTTCTCCCTCCCTCTTCCTTTCCTTCCTTTCCTTCCTTTCTTCCTTCCTTCCTTCCTTCCTTCCTTCCTTCCTTCCTTCCTTCCTTCCTTCCTTCCTTCCTTCCTTCCTTCCCTCCTTCCTTCTTATTCATGTCAAATCCAGAATCCAATCTGGGAACTGCAGGTGGTTGGGAAAAGGAAACAAATACTTAATAGAATATCAGATCCAGAAAGGGCCTTAGAGATAATTTGACACAAGGCCTATATTTTACAGATGGGGAGACTGAAGCCTAGAGAGATAAAGTGATTTCTTTAAATTCTTCTCTACTGGGTGGGAAATAAGAGGTTATGGACCTGTTCAGTCTGGAAAATAGAAAGTTGGGGAACCTGGAAGGGGGGGAGCAGGAAGGCTAAATTGTGGTCTTCAAAGCACTTAGAGGTTAGTGTATATATAATGCATAATAATAATTATATTATATACATATACATACATACAAATACATGTATGTGTGTGTGTATGTATGTATGTGTGTATAACCTGAACTTTCCTTTCTCCACTGAGGGCAGTAGAGCTGAGATATGAGGATGATGCATAAGGAAAGGGTATCTGAAATATAGAGCATAGAGAAGAGAAAAACAGAAGGGAGGTTATGACCTCTTTATCCCAAGTGACCTCCTGGGGAACAAGTCATATCATTTGGCCCTGGCTCAGAAACAAAGGGCTACATGTGACCATGGAGGACCAACCAGTCTAGAAATATGTTAGAGGCTACAGTGGTGCCCTAGGCATCCTTTCTCCTCCAGGTTTCAGGGAGTTCCAAGTTCTAATCTCTCTAGATGTTCCTTTATCTCCTCTTCCTGACCTCTTAAAGACTTATTTCTCAGAGCCTTCTCTCAGGGAGCACAATGCCTTGCACCTAGTGGGTATATAAAAAACTTTGTTTAATTCAATCACCAACTATCTGCTGAGCACCCGCTACATGCTAAGTGTATGTCTGACATGTAAAGAGTTCTCATCCCTCAGTTCCATACCTCCATTCACCACCTTTTCCACATCTCTGCTTCCAAATCTCCTCTTGCTCACAGGGTAATGCTGTATGTCCAAAACTAAGCTCTTCAATTCTGTACCACCACTGTCAAACTCCCTTATTCCATCTTCTCCATTTTTGCCAATGACATTTCATCCCTGGGCTAATCATAGGACTTTAGGTCTAGAAGAAACCACTAGAAAAGACTTCAGCAATCATCTGATTCAGCCCCCTCATTTGACAGATGAGATTATGCTCAAGAAATTAAGTGACTTCCCAAGATCACACAGATAATAAGTAGCAGATTCAGGATTCAAACCCAAGTCCCCTCAGTTCATTCCTCTACATTACTTATCATGGAACTTTTGTGTCCTCCCTCTTCTGCCCTCCCCAAAACTTGTCAATCATTCTGCTCTTCCTGTCCTTCTATACCTCTCCATTCTCATCTAGGTCCACATTCTCATTCTGCTTGGATACTCTAAACAACTTTCACCCAGTCTCTCTCTATTTATATCTACTTTATACTATAGAGACTCACCTTCCTTATTCCTTGTTTGAATCCGGGTCCTTAGCCATTTAGATCCTTACAGTGACACAATCATCTTATACCCAATGAAAACTTTCTAAGCATAGGTTTTCCACTGAAGGCATCATGATGTACAGAAGGAGAAAAAAAAACCAGTGCTTTTGGAGCCAAGAGATCTGGTTCAAATCCCGACTCATCTTCCTTGAGTCTTGGGATTACAGATTTGAAGCTGGAAAGGACCTTGGAGGCCACCTGGTTCAACCTCCTCATTTCACGGATGAAGAAACTGAAAATCGAGAAGTTAAATGACTTGCCCAAAGTCATGCAGACATCCAGTGCCAAGATTTGAACCAAGGTCATCTGACTTTGCAGTTGGTACTCATTCTACTGTCCCATGCTGCCTCAGGGTCTGGTCTAGAGGTTACAATCACAGAATTTTAGAGCCTTTGGAACCTTATGGAGCATTAGTTCAACCCATTTTAGAGTTGAGGTAATCACTTTTTGAGCCTCTATTTCCTGATCTCTAAAATGGAACTCCATTTTATAATGTCTGCCCCCACCTATATGACAGTTATTGTGAAGATCACATGTAATAATGTACCTGAAGAGCTTTGTAAATTGTAAGGGAGTACTATGTTGCTATGTACTTAGGATCCTCTTCCCACCTCACTGCCCTGATCTACTAGGATTTCCCCCATTTAGAAACTTTTCTAGGCAAACAAACTAGACTTTTCTTTGTTCATCCATACCTCACCCTCTCCCACCCCTGAGCCTTGACACAGACTCTATCACTGCTCCCCCACTCTTTCTAGGTAAGGGCTCCCCTTCTCCTTCTCTTGGCTGACCTCTGACCTATTTCCTCAAAAACTTCGACTCATTTTATCAGACTATACTCCACCCAAATGTATGAGTCTCTATAGCATCCCTCTTCATCCTCAGGCCCAGCTATCACTCAGGATGTTACACATACTAATTATGGTGTTAACATTTTAAATTATTTCTGTTTGGTATGTGTCCCATATTCCTCCCTCAGACATGGAGCTAGCTGAGTATAACTTCTTCTTACTGAGATAATCTCCAAGTGCCCAGTTCAGACATGGAGTAGATAAGCAGAAAGTTATAGGGAACAGTAAGGAACCAGGCCTGGAGTCAGGAAGACCTGAGTTCAAATGCAGCCTCAAGCGCTTACTAGCAGTGTGACCTGGGCAAGTCCCTTTATCCTATTTGCCTCAGTTTCCTTATCTGTCAAATGAGCTGGAGAAGGACATGGCAAAACACTCCAATATATTTACCAAGGAAACACCAAATGGGGTCATGGAGAGTTGGACATGACTGAAACAACGGATACGGATTACAATGTGGAAAAAGGTTGAACTTCAGATCATTTTCTCTGTTCATCATTCATTCATTGAACAAATGTTAGTTAAACATCTTACTCTGTACAAGACATCATACAAAGCTCTGGAAAAGGTACAAAGCTCCATAAAGTGTGGTCTCGATATTCAAGGAGTGAATCATTTAGTGGAAGAAGAAGCTACAGTAAATGCATGAGGATCTGGGTTTAAATCCCAGCTCTGCAACTTACTATTTCTGTGGCCTTGGGTAAGTCACTTCCTCCTCTCTGGGCCTTAGTTCCTTTATCAGAGGCAAGTAAGTGGTGGATGGGAAAAGTGCTGGACTTTGAGTCAGGAAGACTAGAGTTTCACTCCTGCCTCAGACACTAGCTGTATGATCTTGAGCAAGTTCTTGGCATCTCTTAGCTTCCATTTTCTCAGCTGTAAAATGGGAATAATAGCACTTACCTCTCAGGGTTCTTGAGATAACATAGGTAAAGTATTTTCAAACTTCAAAATTCTATGTAAATGTTCACTGTTGCTATTATCTTGAAATGGAGAGGTTAGACTAGATAACCCTCTAAGGTCCCTTCACTTCTAAATCCAATGAGTATAAAGTACAATCAGGTTATAGATTCAGAGCTGGGAGGGACCTCAGAGGTCATTTAGCCCAACCCTTTCATTTTATTGATAAAGGCCTGGAGAGGCCATGCGGACAAAGTGATTTATCCAATGTCACACAGCTAGTAATAGACTAAAGATTTGAACTCGCTCCAAATCCAAATTGAGGAAAAAATCTCTTCTTCTAATTCCAGAAAGCAGGATGTGAGGTCCTTGGATATCCTGAGGTTTAGCAAGCCATCCCTCAGAACCTCCCGGAGCGAACCTTTCTCCCCTCCATTTTTCTACCCACACTTCTACATTGTTTTAGTGTGGGAATCTGAAATGGGGACCCTGCTGCTTTTGTCATGTTGAGTCAAAATGCTATATGTCCTTGGCCAAGACCAGTCTGATTCTAGCCTGACTCTGGAGTTCAGGACTCACTAGGCTGCTGTAGCATAGGGACAGTGGGACACCTTAGTGGGGTCATGTTAGGACAGATCCCCTCAAGGGCCTAGAGTTATAAAGTGGTTTGCCTGAAGTCACAGGAGGATAATAGGGTTTTCCAGAAGCACCTCAGGATGATGACAATTTGGAAAGTAATGATAATAACATATTTCTCTAGTGCTTTGCTGTGTGCAAAGTACCCCCAAGTCTATTACTTTATATAATCCTCAAAATAGCCCTGTGAGGTTTATATCCCAAGTATTATCATTCTCATTTTACAGCACAGTAAACTGAGGCTCAGACAGATTAAGTAACTTGCCAAGCACCAATCAAACGGATCCATCTTTTGTCTCCCATTTTAATGTTCTTTCCACACTGATCTGAAGAATAGCCAACCTGGTGTTTCTGGATGATCTGTCCTCCAACTGATATTTTTCTTTCAACTTCCAAAACCCTTCCTTGGCCTCACAGTCTGTGTGGTGCCCTGGGCTGGGGGTAATGGGAGGGAGTTTGTGTTTCTTGCAACACAACTGCCCACCTGGCTATCTGTCCTGTTTCTTTGACTCAGTGCCGTTCTTGGCCTTCCTCCCTGTCACCTTTTCCCAGATAGTTTCCCTTAATTCCGTTCCTGGCCTTTGAGCTGTCTCACCCCTTACTGTGCCTGCCCCATGCCAGCTGTCCCCAGTAACTACCCCCTGGGTTCCCTCCCTGCTTTGTGTCCTGGCGCCTGGGGTTGGGATGGAGCTGGAGGCGGGGTTGGGAATGAAGGGGCTTGTTGAATGGATGAATGGGGACAGGCCTGGACACTGACACTGCTTGCCGCTCACACAGGGTGGTTGTGATGGAGACAGAAAAGGAGGGACAGACACAGAGCAGGAGCACAAACAGGTTGTTCTTTAAGCCCTGGTCCCTCTGGTTTAAAGGCTGGGCTCAGGTACTCTCTTTACTTTGATCTGTCCTCATGAAGCATGTGAGAAGAGCCCACTGGGGTGGGGAGTATGGGAAGGGAGACTTCTGTGGCTGTAGTTCCCCAGCCCTTCTTTCAGGATCCCACCCTCAGACTTGACTCTAGCATTTTTTAGCTTCATCTGAAGAGCTCTGTTTCTCCAGCTTCCACCACCCCCTTAAAAACAGTTTGGGAAATTAAGGCAGAGAGTGGGTGGGCTCCAGTCCTCTCCCTTCCCCCATTCTAGAGGCATGTCTGGATACCATATTTTCAAGTCCACTCCCTTCTCTCCCTCTCATCCCTAAGAGGTTTCTGTGGCTTTTTTTTCATTTGGAAAATCCTTTCTTGGGCTTTTTTGGGGGTTTGGAGCATGAATGACAGACTCTCTCAAGGGGTTCAACCCTTTCCTCTTTCTCTTTCCTGTTCAGTGCCTTTAAGGGAGCTCACAAGGGTCAAAGGCTTTCCTTCTCTATCCTTAGCTCAGACCCAGTCCTCCCCCACCAAGGCCCTGCATCCTCCTCCCCCGCCAACACCCCCACAACCATCCACACACACACATACCCTCCCAGACTGTGGGACAGGGAGCCAGAGGAGGGGCCAGCCCTGCATACTAATGCAGGACCCATTGTCAAAGCGGCTTTGTGCCCCAGCTCTCCATTGAGGCGGTTCTGAGGCAGGCACAATGGGGGCTCTGTCCCTGAGTTCCCCCCAAACAGTCACCTGCTTTCAGAGCTTCTCCTCCCCCCCAACAGTGTCCGGAGGGGCTGGGGAGAGTGGGGGAGTGGGCTCTGAGCCAGGGGCCTTGGGGGTGGGGGAGAATGGGCAGGGGGCACTGCCACCCCTGGGTCAGGCATGAAAGATGGGCAGTTGGCAAGACCAGACTTCATTGGGCACAGATGCAGGCAGAGCACTGAATTCCCAGTGGGAGTTGGATTGATGGGGCGGCCACTCCTGCTTGGAATGTAGGTTCAATGGGACTGGGGGAAGGAGACACTTCCAGAGGTGCCCACCTCCACGGCCACAAATACCCAGCGTGGTCTCATAACTATCATTCCTCTGTTCTCTCAAACCCCTGAGATAGGATGGAGACAGACACACTGCCCCCTGCCCACTTACATTTCAGACACTTATATATGCACACACACACACTGGCACACACTCATACATGCAGACACATATCCCTATATACACAAAGACACTCATATATGCAGACACACACACAGAGACATGCTCATTGAGACACAGCATGGTATAGTGTAAAGACCTTTCGATGTGGAGTCAGAAGACCTGGGTATGAATCTTAGTTGTAAAGTATCTTGTCTATGGGACCCTGGGCAAGTGACTTAACCTCTCTGAGCCTCAGTTTCCCCCTATGTCAAATGGGAATAATATTTGCACTACCTACCTCCTGGGGTTGTGAGGAAAGCACTATGTAAATCTCACAGTACCATAGAAAGGTGAGTTCTTATTGTCTGTGCCTGCTCATACATACATATGTGTCTGTAGGTACACATGTGACCCCACTTACTGACATAATGGTATTCGCATATCTTGCCTTCATTGATGGCAAACACACCTGCACATATACTCTGACACCTACTCAACACATGTCCTATACCTCCCCTGTCCCCCCAGTCCCATCCTAACCATGTTCTTGGGCTTCACACCCCTTTCTCCTTCACGGGCACCCCAGCTCCCCCCCCACGTCGGTGCCCTTGCCGCCCCCTGCTGCTCTGACACAGGTTGTAACAAGTTTGCACTTGTTGTGACCTCGAGAATGTGGCCCTGGGGCTAAGAATGTCCCACTACTCCAGCAGCCGTTTAAACTTTAACCAGAGCACACTCCCTGCGGCTGCTGAGCAAGGCATAGCCGCCTCCTCCAGAATCCTTCTCTGCTCCCCCCACCCCAGAACAGAATAAGCCAACTTCTCACCGTATGGTCAACTGATGTGCTTCAGTCCCCAAAGTTGTGTTTAGGATGAGGATTCCTGTCTCCCTTACCTGACCCATCAAACTCAGGAAGATGTGAGAGGGAAGGAGATGATGGAGCGAGGCCTGTTAGAGAAACCTGGAAAGGTCATCTCATCTGGTTCTGTCTGGTCGGATAGTGAGGCTCTCCGATCCGCCAGCTTGCCCACCCCAGTATCCCAGATGCTTTTACTCCAGGAAGTCTTTTCTCATATTCAATCTCAATCCCTTCTGAGGCTGGAGCTCATACAGGGCTAGGTTTCACAACCCCTCAAAGATGAAGCACCTCTTGGTATCAAGGTTCTGGTAGTGCGAACCCTCGGAGGACAGGGAGGGAAATCATAGGAGGAGAGTCCTAGGGACTACAGTGAGGTATCAGGGAAAGGATTCTGGCATGGGATAATACCCTCTAAAACCCCAGTGACAGTAACACCTGAACTGGAGCTCATTCCCTTGTTTGCATATTTTATACACTGCCAATGTTCCCTGGGTGGCAAAATGAAGACTTCACAGAAATCTCCTAGGCCCAGTCCTTTCCCCACCGTCCTCCAGGTCCTTCTTCTGTCTCCTAAAACTCCAGCCTCTTATCTCCCCCTCACTGACTTCTAGCCTTAGTCCCTTTCTCCCTCCCTGCCTTCTGTTGTCTTCTCTCAGGATGGGTCTTCCCCCAAAAGATCTCATCATTCCTCCAGTCCAAAACCACTAGGGATAGTGAGAAAGTGGTAAGGTTGTTGCTTCCACAGCTTTCTAGGCAAAAGTCTCCCTTGCTTCTCTGTTCCAGAATTTTGCCTCGTATTTGGGTTTCCTCTTTCTGACATCCTCAATATCTGCATCCCTAAAGGAGGAATGTGGAGGAAGAATTTAGGTAGAAACTATTAAAGTGGCTTGGGGAGTGGGCTTTCTTTTTGAAGAGGTCTGCAACCTGAGATAGAGGTATAAGCCCAGATTTGTGTGTAGGGTGAGGGGGAGAAGGGGAGTTTTAAGGTTATCCTGCATCTCCATTTCTGCAAAGGGTTAAACCTGGAAGAATCCGGTTAGATATCAGTACATGGGATTTAGTTTAAGACTCAACAGAAAAGAAACCTTTTTAATGGCTGGAGGTCACCCAGGCATGGAGGAGAAGATGAGAAATTCTCTTTCCTTCCTTGGAAATGTTAATGAAGAGCAAATACTCAGAATGATGTCAAGCAAGGGACAATTGTATCTGGAAGTTCTCCAGAGACCTGTTGGCTATGGAATTTTCTAAACTTTCTGAATTTTCTGACACATTTTCAATATGTCCCACTATGAGATCATTTTACCCCATTCCCCTTACCCCTTCCATCCACCCTGCTCCCAAAAGAATCAAATCTAGGTTGAGGTAGAAGACTAGTACTATTGGACTTGCCCTCTTCCTCAATCTAGTGTATGGTTGTAACTGTCCTTGCCTACCCTGTTCCATATCCTCCTTAGCTCCATCTGTTTTCATCCTCCCTAGTATTGGTCCCAATTAAAGATAGATTTTTAACTCTTTCTCTTACCCTACTCACCTGCAATATGGTAGAGAACATCATGAGATGAACCCAACCAGATGTTTTTATAAGCTGGAACAGCACACCTGGATTCTGCAGGACCTGGGAGCATCCCCAAGGACAGAGGCCTATGGGAAGAACAGAAGAGAGAAATGGCAGCCTTGGGGAAAAAGGCAGGAATATTCCCGTGATCTTTATCTTAAAAATGAAGCAAATGAGTTGAAAAGTGGTCATTTATTGAGTTATTCCATTAGGTTGAACCAATCTAGGAAAAGTAGTCATGGAATTCCACTTTGGAGTTTTCAGACAGGCCCCTTCTGACCCAGTTTCTTGACATGAACTATCCAGCCAAGATGGACAATTTACTGTTCTCTATCTTGTGCTTTTCCACAATCAATCAAGCTGTTGCCTCTGCCTTATTTTCCCTTCTCTCCCCCATTTTTGCCTGTGGAAAAATTTACCCATCCTTCGAAGTCCACTTATGTGTACACCTGGAGGAAAAAAATACAAAAAACTTTGTAATCCCTGGGAGCTAAGAGCTGGTCCTTCTCCTTCTCTCACCTTTCCAATCTTTCTCCCTGGGCCTCAGTTTTCCTTTCTATTGATCAAAGGTTAGGATCACATATTTAGAATTGAAAGGAACCTTAGAGATTATCTAGTCCAACTCCCACATTTTATAGATCAGAAAACTGGGGTTTAGAGGTTACAAGATTTGCCTGAGGTCACATAAGTACATAAATGGCAGAGGCAGGTTGAACCTGGACCTTTACTCTCAGTTGTAACCAGGAATCTGTACCATGAGACCGTGGGCAGTGGGGAGTTGAGGGGGGCAGGAGTGCTCCTAGGGATGCCTGTTGGGTCTGGAGGACATCTTTTGGGGCCAGAGCTCTCTGGCTTTGACCTCCAGGTCCTGTAATCTGCTCATTCCCCCAAGTTCTGGCAGAGGAACCCAGGAGCCCTGATACTGGACCTCTTGGCTTCAGCTTTGCGACTTTCTGTTCTTCAGTTTCCCCTGCAAGACTGTGATCCCTCCAGGAACCTGGACTCCCCAGTGACAAAGAGCTCACAAGTGTGTTAGAGAGGAGTCACTAAGAACAGATACAGAGAATGGGAGAGGGCTAGGAGAACAGGCTCTAGGAGCAAGTGTTAAATTCAATCTGGAGGAAAGAGATTGAAGAGAGACTAAGTTAGAATCCCCAGGTCCTTGAAAGGTTAGGCTGTGACTACAATGAGGGGGACTGAGGACAGACAGAAGGAAGAACTTCCAAACAATGGGGAGTACCAGATCCTAGCATGGGTGATGAATATGGGGTGGGGGGGTTTGTTTGTTTTCTCTTGACCTCTTTTAATAGAGGAGAAGTTTTCTTGTTTGAAAGAGGTAAGGCAGGAGGATAAATGAAATGATCTTTAGAGGTTTCAGCCAGTTCTAAGAAACCTAATAAAATAAAGGAACGGATCCCATGTACACTTTGACTGGGGTGTGATCCTACCTGCCTCTCTGCCACCCATAAACGATATTCTTTAGGGTTTTTCTTCACTCTTTTATTCTATCCCTCCAAGGATTTCCAGGCACTTTCCTCATACCCTGGAGGGTATGCCAACAGGCAGGGAAACTGAGGCACAGAATGAGGAAAACAGAGATGAGACGCAGGCCAGTGCCCCTGCCCTTCTTCTCTTCTCCCTGCTGGAGGACAGTATGCCCTCATTCTGGGCCCAGGGGGCCAGGGGCCCCTGAGGAGCCGGTCAGACAAGCTCAGGCCCCTCTCCAGTTTCCTGGCTCCTCCATAGGGCCATGGCCCAAGATGCTGGTGGCAGATCTGGTGACAGCTCAATAGTGCTTTGGCCTCCACTCCCTGAGGCCTTATCTCCTGGGGCCTAGCCATCTCCATGCCACAGACCAGCATTCAGGGCCTGCCAGCTTCTTGGAGCCGTGAGCCTGGGGAAGGTGAAGGGTGCATGCCCTGATTGGGGGTGGTGGTGACAAAAATTGGGAAGTTCAGCTCTACTTAGCATGTGACCCCCATGACAGTTTGGAGAAGCTCCTCTTGCGAGGGAGTTTATATGGGAGTAGGCACCCAGGAAAGTGAGAGAGAGGTAAAAGTGGATTGGAGATCCCTGACCTCATCAGTCTTTGTTCATCTAAGAGAACAGAGTACCCGGTGTCTTAGCCCCCTGCCCATGGCGCCTTTTTGGGCTTGGAGATTAGTGAGTCAGGGGCAGAGAAACAAGGCATTGGTGTAGCCCTGAATTTCTTAGAAGGTGCCATTTTTGGGGAGGGTTCAGGAAAGGAGAAGAGTTCTGCTTGAGGCAAATGACAGTTCAAACAGGACTTACGTGAACACCCTACCCCCTCCTCAACCCCATGAGCCAGAATGCTCTGCCCTCTGCTGGTGGGACACTGCTTCTCCAGCAAGGAGTTCTAGTGTATGGACATCAAGGTGTCTTCTTCCTGCTCTATCCATCCTCCAGGCCAGACTTTCAGATCTGAGGAAACGGAAGTTGAGGGCAAACGTCTTCAAGGGAGCTGAAACGCTAAGTGAAGTCATTAGATAAGGCTGCTAGGTGGAGGGCTGGACTTGGAATCAGGAAGACCCGAGTTCCAGTTTGGCCTCAGATGTTTCCTAGCTACGTGACCAAATCTGGCCAAGTCACTCAGCCTCTGGCTACCTTGGTTTCTTCATCTGTAAAACGGAGATAATAACAGTACCTACCTCCTTGGCATTGTTGTGGGGATAATATTTGCAAAGTGTTCTGTCAGCCTTAAAGAAGCGTTTAAATGTCCCTGCCCTCTGTGTAGAAAGTCTTCTCTCGCGATCACTGTTCCCTATGGAGAACCTCTGAAACACAGAAAGGGATGCGCTGAAGCTTAGAGAAGACACATCACATATCATAGTAAGACTGAGATGGGGAGAAGAGGTCACTTCGTCTGTTCTCTTGGCCCAACCTTGCCCAACCCTGATTCCTCCAGGAAAAGAACGCTACAATCTCCCTTTATTTAATTCAACTCAACAAGTACTGAAGTACCCACTACTCTTAGGTCTGTTATGCAGTCATCCCACTGATTAACTTCCTTCTCTTCTGTTTTGAATTAATCTCATTTCCTCTGACTCTTCAGTGAAAGGAATTGGAAAAGTAGAAAGTGGCAAGTAGTGGAATAACATCCTCTGGGTTGCACTTGATTTCAGCCCTTTCTTTGATGAGAATGACTGATGGGGCTCAAGGTTGAGAAGTTTTGTTTCCAACTGTTCCTCCTGGGCAACTGTAGCTGAGTCCTCAGTCGCCCTTTAAGCCCAATTCTACAAAAAGAATCCCAGCTGTTGCCAGGACACCTAGCACTGCTGTCCTAGTATAGGGCAGATTCCTTGGTGTAGTCTCCGCTGTGGCCTGGTGATCCTAAAGGGTGGAGAGGGGGTGTAGAGAACCAATATCCATCTGCTGAGTGCCCCAGGGAGCCTGCCCTCCTGATGCCCTCAATTTACAAACTGGGAGAGGGAAGTCCTGGAGTGCCAATCTCCGGGCAACTCTCTGTAGGAACATTGTGCCCTCTTTCCAGAGGACAGAGGGCATGGCCTAAAAATTGGGAATTACTGGGCCGGGAAGGGGAGGGGGGAGGAAAGAGGGAGCGGCCAAGATCAGCCCATCAGACAGAGGAGCTGGATGGTTAGAGAAGGGCCTCTAATATGGTCCCATCTCTCCTTCCCTCCTTCCCCTAACCGGAAAGCACATGGGGGAACTGAAGGGGCCAAGCAGAGGTCTCTGGCTCCCAGGAAACACTTTGAAGCCTTTTCTCTCTTTTTTGTTCAGGCAATGAAAACTTTCCAAACATTGACACAAGGAAAGAAAAGCCTATTCTTTTGCCATGGGCCCAGGGCCTGTGTGCCAGGCTGAGGCCAAAGGATAGGACGGAAAGGATGGGGATAGAGGCAATTTTGACTCAGCCAGAAATGCGTATGAACACACACACATACACATGCCCCTCATCCTGCCTCCTCCAAGCTTGGTTGTTCGTATGATTCCACTGTTACCTCTCTATCCTCTAGAAATTAGTGAAAAATGAAGCTGCCTCAAGAGAATAAATCCCAAATCCAACCCTATTCTTCCCCAAAGCCTGACCTAACCCACAATGCTTCCTTCTTTGAGCTTTGTACCAATCCCTCTCCCCCTTTCCCTTCTCTCTCTCTCTCTCTCTCTTTCTCTTTCTCTGTCTTTCTTTCTCGGTCTTTTTCTTTCTGTCTCTGTCTCTCTGTGTCTATCTCTGTCTCTCTGTCTCTGTCTCTCTCTGTTTCTGTCTCTCTCTCTCTCCCTCCCTCTTTCCATCTCCTCTTGTCTCCCCATTCCCCCTTCCCAAACTTGGATGTCTTTGCAAGATCCTGTTCCATTGTACTTAGTCTGCTTTGGTGAGCCTTTCAGACCAGAGTGATGTTTGAGCTGGAATTGG
Source organism: Notamacropus eugenii (assembly GCF_028372415.1). Taxonomy (NCBI): domain Eukaryota; kingdom Metazoa; phylum Chordata; class Mammalia; order Diprotodontia; family Macropodidae; genus Notamacropus; species Notamacropus eugenii. The sequence goes on along the minus strand of NC_092873.1, from coordinate 384,959,035 downwards.
TAATCCATTAAAGAGATAAAGCAAAGTTTGGCAAGATGAGATGGCAGAATGACTTCCCATTTCCCTGATGGCAAAACAAACAGGAATGGACTAAAATTGCACCAGGCAATATATAAAGAGAGAGCTAGAGAGATACAAAGATAGATAGACAGACAGACAGACAGACATATAGATAGATAGATAGATAGATAGATAGATAGATAGATAGATAGATAGATAGACAGATAGATAGATAGATAAATGAAATGGCTCCCTGACCTCTGATCTGGTCAGCCCACCCCTGGAGCAACGGGGACGCATTTCAGAAAGGAAAAACTCCAGTGACTTGGGAGCAGAGTGACCAAGATGGTGGGAGACTGGACAACATACCATTTCTAAGATCTACTGATGCAACTTAGGGTGTTTAGTCTGGAGCAGAAAAGACAAGGGATGAACGGGGAGACATAATCTAGTTATTTTCATGCATTTGATGGGTTGATGCATAGATAAGGAGACAGATTTGTTCTGATTGGCCCCAGAGGAAATAAATAGGAGGAAAGGGCAGAAATTGAAGAGAGGCAGGTTTTAGCTCAAAATAGGGGAAAACTTTCATAATCAGAGATTTCCAAAAGTGAAATGGACACTGCCATTCAGTTTTTCCAAAGTTTTTTGAAACATTATGTTTCCTATAGAGACATCACAGGGGTAGAGGATGGAGAGGTGGCCTTAAAGTCAGGAATACCCAAGTTCAGGTTCAGACTCTAACACGCTGCTGTTTTAACCTGAGCAGGTCATTTAACCTCTTGGTGCCCAGGGAATTTTCTAAAGCCCTAAGTGCTGAACGACTGCCAATTTGCATTGCTAGAGGGAGCTAGTTCTCCTACAATGAATTCTCTTCACCAAAGAAATCACAGACAGAAAAAAATATTACTGTTAGCTGACATCTATATAGTGCATTAAAGTTTGCAAAGAGCTTTACACAGATTACCTCCTGTGATCCACACAGCAACCATAAACATACATATATGAATATATATGTATATGAAAGAGAGGAAGGGAAGGGAAAGAGTGTGGGAATATGTGTGTGTGTGTGTGTATGTGTGTGTGTGTGTGTGTGTGTGTGTGTGTGTGTGTGTGAGAGAGAGAGAGAGAGAGAGAGAGAGAGAGAGAGAGAGAGAGAGAGAGAGATTATATAAGTTCCTTTAGGGCAAGGACTTTTATTTTTATTATTTCCCCAGTGCCTAATGTATTCCTGTCACATAGTAGGCATTGAACTGAGGTGCAATTTAAATTCAGGTGTTTCTGACTCCAAATCCAACACAAGAAACTGAGGAGCCCCATGAAGACAAGGAGGGGAAGACAGAGACAAAAGAGGAGAGAGACAAAGAAGGAGAAACTAGGAAAGGGGGGAATGCATACCCAAGGAGATGACAGGATGGATGAGAAACAGGACGCAGCACAAAAATCAGAAAATAAGCGGGGAAAGTGGATCTGTAGAAGAAAAGTGGGGAGAATAAAGAAGACAGTGAAAAAACAATAGAAGAAAGCTTGAGAACAGTGAGCATAGGAAACAAAAAAGAATGCTGTCACCTCCAATGGACCTCATGTCATTCATCCTGGGCATTATCTCAGAGTAAAGTCTTCCTTCCAACCTGGCTCCCACCGGCCTTCCAGCCTGCTTTGATCAAGAACTCCCCTGGTTGTCCATCAACGTGGGAAGAGGAGGTAACCTAATTTTAATAGGAGCTTCAACACAAAAGCACTAAGAAGGCAAAAGCATTGCTAAAAAATAAATTTGTGATAAATGCATTCTGTGACTCGCTTGCTTAGCTGGTTAGACTTTTAAGTTTTTGATCTTGTGTTTGATTCCCCTGTGGATCAATGGAGGGTGTGGAGGTGTGTGGAATTGATTCACAGGTATAGATTGCTTCCTTAATCCTGTCCAATCACTTTTAGAGGACCCATGCTGAGTGAAAAAGAGTCAGGAAAACTAGATGTAAATCATGATTTCAAAACTTATGATCCTCAGTAGATTAGCTCCCCGAAGGCTGGGACTTTGATTTTTTGTTTTTGCAGAAAGACACAAGCCATGTTTGTTGCATTGACTTAGATAGCTGTGTGACAACAGTAAAGTTTATTTTACCCCTCTGACTCTCAGTTTCTTCTTCTTAAAATAGAGACAAAAACAGATTGAAAACTTACTAGCTCAAGGAGCGAGGGGGAAAAATCCCTTTACCACTCTGAGCCAGAGTATTATAGATTAAAATATCTAGGTAAATTAGAGGACCCTCCCTAGTATAGTTAAGGGGGTTCCTGCCAACACACTTGGTGAAGAATTTGGGGGTGAGTGTTGTGGTTAAGACTAGCTGTTTCACCCTGCCTCACATGGAGGAAAGGGGGCAAGGAGCAGTGAGAAGCACCTGCGCAGAATCTGGTTATGACCACCCACTGTACCCTGGGACAAGAGTCAGCTGCCCTACATTCAGATTCCAGCCATTCATTTCCTCCCTGTGTGACCTTGGCTTGGTTCTTTCATCTTTCTGGGCCTCATTGTTCTCATCTGTACAACAAGGGGAGTTAGAATACATGACATCTGAAGTCCCTTTCAGCTCTCTATGATCCTGTGATCTCTGTGGTCCTTTCCCAGGTCTAAAATCTTGTGATTCTTCTGATCTGATCTCTCTTAGCCTTCTCTGAGCTTGACTTTGGTCTGAGTCCTGGAGAGTAGGACAACATCACCCTCTGGTGGTAGAAGTGCGGGTAAAGTGGGGACATAGCCCCTATGTTGTTGGAGCTTTGGCTGGCCTGCCTTGCCACATGTCCGGGCCCAGTTCGGAGGTGGAGGGGATGAGAGGGAGATCTTTTCGCAGCCACTCCTGGCTCTCCATGAGGAGTCAAATCACTTGGGTGTGGGAGGCAGCAGACACAACAGCTGGGGGCATCAGATAACAGACGAAGGAGGCAGATTAAACAGCTGGCACCAGCAGATACAACAACTGGAGGTGGCAGACACAACAGGCGGAGGTGGCAAAGAGGCCAGCTAGAAGCCAAAGGCCCTAGTGCCCATGAGGATGGAGCTGAGTGAGATGGGCTATTGAGGCTGTGTTTGTCCTGGTTTTTTTCTAGTCACTACAAATGCAGCAGAGATTTCTCCTTGAAGTTTGAGACCAATGAGAAAAACCTTTCTGGGAAGTTCTGGCATACTTGTTATTACTTTAATTATGTTCCAGAGGGAATCATCCCTATTCTCTCTTTAAAAAATTTTTTCAAACAAGGGAAGGTGAAAGCAGCAGCAGTCTAGACCCCTGGACACTCTGAAGGTCTTAGTGGCCTGTCTTCCTTAGGCCTTCAAGGAGCTCCTCTAACCCTGGCTCCTCAAGATGAATTTACCTTGGCAGGGCAGGTCCAGGACATCCCCAGGCCCCCCAGGCAGAATGTAGAGGTTTGCTTCACCAACGCTTCTTTACCCCTAGAAAAAGTACAAGTTACTCCACAGGTAGGCATGGGTGCCACATGTCCAGTCTAGAGGAGATTGTCTCCCATTTCAATGCTTTGTTCACTTTTCTACTGGCAGGATGCACAGCAGTCCTGAATTTAAGCCTGGTCAGACACCGCCACTGATTAGCACTCAGTCCATCTTCTACCTTCCTCCCTGAGCCAGTACTCATGTGAGTCAATCTTACCCAGAAGCCCCTTAAGAAAATGCCCCACCACCCTCAGCACAGCTCCTTCCTTCACTGTTGCTTCCTTTGTCCTATCTGCATGTATGAGTCCTGTCCATGACTTTTCCTGTGACACACAGCATCCCTTTGACATGAGATTAATCATCAAGCATTGTTTGAGGACAAGTGGAAGAAAGGGAGAGAGACTAGCTTCTGAGATGTTGTGGTGTAGTAGACCAAGTGCAGGACTTTTGAGTCAGGAGGGACTTGGGTTTAAATGATACCTCTGAGGCTCAGTTTCCTTAACTGTCATATAGGGATAATAAAAGTTGCAGTACCTACCTCACATGGGTCTTGTAACAATCTACAAAAAAGTATAGGGACAGGGCCTGAGATTGCACTGATATATGGGAACTCCTGGATGAAAAAAATCCTCATACCAATACAGGTCAGCACCTTCTCTACAATTTATCGTCTGCCTGCAGCACTGAGAAGCTAAGTAATTTGTCCAAGATCACACGTCCAGCATGAGTGAGAGGTGGACCTTGAAGCACTACAGAAATGTCAGCTGTTATAATTTTTGAGACAGCCAAATATCTCCATGTCTTCACCAGGTTTAGGAACAGGAACAATCATAGTCATAGACTGAGAGCTGGAAGGGATCTTAGAGACATTTCCACTTGACAGGGGAGGAGACTGAGGCCCACAGAGGTTGTGAATTTGCCCTTAGTCATGTAGGGAGTGGCAGGGACAGAAGTCAAGCCCAGGTACTCTGATCCAAAATCAATGTTCTCTACACTGGGGCAGTGGGCAGGCCTGGAGATGTTCCCATGGCATTGCTTCTCCTGCTCATGACATACAACAGCATGGGCAGAATCCTACCTTAGAAGCAAAAGCTCCAGAGAATTCATTATGGGGCCTAATGGAGATTAGGGCTATTTTGGTGCAGTGGATACCATTTCAGTCTCTCCTCACCCCCATCTCAGGGGACTGTGGGATGAGACTGTGGTCAAATCTGAGGTCAGGTTGATGGTAGCTTCACCCTCAGAAAAGCACAGAATTTTCAGAGACCTTCTAGGGATGGTTGCCAGAGGATGGTCAGGGTCTTGTATAAACCTCTGCCATACTGTTTTCCTCTCCAGATGACTTCAGTTGCAAAGGTGTACTACAGCCAGACCACCCAGACAGAGAGCCGGCCCTTAATGGGCCCAGGGCTACGCCGTCGGCGGGTACTGACCAAGGATGGCCGCAGTAACATCCGCATGGAACACATTGCTGACAAGCGCTTCCTCTATCTCAAGGACCTGTGGACCACCTTCATTGACATGCAGTGGCGTTACAAGCTGTTATTATTCTCTGCCACCTTTGCAGGCACCTGGTTTCTGTTTGGTGTGGTGTGGTATCTGGTGGCAGTGGCCCATGGAGACCTGCTGGAGCTAGGGCCTCCTGCTAACCACACGCCCTGTGTGGTGCAGGTCCACACGCTCACAGGTGCCTTCCTCTTCTCCCTCGAGTCACAAACCACCATTGGCTATGGGTTCCGCTATATTAGCGAAGAGTGTCCACTGGCCATTGTCCTCCTTATTGCCCAGCTAGTACTCACTACCATTCTGGAGATCTTTATCACAGGCACCTTCCTGGCCAAAATTGCCCGGCCCAAGAAGAGGGCTGAGACCATCCGCTTCAGCCAGCATGCAGTGGTGGCCACCCATGATGGCAAACCCTGCCTTATGATCCGTGTTGCCAACATGCGCAAAAGTCTCCTCATTGGCTGTCAAGTGACAGGTAAGCTGCTCCAGACCCATTTAACCAAGGAAGGAGAGAGCATCCGGCTCAATCAAGTCAATGTGGCCTTCCAGGTGGATACTGCCTCTGACAGCCCATTCCTCATCCTACCCCTTACTTTCTACCATGTGGTGGATGAATCCAGTCCTCTGCGTGACCTGCCCCTGCGAAGTGGTGAGGGGGACTTTGAGTTGGTTCTGATTCTCAGTGGGACAGTGGAATCTACCAGTGCCACCTGTCAAGTGCGCACATCCTACTTGCCAGAGGAGATCCTCTGGGGCTATGAATTCACACCTGCCATCTCACTCTCAGCTAGTGGCAAGTATGTGGCTGACTTCAGCCTCTTTGACCAAGTTGTGAAAGTGACACCCCCTGGCAGTCTCCGAGATACTGTCCGTTACGGGGACCCTGAAAAGCTCAAGCTAGAGGAGTCATTCCGGGAACAGGAAGGGAAGGAGGGCAGTGCCCTCAGTGTACGAATCAGCAATGTCTGATGGCTTTGACTTCCACTTCCCTCACCCCTTCTAGCCAGAGGAGATATTCTCTGGTGTGACCCTATCCCCTGACTTGTGCCTGTTCTCTATCTCCCAGTTCCCAGGTGAGGTGTCCTATCCAGGCTCATTGGAGAGAGCCCCAGGATCACCCTTCTCCCAATTCCATCTTCCTACACCCTGTAATTTGTAATTTGCCTGGGCCAGCCTGAAGGAACAGTCTCCCTTTGGACTGAGTGTCACCTCCAAGCCAAGGTTTGGAGTATTTGGGACAGAGTAGATTGAGCTAAGAAGGATTAGAAAATCCTAGCCATTACTGGAGATTCCGTAAGAGAACTGTGCAATTGGATGGATGGATGAAGTCTGCTCCATTTATGAAACTTGGTTCCTTGAGGATGGAGGATTTCCCTTTTCTACCTTCCCACCCAGCTAGTTCCCTGAGCCCACGCTCTCTCTGCTGGTCACTCTGGGTACTACACTCTTATATATGCCTGATGCTGGCACCTGGCAGTGGGTAAACTGTCATAGTATCCTCTGCTAAACCCCAACAGAGTACACTACTTCCTCTCATGATGAGACTGATTCCCCTTCTGGCTCAAATGTATGGGCTTGATTGCCACCAGTTGGTCCTTCACAATTCCTCAAGTGGACCCTCTCAATTGTTTCTCTTTGATGCCTTTATCCCCAGAGACTGAGACTGACCATAGTAAATGACCACAATATATAGTCACACCACAATCACACACTCAGAGAGTTTAAAATTCTTCAAATTGAGGATCACTGGAAAAGAGATACTGTCCAAATTCCAGGTGTTTATCTCCCTAGGCGACTCAAGGTGTCCTGTGAGAGGTCATACCCTGGCAACTATGTTCTCCAAGGAAGGTTTCAGGTGTCTGAACCCTCAAGAGAGGGTCTAAGATAATGTTTCCAACAGAAGCTGTACCTAGGTACCTCTCCCTTCTAATTAGTTTGTTCAATGTCCCTTTTCCTTTACTCTATTGGATCTGTTTCCCAAAGTAAATGGGAAGTGAAGAGGAATTTTCCTTATTCTTTGCTACACTGAAGATCAGATCTCAGGGCCCAGAAGCTCTAGTAAAATTGGACCAGTCTCACTAAGTGGGAAGTTCTCCATATGTGAGGCCTTTGGGTAAAGCTCAAAGAGTGTCGATGTGCTGTTGAAGACCAGACAGAAACCAAGATATATGGTTAGAAGTCACTATTACCACTCCCACTCACCCTATACTCCTCTGAAAAGCACAAGTTACTTCCCAGGTCATTAGACCAATAGCTAATGGAAAGAAGAACATGACATTCCTGGGGCACAGAGGAAAATGAAGAAGATCCATCTTGTCCCAACCCTCCTGTTCCCCCAGATGCTTAGTGGGTAAATCTTCTCAAAGGAATAGGACTAGACTACAGCCCACCCAAGGAAGGCAGTGTGATAAAGCAGAAAGGATGCTGGATTTGGAGTCAGAGGACCTGCGTTCAAATCCTGGTTCTGCCACTTACTACCTGTGTGGCCTAGAGCAAATCACTTAAAGTCTCTCGGTCTCAGTTCCTTCATCTGCAAACCAGGGGGGTTAACTGACCTCTAAGGTCTCTTCTAGCTCCAAACTTATGATTCATTCCCTGGCAGGGACCAGGTTGGAGAGCCCCTGAAGAAAGCCTCCATATTCATGGAGGGTAGCCCTACTGGCAGGTAACAGGGACAAGCTTTGCAGAGTTTTTGTGGAGTGTCATCAAATGAGGTAGCTGAGAGAAGACCGTATCTCTATATCAGGAAAGAGGAGGCTACAGCAGAAGCAGTTATGTAGTGGTTTATATAAGCCTGTCCACCTGATCACATTCCAGCCTATGGTTTTACCAAAAATGTGTTTGTATTCAGATGTCCTATATATGTATGCTCATCCTTGTAAACAGAGTCATAATAACTCTGGGCTGGCCCCAGAATCACAAACTGACCACATCTGCATAAACTGCCCCCATAAAGAGCCTTTTGGACTTGGCTAATCTCAGCTCCTAAGTGGAGACTGATACCACCTCTCCATCAATCTCTGTCTCTAATAAACCCCTTTAGAGGCCAGGCCCCTGGCCTAGGTGGAGTTTAGACAGAGTTGAAACTGACAGATATTTTGGAAGCCTTCCCCAGGTACCAGAAGGGAGAGGGCCTTCTGCTGTATTTTCCCTTCTTAAAATCAGACGCCTGATTTCTTCTGTATATGTCTATATACAAAAAGGGACACATACACACTGACATATAATGTCCATACCTATGTTACTCTTAATCAGTCCCCATCCATCTGGTTTCTTCTGCACATAGCTGCCACCCCCTTACATGAGTCATTCCTCTTCCCTCCCTCCACTCCCTTAGTCTTAATTCCTCAGACTTGCCAACTTTTTGGACAGTAAGCAAACTTGAGAAATTGCCTGGGACCCAATTCACTGGTTTGCCTTCATGTCCCTTTCCCTCCCTGCATCCTGTCCCCCACTCCAGGCCTCCTTGTAAGTCACACTTTACTTGGCATGTTTTCCTTTGGTCTGGTCTGGCACTCATCCCCTCATCCACATGCCAGGGATCCCACTCTCCTACCAACCCTGAATGCCTCTCTTCTAAATTGTGAGACATGTGCCTCCAGATATGGACAGTTCTTAAGAAAATGGATTGCATCTTCACTAACCATCATCTGGAAATATGGGGAAAATGGAAGAGAGTTAGGGGTGCAGATGGGGAACACTTCAGAGGATGGTCTGGTAACTCCCATAAGGGATGGGGTCCTTGAGGTGGCTGGGATAAGAAGAAAGAAGGTGGTGGTACTGAGGGAACCCACTGAAATTGTGAAACTTTTATGCCTTACCATTTATCTCCTTACAATACTAGACACCTTAGATAAGAGGGAAATGTATAGGCAGGATTTGGGGGGAAGGTCACATGACATGTATAGGAGATTTACCTATGGAAGAGATATAGAAAAAATAATATATAATATATATAATATACATATATATGTGTGTGTGTGTGTGTGTGTGTGTGTGTGTGTAAATATGTACAGAAAAGTGCACGGAGAGCTTACAGTGAGGAGAAGGACATCTTACCCTAATGAAAGGTGGGGTTGGGAGAGGGATGGGTGGGATGCCCGGGACTCCCTGTCTCATGATGGTCACTGGTTTTGGTTACAGTCTAGAGTTGGGGGATTGGCTCTGAGGTCACTGGAGATCGAGAAAGGGTGGAACAGGCTGATCTCATGGGAAATAGAGGAATCTATTGTAAGCTTGCGATATTCAGAAAACTAATCATTCCCGATCACCCAGTGCTGCTACTAGGGACTGAAGTGAGCCCTGCTGGTGGGTAGGGGAAGAAGCAGAGAAAATAAGAAAGGAGAGCCCTTGGGGAGGAGGCTTTTTGGGTTCTTGCTCTTAGTGTAGAGGCTAAGTCTGGTGGAAAACTTCTTATTTCTGTTTCTGAATCCTAGCAGTTGACTCTTAGCTCACATACACTTCTTTTTTTTAAAATTACAGTCCAGTTCAACTCATCCTTCTCCATGGTCCTTATTCTTTTCTGTTCACAGAGGTGATGAGAACTATAGCCAGAGTTGTTGGGGTGGTGACTTATCATCAGCAAGATTCTATCTTGGTCTCCCTATCAAATAAGCTGGGGGTAGGAGCAGGGGAGCTGGGGTAAGAGGATTCTGCCTTGCCCTTTTGGTTCCCTCATCCCATCCTCCAATGCAGGGTACCAATGGAGCTCCTAAGACAGATGCTTAGGATCTGTCTAAAAGCTGGTTGAAAACAGCACTTAGGAGGAAGATACCTCCATAGGCAGGTAGACCCCAATCCTGGCATGAGTGATGATGGGTTGTTTCTGCATAGCTAGGAGAAGAGAGGAGGATTGTTCTGGGGGAGAGTCAGCTGTATCTTTCACATTATGATCAGTCCCTCAGTGTCTCCCAAATCTATTGAGATCACCTAGGGATTTCACATGTGGCCTGAAGGAAAGGAAGAGGTGACCTACAATTCCCCTACCTGCATGGCAGGAATATTATTCCCTTCCCCAGGCTGTTACCCCAGTCCTTCTCCCTCACTTGGCTTGTCTAGTTTGTTTTTAAAGTAACACGCTGCTGCCTTTGCTGTAAAGCTAGCTTGGGCCTCTGGCTCAGTAATGGGCCCATTCTACTGAATCAGAAATATTTAGGAAAAGGTGTTTCCATTCATTGCGCTAAAAACTAAACCAGGTCAGATTTATCCAGGAAAAAGAAGCTTGAGTATTTTTTTTCTGTACAGAATAAGCTACTAAATAAAAAATATTTCATCACCGTGATTTGTATCCAGGTTGTTCTTGGAGAAGAAAACAAGCCTCTTAGCAATAATAAAAAATTATTAATGGGGAAAGTTGGGCAGGGGGAAGGAGATAGGGAGGCCTGGGGCGGGGGGTGGTGGTTAGGGGTTGACCAGATGTCTAAATACTAGTGGTTTTCTGGTTTCTTGGTTTGACCCCCTTCACCTCCTTCAGCCCTGCTAAGCCTTTGGCCAAAGCCACTCACCGTTCCAACTACCCTTCCTACTTTTATCCCCTTCAACAACCTGTTGAGATGACTTGTGTGGGGAAAAGTGGAAGTCATTGGTTTTCTCAAAAAGGATAAAAAAAAGTATTTCCTACCCCCTCTGAAGTCTTATCTGGCTGGCATCATACTCGCTTCACCTTTGATACTGGACACTCTTATCTATTCAGCAATTAGCACAAAACCATTTTTTTCCCTCTTCTAAACCAATCAGTTGGCCTGTTGTATTTGTGGATGAATCTTTACAGAATCGCAGAGTTGGAAAAAACATCAAAGGTCCATGGTCCTATTTCCCTGGCTTAGAGATCTGCCTCAGATCTCAGAGAAATTGATCTCTCTTCCACCTTTCATTATTAAAGTTCTGAGATAGACCTGTATATTCCCAGCCAGCCAAACAGGGTTTCTTTTACCAAGAAGGGAAATAGATTCAAAAGCCCCTGTTCCAAACAACAGGTACGGAAGGAAGAGAAGGAAAACGGGGTCTAATAAATAAACATTTAACAATAACAATAAACATTTACGGAGTACCTTTATGTCGGTATAAAGCACTGACGTTACAATGATATATAAGGCCCAGTTTCTGTCCTCAAGGTACTTATAAAGTAGGTGGGGGGAGGGAAATATAGGTAAAATAATAAGTAGTAAATAATGAAAATTAAGTGTCAAGTTAATAATTACTCCCATTTCTATTGCGCTTTAAGGTTTACAAAACCAACACTCTTGTGAGCTAGGGAGAGGAAGTATTATCTCTATTACACAGATGGGAAAACTGAGGCTCAGAAAAGTTAAGTGATTTGCCCAGGGTAATAAAGCTAGGAAGTATTGGAGCTGGCACTTGGCCCCAAGTCTTCTGACTCCAAATCCTTGTTCTTTCCATGTATAGATAATTATGCTTAGGAAGTTTCAAGGACAAGGATGTCACTTCAGAAAAGGCTTCATAAAGCAGGTGATGCCTGAGCAGGCCTTTGAAAAAAGGATAAAATTTAGATAAGTGGAAGGAAATAGGAAGTGCATTCCTATGTAGTAGGAAAATAGCATGAGCAAAGGCTGGAGGAAAAAAATGTACAAGGCATATTTAGGAGTGGGCAGCTAGATGGAGCAGTGGATAGAGTACAAGGTCAGCAAGATGACTTCCTGAGCTCAAATCTGGCCTCAGGCACTTATTAGCTGTGTGACCCTGGGCAAATCATTCAACCCCATTGTCCTCAGTTTCCTCATCTGTCAAATGAACTGGAGAAGGAAATGGCAAACCACTCCAGTGTCTTTGCCAAGAAAATGCCAATGACGTCATGAAGAGTCGGACACGACAGAAAAACAAAAATATTTAGGAGTCACTAAAAAGACAAATTTGGCTGGAGCAGAGAAATTTTGGGAGAGAAAGGAGTGGAATAGAAGCCTAAAGAACTATTTGAGGTTGGATTGTAGAGTCCTGAATGTTGAATGTCCAGTTAATGAAGGAACGAAAGAAACATTTATGAACTGTGTGCAAAGTAGTGTGCTAAGTACTGAGATAGATTACAAATAGGAAAATATCACAGTCCTTGATCTCAAGTAATTCACATTCTAATAAGGGAAGACAGCATAGATAGGAGATTTCAGCTTCAAGTCAGACAGAAAGACTCAGTGGTCCTAAAGGAATCTGGATTTTACTCCGTAGGCCAAGGAATTTAAACCAAGAAAACAGAATCTACCAGCAAACCTCTAAATCTAGGGGATCTAGGTTGGGATTTTCATCTGTGGGCACAGAACTTGGCCTTTCCTTGTTCTAGTCAAAGATTTGGCATGACAGGACACTTTGGGACAAATTCATAAATAAACATCCATTGAAGTCTACTAGGTACAAGATACTGCACTGGGTACTTTGGGAATAGGGTGGTGGTGGTGGGAAGGGTCATCAAGATTATTTAGATGCACCTTCTGCCTTTGCTATCTTATTCTCTAATAGGAGAAAATACAAAGCATTATGTGATGAGTGCTATGTGAATGGTCCAGACCATAAGTGATGTACAATTAATGAAATAACAAAGACCAACTACAATTCCAGAGGATTTGTGATGAAACCTCCTGCCAGACTGTCAGATTGAGTATACATGTTTATAACAGGGCTGTGTTTTCTTCCTTTGTCAATTGGAAGGGAAGAAATGGACAGGAATCAGAGAATGTGGATCTGAAAATAAAATAAAAATTAATTAATTTTTTAAAAATAAAATAGTGGTATAGTAGAAAAAGCACTGACCTAGGTGTTAGGAAACCCGGTTTCCAGTTCCTGTTTTACCATTTTCATCTGGGCCCACAAAGATTAGACAATTCAGGGTGAGATAAATCATGTCCTTCGAAGTATGGGATTTAGCATATACAACCTTGTCATGGCTTCTGGGAAGTTATTTTATCAAAGCATGGAGAACCCTGGAAGAGCTAAGTGGTGTAGTGGATAAAATGCTAAGCATGAAGTCAGGAAAACTCATCTTCCTGCGTTCAAATCTGGTCTCAGACATTTACTGTGTGGTCTAGGCAAGTCATGTAACCTCATTTGCCTCAGTTTCCTCATCTGTCAAATGAGCTAGAGAAGGAAAGAACAAACCACTCCATTATTTTTTGCCACTGTTGTTCAGTTGCGTCCAATCTTTGTGACCCCATTTGGGGTTTTCTTGGCAAAGATGCTAGAGTGGTTTGTCATTACTTTCTCTAACTCATTTTACAGATGAAAAAACTGAGATAAATGGTGATAAGTGACTTGCCCAGGGTCACAGAGCTGGTAAGCATCTGAGGCCAGATTTGGACTCAAGAAGACGAGTCTTCCTGACTCTAGGCCCAGAACTCTATCCATTGTGCCACCCAGTTTTATCAAGAAAACCTCAAACGGGGTCACAAAAAGTCAGACATGATTGAAATAACTGAGCAACAACAATAATTTCTTGACTCCAGGCCTGATGCTCTAACCACCAGGCCACCTAGCTACCCCAAAGGGGCTCATAGAGAGTGGGAAAGGAGTGAAAAACTACTAAGCAACAACAAAGTGAACTCTGGCTCAATGTATTAGCTTCAGAGGAGCCTCCAAGTCTGAGACTAGGTAGATTTCTCTTTTTATGTATACTGTATACTAACTCACCTCGGCATATTATTTTTGAATATATTCATATTTTATATACACACATGTACGTATACATATATGTGTATTTTTCATTTATAGTTTTATGTTTCAAGAATATGTGATTTTATTGATAAGGATTCTCTCTCTAGTGTTGCAGATCTCAACCCTTCTTTATCTTGGTTGGCTGTGGGAGAGTTCTTGGTCTTCAAAATCCATTGCCTTGCTGCCAACCTGGGGATGAGCCCTGCAAAGTTAACTAGGCTGTTCTCTGACAACTGGTATACATTATATCACCTTCAAAGCCTTGCTTGCTCTACTGGCAGAGCTTCCAAGAATCCAGGGTCAGTTTCTTGTCAAGAGGCATCAGAAAAAGACTGAACTGTTTGGGGAAACCCTGGGAGAGGTGGCTTTCCCAGAGTGAGGCTCATGTATTGCCTTCTGGCTATGCTTAGTCCTGCTTCAGAATTTAGAAAACATCCTCTTATCGTCTAGAACACTAGTATCAAACTCAAACAGAAATGGGGAGTTCACTAAATATACATACACACAGCAAGCTATATACAGGATAAATAGGAAATAATTAAAAGAGGAAAGGCACTGAAATTAAGAGTGGTTGGGGAAGGTTTCTTCTAGGAGGTGGAGTTTTAGTTGAGACTTAAAGGAAATCAGAGGGGTCAGCAGCCAGAGGGGAAGAGGAAAAGCATTCTAAAAATGGGGGGCAGCCAGAAAAAAATGTGTAGAAAGATGAAGTGTCTTGTTTGTGCAACACTCAGGACACCAGGGTGACTGAGTTGGGGAGTAAGGTGTAAGAAGACTGGAAAGGCAGGAGGGGCTACAATATGAATGGCTTTGAATACCAAACAGCATTTTGTATTTCATTCCGGAGGCAATAGGAAGCTACTGGAGTTTGTTGAGTAGGGGAACGGCAGGTGACACGATCAGAACCTGGGTTAAGTACCTATTATGTGTCAGTCACTGTACTGGGTGTTAGATATACAAAGAAAAAAATAATGAAAATCCGCTTTCATGGAGCTTAAATTCCACTGAAGTTGTACAAGTACAAATAAATCCAAGCTATATACAAATGTAAGGTCCACATATTTGGTTCTTCACTTTCATTTCTCCAACTGAAGCAATCTCAGAAAGCAATAAATAGATCACAGACGTAAAGAGGATCTGACAGGATAATTCTCAATGACTCTGAAAATCTGAGCATCTTTTTCTGAGGGATCAGATGAGGACACATGATTTTCAGGGTTGAAAAAGAGCCACATGCCTGGGGCCTTTAAATAGCTAAAAGACTAGTTTGGTTGAATGCAAACTAGATGTTTACTTATGGAGGAGTACCCCTCCTTGGAGAAGACTTCTCTTTCCACACCATCCCACTCTATTGGCTAAGGAGTATAGCCTCAGAGCTACTTGTCCAAAAAGATTCACCCATAATGCAATAGGAGAATTAACTCAGGAGACTTCAATGCATAGTAGAGGGAGCAGAGCCACACACTCTAGAGCAGGGGTGGGGAATATAGGTCCTCAAATTTGGTCCTTTGATTTGGATTTGGTCAAAGGGCCGCACTTGAGGACCTAGAGGGCTACATGTGGCCTTGAGGTTGAAGGTTCCCCACCCCTGCTCTAGACAGAAATATAACACAGTGCACCTTGGGTCATCTCTAGTCATCTTGATGAATATCTGGTCACTGGATTCGGATGGCTCTGGAGAAGTGAGGCTGGTGACCTTGCACAGCCCTCCCTCACTCAAACAAAGTCAAGTGCAAGTCACGTCATCATTTCTCTGATGGCATGGTCTTGTTTGGCAACAAAGGATGAAGACAATTAGACAGAAATAAATCCTGAGAGGAAGTCTCGTGAGGCAAGTATCAGGAATGAGGAACTGGGCCCTGAGGCAGAAGAAAATAGAAGCATTTGGAGGTAAGAAATTTGAGAGCTGATACATGGAGAAAAACAGACCCTGGAAGCACAGCTAAACTCTTCAACCAGCAGACATATTGCATCCAGGGGACCTCTGTGAGGACCACACAGAAAAGAAAAGCCTTCCAGGTCCTGCCATTCTGCAGGTATGAATTGCTCTAGCCACATATTTAATACACATTGGGCACACTACCAGCATACTCAGTTCATGCCCACTTTTCCACATACATTGTGTGTATTTCTGAGAGAATATGTTCCTGAACTTATGGGGAGAAGGTTTTGTAGCCACTGTTCATACTATTCAGTCTTAGTAAATAAATGTCTTTGCTAAGAGTCAACCATGTGTACTGGCTGATTGTTCATGGGAAGGGTACCACAACCAAGAGGTGACTCATGTTTTATAGTTTTAGAAATGAGTATCCACAGGATAATTCTAGAACTTGAAGTGGTAGCTGTTTTGGGGGAAACCAAATCCAAACTGAGTGCAGGTTAAATGAGTAACCCATGGGATGATTGAGAAATTAATACAAAGTAATTTTAAGGTGGGAAGAGATGGTGCTAATATCTTGAAAAATCATGAAAGGTTTCTTTCAGGAGATGATTCTTGAATTGAACCTTGAAGGGAAGCTAAGGATTCCTGGAGATGGACAGATGGAAAGTACAGAGGACATAGACAGCCTATGAAAAAACATGATGGGAACAGCTAGGTGGTGCAGTGAGTAGAGCACTGAACCTGGAGTCAGGAGGACCTGAGTTCAAACCCAGCCTCAGACACTAGACAGTTACTAGCTGCGTGACCTTGGGTAAGTCATTCAACCCTGATTGCCTCATCTCCCCCCTCCAAAAAAAAAAAAAAGAAAAGAAAAAAAACCATGGGGGTAGGAGATGTAATGTAATGCATGTAGGGGTGTTTTAAGGCACAAATGAGATAAGAGATATAAAACACACTGCAAACCTTAAAGCACTTTATAAATGCCAGTCATTTGTTGTTAGCTTACAGTCATGTCTCTTCATTCCCTGAGCCTCTACTGCACTTCTTCAGAGCTCAAGCAATGTTCATAAAGCAATACAACCATATGATGGTAAATGTTTAAACAACCGGACTCTTTGAGGCGGAAAGTTATACATATACACTTTTACTTTAATCTGCATTATTAATATTTTCCCCATCGCTTTCTTAAATCAATATTACTAGCACATAGTAGGTACTTAACAAGCACTTACTAAATGTTTTAGCATTCATCATCATCATTTGTTCACATTTTTTTTTTTTTTGACTAGGTAAAAGAGGCCGTTCTTTGCCTCATTTCTTCATCACCGAACAGGTGTTGCCTCAGTTGAACTGAGACCTGGGAAAGACCTTAACTTAAAAAGGCCAAGGTCTCCCAAGGTACTCAGAGCTATTTCTAGTCATTCTGATCTACATTTTGCCATTGGACCCAGATGGCTCTGGAGGAGAAAGTGAGGCTGATGACTTTGCACAGCCCTCTCACTTAAATCCTCTTCACTTGTGAGTCATGGCATCACTTTCCTGATGTCATGGTCCTCTTTGAGAACAAAGGACAAACAAAAAAAATCTGAACGCAATACTTCAGATATCTGAACAAACTAGCACAGCTCCTTCTGGGCATTCTAATATTTGTAACGTGTTTAGGACAGTGCCTGGCACATTGGAGGTACTATATGTTAGCCATATATAAATCTAATAATAGCTAGCATTTATATAGCGCCTACTATGTAACAAGTGCTTTAGAAATAGTATCTCCTTTAATCCTCCCAACTCAGGGAGGTAAGGGCTATGGTTATCTCCATTTTTACAGTGAAAGAAACTGAGGCAAACAGGTTAAGTGATTTGCCCAGGGTCTCATTGCTCCAGCACTCATTTCATTATGCCATCTAGCTGTCCTATGATAGGTACACTATCTGTGTTTTTATCCATGTCATTCATAAAAATGTTAAAAATCACAGGGCCAAGCACAGATCCTAAGGGCTATTGCTCTGGAGACCTTGAAAGTTGAATTCCAACCACAGGCTGCTACTGTTTGGGTCCAGCCATTCAAGCACTTCAGAAATTACCCAATTCTAATAACATTTAGCCCACATTTTTAAAAAAATTGTCTGCAGAAAAATAGCATGAGATTTTTTTTATTCATTGACTTGCTAAATAAAGCTAGCCGGTAATAGTAGAAAGAGGGTCTGGGTTCAAATTCTGTTTCCTATATGTTCTACTTGTCACTTAACCTTTGAACTTCAGTTTCCTTACCTGTAAAATAAAAGGGTTGGATTTTCTTAACCCGGGGTTCATGAATTTTTTAAAATGTATTTTGGTCATTATTCCAACATAATCGATTTCCTATACTTTATTTTGTGCCCTTAAAAACATTATTCTGAGGAGTTCATAGGCTTCATCAGACTGCCAAAGGCAACCAGGACACAAAAAAAGGATAAGAACCTATTCAGTAAAAGCCCTTTAAGGTCTGCAGGTAATCTGTTAACCGCAGGACTCCTCCAATTTCTCTGTTGAGTAAGCTTGACACGTGAGAATCCAATGACGTCATATTTGTAAAACGCTCTGTGAGCTTTACAATGCCACTTAAATGCTAGTTATTATTCGTTACTTTTAAGTAACGAGTTAGTTCCGAAGGGTCTGTTCCTGATGAAGCCACGCTGAATCGTGGGGAGCCTCAATTCCATTTCAGACGCTCACTAACCACCCTTTTTATAATTCAGTTCAGAAGTCAGGTTCACTAGCCCCTAGTATGCGAGTAGAGAGTATCTATTTCATTTTTTTTTTTTTTAAATCATGACAACATCTGCCCTCCTCCAATCCTGTTTTTCACCATCTTTCAAAGTCAGAGGCTCACCAATCTCACGCGGTAGGCGGTCCTAAGTGGGGCCAACCAACACCGGGAATTCAAATTGCATCTCGCCCTCACCACGCCCACACGTAGGCCACGCCCCCTCGTGCTTCTGAGGGCAAGGGGGAGGGCTTCCCACCTGGCTCCTTTGAAAGCGAACGCGGCCCACCCGCCGGACAGGAAGTCCTGCCCTTTCTGTGGAAAGTGGCCCGGACGCGAGAGGCATATGTACCAATCAACAGCGCTAGGCTGGTGCCGGAAGTATGTCCGAGGGGCGGGATTACCTTCACGGAAGCGGCCGTTGTGAGTGCCTCGCACCTGTGGGAACTATGTGCGCGGTGCGAGACCGGTACCGGAACGGGCGCCGGTCCAACGGTCGGGCGAGAGGCTGTGGAAGGCGCCGGGGTTGCCGAGGATGAAAGCGAGGCGCTTCTCTGGGCCCGCCGCCGTCTTCGGCGTCGCCCTGGCGGCCCGCGTCGTCCTGGTCTTCTACGGCCTCTACCAGGACCGGACGCTGGTGGTGAAGTTCACGGACATCGACTACCGGGTGTTCACGGACGCGGCGCGCTTGGTGACGCAGGGCCGCTCCCCGTACGAGCGAGCCACGTACCGCTACACGCCGCTGCTGGCCTGGCTCCTCACGCCCAACGTCCGCCTCTCCGAGCTCTTCGGCAAGTTTCTTTTCGTCGGCTGTGACCTGCTCGCCGGCTTCCTAATGCTCCGTCTGCTGCTCCTCGGCGGCCTGAACCCCCGCCAGGCCTGCGGCTCCTGCGCCTGGTGGCTGCTCCACCCGCTGCCCCTGGTGGTGTCCAGCCGGGGCAACGCCGAGTCCGTCATCGCCGCCCTGGTGCTGACCGCCCTGTACCTCCTGGAGAGGAAGCGCGTGGCTTGGGCCGCGGTGGTCTACGGCCTGGCCGTGCACATGAAAGTGTACCCGGTCACCTACGCCCTTCCCATAGCCTTGTCTCTGCAGGCTGCCCCCGGCGGGGCGGAGCGGGACAGCTCCGGGCAGGGCCTCCGGGCCCGGGCCTGGGGGCTGGCGGGGAGGCTGTGGAGCCGGGACGTGCTGCTCTTTGGAGTGTGTGCTGGGCTCACGTTCCTGGCCCTGGGCTTAGGGTTTTATTACAGATACGGCTGGGAATTTTTGGAGCACACTTATCTCTATCACCTAACCCGACGGGACATCCGGCACAATTTTTCCCCTTACTTCTACATGCTCTATCTGACAGCGGAGAGCAAGTGGAGTCTTGCACTGGGACTGGCAGCGTTTCTGCCGCAGCTGTTGTTGCTTGTGGTCGTGTCTTTTGCTTATTATAGGGACCTTCCCTTCTGTTGTTTCCTTCACACTGCCATTTTTGTGAGTTTTAATAAGGTCTGCACTTCCCAGTATTTTTTGTGGTACCTCTGCTTACTGCCTCTTGTAATGCCACAAATAAGGATGTCCTGGAAGAGAGCTGCCCTCCTCCTTGGGCTCTGGTTTATGGGACAGGCCTTGTGGCTGGCTCCTGCTTATTTCCTTGAGTTCCAAGGGAAAAACACCTTTTTGTTCGTTTGGTTAGCTGGTTTGCTGTTCCTTTTCATTAACTGTTACATACTGGTTCAAATTATTTCTCATTATCAGTTGAGACAATGGACCAAGAAAATCAAATCCCAGTAATGTATAATATCGATGTCGGGTTTCTGTGATTTATGCCCATCATTTGGGCCGCTAAAGTGCTTTAAAAGTGTTTTAACCTTAGCTTTGAACATTTTTATCACTCCCAAAGAGGTCCAATTTGGGTCACAAAACTCAGTTTAAGTCCGAGATCTCAAGTAGAATGGAAGGAGCAACTTGGAGAGTTTTTTGCTTCTTGTGGATGCAGTTCCTTTACAAAATACTTGAAAAGAGAATACCAATAATATATGTGTTATATATATACATGTTCAGGGTAGTTTAAAGTTACACATTTGAATACAGGATGTTCCCAAAGTCTTAGTGCAGGGTTAAGCTTTAATACATTAACCCTACACTAAGACTTTTGGGACACCCGTATTGTAATGGATGAATGAATGTGTTTTCAGTTGCCAAAGAAATTCTTGGTAGGAAGAATAGGAATCATTTACTGAAAGATTCATGCCAATTGGAATTTGGCCCAATAGACTAGATTTAATAAGCCCTGTGACTTTATTATCTTAAATTTTAATCTCTAAGTATTCTCATTTGTAAAATGGAATTAGCAATTACCAGCCTGAGAGTTGTGGTAACAAGTGCTAAATAAAACACTAGTTAGATAAAATGTTTTCCTTTTTAAATAAAACCGAGTGGGAGTTTGTGGGGCATAGGTGATAAATAAACAAATTTAAATTTTTGATCAAGGACCTTTCCATCCGATTTAAAGCTGAATTTCTGAAGCCTATATGTTTCCTCTTTCCTCATTAGAATGTGAGCTCCTTGAGAGCTAGGACTGTTGTGCTTTTCTTTTTGTATCTCAGAGTTTACAATTGTAAGTGCTTAATGAATGCTTTTTCATTTGTTAACCATGTTATTTCAGTGATTGTTTGGCTTGGTTTATTTTGTCCCTGGGTCTCTTGCACTTTAACACTGGTGTTAATGACATGCAATTGATTTTTAATGAACAACAAAAAAATTATTGCATATTTAAATCTGTGAAAAAAGTTATATTTTTGTAATACATCTTTATAGTTTCAGATGCACCTGTTCTTCAGGCTTTTGTATTTGTGTGTGTGTGTTGTGTTTCTGGAGAAGGGAAATGTGAAAAACAGATGTTTTAGAATAATCCTGTAGCACATTTTTAGTTCTTTATTGTTAAAAAGTACTTTTTCTTTTAAAAGAAGGGTAATCTCTATAGTATTTATAGTTTGAAAGGTAAAAACAATTTCATAATTTTAAATACTCTTTACAAATAGAAGCCTAATTCTATTAGTGACCTTTCTTTAGTTTATATGATTGAGATGAACTGACCGGATTGAGATGGGCCGCCTTCCATAAGAGTAGAAAGTATTGTCTGAGTCACCCTGCTACCTTTTTATTGAATACCAGAAAATTCATTTCCCCTTTTAAGTTATGCCATGAATAGTTTAGAGTCCCAGGCCAGCGAATTAAAAACCTGCTTTTAAAGGCTAAATAATTTGGATATTAGAGATACAGTATAATGTTATTCACTTAATACGTAGAAGAGGGAAGACTCAGACTTCTCTGGTAGCAAGTCCATTATTCTTTTCAATATAGCATACTATTGAGCCTATCAAACCTTTCAGAGGAGCTCTCCTGAAGGGATTGGAGGTAGGGGATAGGGGAACAGTGTCCTTTAGCTCCTTAAAAACTGGGGAATTTCAGGGAGCTGGGGTATCTACTCATGAAGGCCAGGTAGGGGTCAGAACACATGGGTTCAGGACTCAACTTCACCATTTACTAGCTTGGCCAAGTACCAGCCTCTCTGGGCCTGTTTCCTCATTGATAAAACAGAGATAACCTGCCTTGTTTATGTTAAAGTTCTTTATGACTGTAAAACACGAAAATAGAAGAATTCGTTAATGTTAGTATCTTTAAAATGCTACTCTCCAGGCTGTGAATCACAATACGATGATGTCAGAAGGATATCAAAGATACAGATACCTCGAAAATGAAAAGATTCATGTTTAGTATAAGTACACTGGCTATAAAGGGTTATTAGTGGACAAGTTGCATATGATACAGTTATTATTTACTTAGCACCTACTATGTACCAGCCATCCTCCTAAGCTCTGGGGATAAAAAAAGACAAAAGATAGCACCTGCTTTTGAGGAACTCATGCTGTGATGGGAGAGACAACAAGCAAACAAATCTATACGAAAAGCTATATACAGGATAAATGGGAAATGAGAGGGAAGGCCCTAGAATTAAGAGCGGTTGAGAAAGACTTCCTGCAAAAGATGGGGTTTTAAAGGAAACCAGGGAAGTCAGAGATGAGGGAGAACATTCTAGGAATGGGGGACAGTCAGAGAAAATGCTGAAAGCCAAGAGATGGAGTGGTTTGTTTATAAAACAGCCAGGAGGCCAGTATCACTATATCAAAGAGTAGGTGACAGAGTAAGGTGTAAGAAGACTGGAAAGGTTGGAAGGGGGCTACATTATAAGGGCTTAGAACTCCAAACAGCGAATATTGTATTGGATCCTGGTTGTGATAGGGAACCATTGGACTTTATTGAGTGGAGGAAGGTGGGGAGGTGCCATGGTCAGACCTGGACTTTAGGAAAATCACTTTACTAGATGAATGGAGGATGAAGTGGAGTATAGAGAGATGAGGTAGGGAGACCCACCAGTAAGTAATTACAATATTGTAACTCCCTGACTTAGGAAAAATTTTACGAAGGTTTACATCCTCACATAATTTTAAGAATATGGAAAAGATTTTATCTTTTCATACCTCCTACTTAATTCACTTTTCTTTGCATTTTAATAGCATCTTGTAAATATCTTTAATACTTTTTTCTTAATTAGGTGGCATTCCTTTGAAAGAAGACAATCTGCATTGCTAAGTGCCAGTACTCTAGACCTGCTTTTATTATTATTACTGATATTAGCCTTCATACTTAGTAGGTTAATAAATCAAAAGATTTAAGTAACTATTAAGTAGTCAAAATTATATCAAAGACACTGGTTTGCCTTGTAGAAAAAAACTTCAAAAAAATTCCAACATTTTATTTCTCTAGCAGATTCCTGGGAAATTATTTAATAAATCCTCTTTTCATTAGGTCTCTGCCACTGTGAAAGGTGCCATTATAAATCCCAGATGAATTCCTACAGTATACCTTACGTATGGCACTGACCACAACGCTCCTCAGGCTTTTTATCTCCATAGGCTTCATGGGGCTTGCTTGTTCGCCCCTCATTTTGTGGTTCCTCAGAGGATTGACCATGTGACAATTATTCACTGTCATAATCCTAGGGATAGCTACTCATTGCTACATGTAGTTCTGGAGCCCCACCAGTGTGTTTTCCATTTATACAAGTTAGTCCCAATGACGCCATTGACTTTGAGCCATGAAACATTTACAAAATGATCAGATAAAAATAATAACCATAACATTTACTCAATAAAAGGCAAGGGCAAGAATAATCAAACCATAATAGTGTACCTAGAAACCTGGGTTTCTATCACCTAAGCATGAAATGTGCGTGTGAAAGGGGGGGAGGGAGATGGGAGGAGGCAGAGTGGACAGGAGTATGGAAGTATGCAGAAACCTAGCAATGAAGCATATGAAAAGGAAATTCCATGTGCTCAGGACAACCCTTGACTTTGGACTACTAGACAGAAAGCTTAAAAGTTAGTGATCCTGTTTAGGAAATAGTCTGCTGGATAAAGTCACTTGTCTGTCACTGTCAGGACACTGAAGCGTGTGTGCGTGTGTGTGTATGTGTGTGTGAGTGTGTTCAAATAAAGCAGAAGCATTATATTCTTTCAGTAGCCTCAAGCCTGAGGTTTGCAGCTTTCCAAATATGCCCCTTTGGTTGGACACTGAAGCAGTATTAAGCTGTTTCAGTGACAAGCGGTCCCCCTTAAGCCAGAGGACTGCAGAGTTCCTCACATCTGCTGTCCTGGCCTCAGAGAAATTGCTCATTCTCAATTTGAGCCAGAAAGGGCAGTAAGTAGGCAACGCTACCAACCATCTGACATGTTTCCCCTTTCTTAGCCAGTAGATGGTGCTAGAGACCAGTAAGCCCGGCTGTTGTAGCCTCAGCAGCAGCGCCTGTCCTGCTTCACTCTAACGCTGTTCAAAGCAACTTCCCTTATATTCCATTCGGATTCTCTCAGGTATCAGGGGACAGTCAGCTGTCCCAAGGCATCTGCTCTGTCTTCTTGCTTCTCTGATCGTTGGCTTTCTCATTTCCTTATTTCTTGGGCTTCTAATGACCATGAGTAGTGACCCATCTTTAATTCAGGTTGATAAACCCCAAGTTCACAGTTGAATCCGATATAATACAAATAAATAATATATGATTTCCCCCATAGTTCCCAAACAGTTCTTTGATTTATAGTTTTT
Organism: Notamacropus eugenii; assembly: GCF_028372415.1. Taxonomy (NCBI): domain Eukaryota; kingdom Metazoa; phylum Chordata; class Mammalia; order Diprotodontia; family Macropodidae; genus Notamacropus; species Notamacropus eugenii. The sequence continues at coordinate 384,934,659 of NC_092873.1, read as the reverse complement.
CAGCTGTATTTCAAAGCCAGAAAATTGCCGTATGTAAATTAGCTGATGGACAACAATGTCCTGAAGCCATTTCCACCTTCAGTCAATATTGGGCCTTTAAGCTGCTTTCAAACAAGTCCTGTCAGTACTTATCTGAGGGGTAATTTTCTCTTCTGTCTTCAGAGCTGTCTCAAGTTGCTTTTGTCACATGAATGTTCCTGCCCCTTCCTTTTTTTTCCACCTTTCATTAAATGTCCATTTAAATTTAATTTAAATGTCCATTTAATTTAATAGGGGAAGCATCTTAAATAAGGTTTTTTCATAACAATAGAGGACTAGCATCACTGGTGGGAGGACTTGCCAACGCCTTTTTAGAGCTGCTCATCCAACATTGGTGTCCACTTGTCCCCCAACTCTCTCACCTGTGCCTCCGAGAAGCTGTAGCATGCACAGTGTCCATACCACTGTAAAATCATCTCAGCACACTGGCCAAGCCAGGGTGAGGGTAGCTGACAAGGTTCAAACTATCAGTGAGATAGGGGGATGTTTATCCCAAGTGTGTGAAGATATCCCTCAGTGAAATGAGTGGACGAGAACAATTTGTTCCAGTGGCTATGAAAATGGCTGAAGCATATGCTGTGGAGAATTCAGAGCCTCATTAAATATCGAAAATTCCAAATCAATCTCTGCATCCCAGACTGTCACCAGTCATCCTCATTTTTGTCTTGCCACTAGACTTCGATAATTTGGAGAGTGAGGATGACAACTTTATGCTGCTTTGCCTCACTTAAATCCAATCCACATGCAAGTCATGACAAGTCTTCAAAAATGAAGGAGGAACAGTAACCCACCCCAAAACCTTTGGGGCTTTCCTTCCTTTCCTCCTTTCTTCCATCTCTCCTTTTTCCCCTCTCTCTTTCCCCTTTCCCTCCTTTCCTCCCTTTTCCTTCCCTCCTTTTTTCCCCTCCCTCCTTTCCTCCCTTCCCCTCTCCCTTCCTCTATCCTATCCCAAGTCACCCCAGTTCAGTTCCATCATCTTCCATGCATCTCTTCAAACTTAGGGCTGCAGTTCATTATTGGGTTAGAAGATGGCATTCAGGGTCACAGCAATCAAACTAAGCCTATTAGGTCCACGCTAAAAATAATACCAGTGATGGCTGCATTATGGTTTTATAAAAGCTAGATTTGGAGGAAGTTTGTTTGCAAACTTATCATAGGGTCTACAAATGGAAGAGGTGTTGAAATTCTTTTAAAATCACACAAAATACAGCGTAGTTTAAAGTTAATTCCTAAGGTGATCATTATCAGTCTTATTTCTTGTAAGACTGAGAATCTTCTTGGTAATTATTTGATCCCTCTTCTGAAATTACTAGCTTTCTGCATTCAATTAATTAATAAGCGTTTATTAAATGTCTCCTGTGTGCTAGACACTGTGCTTAACACTTGGGATATAAAGGCAAAAGTGAGATAATCTCTGCTCCCAAACTTACATTCCATTGAGGAGAGACAACATCTTCGAGTTGTTGTTCAGTTGTTTCCAACTCTTTGTGACTCCATTTGGGGTTTTCTTGATTAAGATACTAGAGTAGTTTTCTATTTCCTTCTCCAGCACATTTGACAGATGAGGAAACTGAGGCAAGCAAGATTAAGCAATTTATCCAGAGTCATACATCTAATAAGTGTCTGAGCCCAGATTTGAACTCAGGTCTTCCTGACTCCAGGGCCGGCACTCCATCTGCTATAACACCTAGCTGCAAATGCACAGATCGTCCTATCGTCATGCTTTTTATCATACTACTTTCCTTGTGTTTACATTTGTATTTGGGATCATTTGTTTTCCTTTTTGATTTTTGTAGCTGAAGGTACCAAAGCACTATTCCATTTTCCTGGCATCTGGGATGATTGCCTTTCTTTAACCTGAAGTACTTCCTTTTTCAGCATGGCAAATACAGCTTCTGAAATGCCATTTTCTGCATAATCCTACATGGAAGGGCCAGGAAGAATCATAAAAAAGGTTACTCATAGCTTTTCTGTTAGAGAAGTATGATTTTTTTAGGTGGCTTAAATGAAGTGCATGACATAGTGAGTGACAGGTCCAATCTAGAAGAGGAAACTTTTTGGACAAGCTCTATATAGCAAAGTGAAACTACTTTAGTTGGATATTGTTTAATCAGGATTTGAGTGGCAAGGAGGGAAGATCCAATTTCTAACTTGAAGATGAAGAGTGGGCCTGAAACCAAAATTAGAAGGCAGTTTCATTCTTTTTTAGTGACCAAAAGCCCTGACATAATTGACAAATAACATGTTGGAGAAAGGGGCAAATGAAACACACCCTCTAGAAAGAACAGAATGAACTAAGACCTAAACTGTAACGAGGTATTATTTATTTAATTCATTTCATCTGCGTAGTCTGTCTGTATAACCTCCTAGTTAGAGGTTAGGTAGCTATTTCATCAGGCAGTGCACAGAGTACCAGGAACTCTTCCTGAGTTCACATTTGGCTTCACACACTAGCTGTGTGTGACCCTAGACAAGTCACTTAACCCTGTTTGCCTCAGTTTCCTCATCTGAAAATGATGGAGAAGAAAATGGCAAACCACTCCAGTATCTTTGCCAAGAAAACCCCAAATGGGGTCATGAAGAATTGGACTTGACTAAAAATTGACTGAACAAATATACATATATAGATATGTCAGACTTAGCAGTGACTATCTGTTTATGAGTTGACAACCACGTTAATCCTCAATCCTTCTATTCCTGCTACTAGCTCATATTTCCACATTAATTCTCTACTCAAATTCTAACGTAGTATATTCTGATATTTCCTCATAAATCAATAGACATGCACAACATTTATTAATTAATCAGGTAGCTCTGAGCCCCTATCCCAGTTATAAATAAAATAGAAATCTCTTTTTCCATAAGCTCTTGCTCTTCTCTACTTTTTTTGGTCTCATAGGCTTAATAACATGCACGCTATTGCTCATGTAATTTATTAGAGGAGAAAAGAATAATACAGATAAATAAATATTTGCAGTGTATTGGCAGTGAGTAATGTTCATGGCTGGTCATCTCTGTGCTCTTATAAAACAGCCAAAGTAGAAAAGAATATTCTTGTATACACATTGACTGATTCCTCCTCAATTCATTAAACAGAGGTCACTTAGAATTGTAATTCACATTTTCCTGTAATTCTCTCCAAAATGTCTCTTCACCAAATAAGAGTTAAATGCATTTCTCTCACAATGTTTCTTCAGATTCATTCGCCAGATAACAACTCTCTAAGATTAAGAAACAGTTTAGGTTTCACAAGAATAACTGCTAAACTGTCTCAATCCTCTCAGAGATGACAGTTTTAACCCTTACTTGTTTTCCTTATGAAACAACAGTTGACATTTTGTTATCTCCTAAGTCTTGCATATTTAAATGTACTCTTCATATTTGTCATTCCTTATGAAAAATAATATTATATTTTATTCATGCACTACCATTTATTCAGCCATTCCCCAAACATTGGGCACAGTTTTAAAAAAATTAGTATAAATAGTGCAAGTGTAAGTGTTTTTTTGCATAAATAGATCTTTTCTTCCTGTCAGTGACATCCTTAGGGTATAAATTCATTTATTAACGGTATTGAAGGGCTGGAGGGTATGAATAATTCTATAATTTTTATTTTCTAGTTCCATTTTGCTTTCCAAAATGATCAGACAAATTCATAGCACCACTAGAATTAATATGTCTCTTTTTTCCCTCGTGGGCCTACCAGAATTGATTTTTTTTTTCACCTTTTACCATCTATTTAATGGATTTAAGATTCTACCTTAGTTGTTTTAGATTGCAGATGTAAGTAAGCTCTGTGAGGGCATCATCTAGCTGACACTTATATTTGTATCCTTAGCACCTAGTACACTACCTGGCACATAGTAGGTTCTTACAAATGAATGTTAGTTTATTTTAGTGCATATTTCTTTGATTATTCACAATTCTGAACTTTTTTTTTCCAAATTCATATTGTCAACTTCTTCTAGCTGTTTGTGAATTCTTTTTAGTTTCTTTCTGTGTCCCTGGAAGGCAGAAAATAAATCACATTATCAGTGTTATCTGCTACTACTGTATAGAGCAATTGTTTGTCATTCATTTTCAAAGAGGAGTATTAATTGAATTAAAGTGAGGCAGAGTTACACAAAGTCAGAGGACTCACCCTTTCTTTCAGAGTCATTGAAGTCTGGTGGCAAGACAAAAGTCAGGAGGGCTAGTGATGGCTCGAGATGCAGTAGGTGACCTTGGCAGCTCTCCACAGTACCTGCTATAGCTGCCTTCATGGCCATTGGAACAAACTGTCCTCATTCTCTCACTCTATTGGGGAAAGTCTTCACATACTTGGGGTAGACATTCCTCCAACTCAAAGACATGTTTGAGGCCAAATTAATTGTAACAGCATCCTAAGTAAAACAACTGGGAAGGAAATCTGCTGCCTAGGCACAGAAACACACACACAATCATATATATGAAGAAATATATGACACATTCCAAAGTAAAATATGGACTGTCTGCAGTGTTTCAGATTTTCTAGATTTGAATAAATAGATGATTACTGGCAGAAATCATGTCTTTTGAGCTACAGCTTTTACTTTCAAAACATGTTCATATCTAATACCTTATTTTCTCCTGACAACATCCTTCCCTATACCATAGAAAGGGCTAGGGTTACAGCTATTCAGTTTAGACCAATGGTTCTTAAAGGTTTTGTGTGTGTGTGTGTGTGTGTGTGTGTGTGTGTATGTGTGTGTGTGTGTGTGTGTGTGTGTGTGTGTGATGGATAACTCTGGCAGTCTGATGAAACTTATAGATCTCTTCTCAGAATAATGTTTTTAAATGTGTAAAGTAGGGTTACAAAGGAAATGATATTAAAGTACAGTTACCAAATATGTGTGTGTGTGTGTGTGTGTGTGTGTGTGTGTGTGTGTGTACACACACATACGTATCTATCTATATACATATAAATTTTTAAAAGAGTTCATGATCCCCAGGTCAAGAACTATTTGTCCGGTCTGATTGGTTTGCAGTCCTTACTCAAACCCCAAGGTCTGACACCTACAAACTCTCACTGACATTAAGGTCAGATCATACTAGATTAACTTAATTTCCTTTTCTGACAGGGTTCCTGAAGTGGTAGATGAAGGCAATACCATGGAATAATTTATCTATATTTTAGTAAAGCATTTTAGCAAGCAAACTTCTCATGCTAATATTATGGAAAAAGGTAGAAATACAGACTTGATGATATTATAATTAGATTAACTTGGAACATGTTGAATAAATTAACCAAAAAATAGTCCCTAATGGTCTGATGACTTATGAATTTGTACTTGCCACTGTACTGTTTAACATTTTTTATCAATAACATGGATAAAGTCACAGATGAAGTACTTACCAAAGTTTCTGGGAAAGAAAGCCAACACACTGGATGACAGAGTCAGGGTCCCACTTATAGCTCAAGGAGTCTTTTGCCACATTAAATCACTGTGCTCTGGGTTTATCACTGTCAGAACTTTAGTCTCTCATTGCTATCTAGTTGGATTAATGCAGTAGTCTACTAACCTCCTAACGGGTAATATTGTCATCAATATATTGCTAGAAAGCTCTTTGGATGACATTTAGTCATCCAAGACTTCATTTTACAAATGAAAAAACAGGCCCAGGGAATTTTGGGTGACTTGCCTGAGGTCACTCAAATAGTAAGAATTAGAGGCAGGATATTCTGCCTCTTTTTAAAAAAATCTCAAATGTATCCTTCACCCAGCAGTCCAATTGTACTATACATATTATTCATAACATCTATACATACTATTCCTTATGTATAGATCCGGTTATGTCAACATTCTACCCCATGCTTGTAGTGGTCCCCTTGCCTGAATAAATCTTAAATTTCTCTGCTTTGCTTCCAACTTCTTCATGTTCTGGGTACATTCTCAATTCCCAGTATTATCTAACATTATTATTCCTTTGCACACGTTGTACACACTGGCCAAATTGGACTATGGTCTTTACTGGCAGATCAGCTCTGTTCATCCCCATCTAGATGCCTTTCTTTGCTCCCTGTACTCTATCTGGAATGTCCATTATTCCTCTTCTTACTGAATTCTTACCTATTCTTTAAAGTCCAGTTCAAAAGGAGGAAAGAAGGAAATAAACATCGATTAAGCACCTACTATGAGTGCTAAGCTAAGTGTGCTAAGCACTTTACAATTAGTATCTCATTTGATCCTCACAACAAACCTGTGAGGTAGGTATTGTTGTGATCCCCTTCTTACAGCTGAGAGAACAGAGGCAGACAGAGGTCAAGTAACTAGCTTGGATCACACAGCTAAGAAATGTCTGATGCTGGGCTTGAACCTACATCTTTCTACCTCCAGACACATCTCTGTATCCTCTATTCCACTTAGCTGACTCTTCTCCATGAAGCCTTCCCAGATCACTCCTAAAGCACCTCAGTTTAGGTCTCTCAGTGCACTTGTCATACAATTGTGCATATTAAAGTTAAGTTGTGTTGGTGTTACCCACACTATGCATAGGTTCCCAAAGTGTTTCTGCCTCTTGGGAGGTGCTGGAATGATCCAAGGGGATGGCAGTAACCTTGGGTGCAATTGGGGGTTGTTAAATAAAAATAAGAGGATGGTGAAATCAGAGAAGAGAAGAAAATTTTGAAGAACTGTTCATACATGTTGTATACATTGTGTACCAGAGTTAAAGTCATAGTAATTACATTATTTTCCAAATAAATACAGAAAATGCAAGTTATAACTGATCAGTGGTCAAGTCTCTCAACAGGTCTTAACTAGCAAGTATTGGCAGGCGAACGTTCACACATTGTTGGGAAGCCCAGCATGCATCTTCAGGAATACGAGTGTGTAATGACTTGTTTACAATATGATACTAAATGGTTACATTACACAATATTACATTATCAAAATTTTGATGCTGGAAAAAGCCCATAAATTTACAATAAATTATTAAATTTAAGATATCATATATATGTAATATATTTTTTGAAATGATGAAATTTTTAAAGAAACCATTAAAAAATTAAAGAAAATAGATTTCCAGGGGGGTGTTGAGTAATTTTTTTTTTTTTAAAGGGTAGGTCAAATAAGTTTGAGGACCTTTGCTTATAGAGTGATAAAGCCAGAGTTTTGTCTTTTCTAAATTTCTTATCTCCCTCTGGGACTAGCACAGTACTTTACACACAGTAAGAGCTTCAGAAATGTTTGTTGACCAGTAGTGAATTTCTTTGAGCCAGAGGAGGAGGGTTCAGGGAGCTAAGCTGTAGCCTGGATATCTCTTTTCCCTGGCTAGAAAGTTTTTCCTGGGCCCCAGCTAAACAGCCTTCTCCTCCTTCTCCCTTTATTACCAGGCAGCTCTCCAAGCATAGAACAGAGTCCTATCTTGCCCTCCAGGGGCTTGTAACACTCCCTATGATGAGGTTCAGACTCTGGGAACTTCCTTGAGCTCCCCTGGAATTTTCTCACTTAACCTGGCTTTTCATACTCATATTGAGCTCTCTTTGCTTCTCCTCACAGAATCTGGCTTTTCATACTCAAATTGAGCTCTCTGTTTCTCCTCACAGAATCTGACCTTTCATACTCAAATTGATCTCTTCCTGTATCTCCTCACAGAATCTGGCCTTTCATACACAGATCTATGATCATCATCTGTTATCCTTTGATTGCCCTGCCTGCTTCCCACCCAAATCCTCCATTGTCTATCTCCTGATAGCCTCCAGGTGTTTCCAGTCTTTGACCCTCCTTGGACTTCTCAAGACCCTTCCTAAACCCCTCCTCCCATCACCCTGGACTACCAGACCACCCCACCACCCCTCCAGATCCCTCCTATACTCTTTTCTGTATTTAAGTTCCATCTTGCCTCCATGAAGGGGCTCAGATGCAATCCAGCTCAGACTCTGTCTAGCTGGGATTGTGTCTGGCCTGCTTGTGGATACAAGCATCACAAGTGCTTAGGCTCCTTAAGAGGCAACCCAATTAGGCGAATCCTTAATAAACTTTGTTTTCTTTGGCTTTAAGAAGGCTTGAGTCGAATTCATTCAAGCACGACCCGGATCGTTGGTATTTTGGGGTTCCCCCCCTCACCATTAACCTCATCACCTATTCACCTCTAGTTTCTTTCCTCTGGGGTTGTCATCAGGCCCTTCTATAGGGGTGGAGGAGGAAGGGGTTATGATGTTGGACTGACCGACCACACAGGACCTTAGGGATGGCAGTCAGTTAACAAGCATTTATTAACTGTCTAGTAAGTGCCAGGCACTGTGCTAAACACTGGGGATATAAAGAGAAAGAAAGAAAGAAAAAACCTAAAACAACAAAAAATAACCAACAAAAAGTCCTTATCTCAAGAAACTCAGGATGACAACCCAGTAACCGCTAATGTTGGGAGACATGGCTGATTGGATGGCTGAGTTACTCACTAGATTTTGATCTCTCCAACTGGAGATGTGTTTTAGAATATTCTGCATTTGAGGAAACTGAAGCTAGAAAATAGAATATACTCTCCCTATATAGAGAGAGTAATAGAATATAAGATACAAACTCAGGTCTTCTCTCTCCAAATCCTGCAGTTTTTTCCCTGTGTTACTTTCTTGGCTACTTAAAACTAGCTCCCTCCTGTTCTTACCTCCTCATTAAGTCATAGAATTTCAGAAATGGTTAGAGTTGGGGACTATCTCATCCAGTCTATAGTGGAACAAAAAAATCCCTTTTTTATAACATAGCAGAGAAGTAAGTGCTCATCCAGCCTTTGCTGGAACACCTCCAAGTAGGAGCAACTCACTACTTCCAAGGCAGCCCATTCAACTTATGAACAACACGAATTATTAGGGAGCTTTTTAGCCTTTTATCAGGCTAAAATCTACCTCTCTGAAACTCCTACTCATTTACTCCTATGTTTATTTTCGAGCCAAGAGGAACAATAGTCTTTTTGTAAAGGGCATATCTAAAAATACTCAAAGAGAGCAATCATGACCCTGGAAAGAAGTTTGTAAACTTTAAAGCGTTATATAAATGCCAGGGATTGTTGTTCTTATCCTTGTATTTTTCTCCAGGCTAAACATCTCTAGATCCTTTCAAGTAATCATCATATGACAGAGTTTCTAATCCTCTCACCATACTGGTTACCATCCTCCTCTCCACCCAGACAGACACACCAATTTGTCAAAATTCTTTCTCAGTCTAACTCGTGGAGCTGAACAGAATACTGAATACTGAACTGTTCTGATGGGGATTGATGTTGTTTGGAATTTTGACATCTAAAGCAAGAATAGAAAATAGCTTAAGTAAATCAGTAAGTCACAAAGGAGAGACTATGGGAGACTATCCATCCCTCTCCATCCTCAGATGGCACCCCAAATACTCCAATCCCATTGTTGGAGGGGCCACTGTCAGGGAGAAATAGGGTGGGAGGGATGGGACAGGATGAAACTCACATGATGAGTAGTTGATGGTGGGGCCACAGCACACAATCTGGTAGCTTCCAAGTTTAATGAGTTATTCTTGTTCTCTACTTTTTATGTGGCTAAAAGGGTGAAAGTACTGCCAAAATGTAAATGTCACATTTTCAATTGTGTGATCTTTTAAGATCATTCAATTTTGGAGCCCTCTAAATTTTTATGCCCTGGAGCAAAGCCTTGACTGCCCTACTCTGTGTTTGACTTTGACCAGGGAAGAGGGCAGTGGGGTTATCACATCTCTCATTCTGAGAATTATGTCTCAATTAATACAGTTTGTGATTGTTAGATGTTTTAAAAAAAAATCTACTGTCACTTTATTAGCTTTTATTGAACTTGCAGTCCTTTAAAACTCCCAGATCTTTTTTCACACAAACTGTTGTCTGTACATTTTCCCTTCATCCTGTGCTTGTGCACTCTAATTTTTAAATGCAAGGGTAAGTCTTATTAGATTTAGACCATTAGCCTCTCCTGTCAAAACTTCTGGGGATCCAAATATAACATATTTTGTATTAGCTATTCTTCTCAGCTTCACTTCACCTGTGAATTTGATGACAATGTCATATCTATGTCTTCATCTATGTCATTGATAAGAATGTCAAAAAGCACAGAACAAAGAGAGATCCCTGAGGTACTGCATTAGAGACCTATCTCCAAGTTGATATCAATCAGTTTTTAAAAACTGAGTTTATTGGTTCAACTGTTTCCACCTCTACCTAGTTATACTATCATCTAACTCACATATATTCGTCTTGCTCACAAAAGATAGCATAACAAACTATCAAATGGCTTGCTAAAATGTAAATTTTATAGGTCTATGGCATTTTCCTCATCTAGCAGTCTAGTAAACTATAAAAAAAATTATATTGAAGAACCCATTCTGGCTTCTTTTGATCACCCTTTTCTTTTAAAAGGTGGTGATTTATAAATCACCACCACTTAATAGTAAGTTCTAAAATGCTGGCAGGAATTGAAGTAAGGCTCACCAGACTATAAACCTCTTTTCAGAGGTTTGAGACATTGTTGGACTGAGAAAACAGAGGGACACAGAGATATTCCAACATAAAAGATTTCTACTTTCCATTTTCTGCTGTGTCAGAGATTAGAAAGTGAGATTAGGGAGGAAAAATGAAGGGAAATAAAAAGTTTGGAAACTGTAGCTTGTTACTTGGTGAGAACAGAGGGAGGAACCCAAGAAAGTGTGAGTGTGACTGAAAATTTGGATAGCTGTAGTACATTTCATAATTGGTCCAAGAAAGATGGTACCATGAGAAGAGAGTTGTGTGGACTTATGGTGTGGTTGCTAGAGTCCTCTCTTTGTCGACTTCCCTCCATACCCTACACAGCACAAATCAGTGAACTATGATAAAAGATGGGGAGGTTAAATTCTGTCAGGTATGGAATTTCTGAATTCTGAATTCCTTCTTGTTCTCTGCAGTTTAGTCAAAGAAGTTCACAGTAACTTTGGGCACTGGGCATCAGGACATATTTTTTTGAAAACCATGACATTTGCCAGCCTTTAATACTATGGTTTCTTTTGTTTTCTCCACAATCTTTAAAGATGAGATAATCAGTTGCTCAGAAGTCAAAATAGTGAGTTCTTTCATTACTTTCAGAAGGAATTTCTTTGGGACTGAATTCACAAATGAATTTTCTTTCAAAACTTCAAAGGTAAAACTGAAAAATCATAGCTTACTTTTCCATTCCTCATGCATGATAATCCACCACCTCTCTCTTTGCACAAGCCATCCCTCATTCTTGGACTGTGTATCCTCATCTTTTCAATCTTAGAATTCCTAAATTCCTTTTAAGCTTGACTCACATGCTACAGCCTACTTGACACTTTTTTTTTAATCCCCTCCCCGCAATCTTTTGGTGCTAGTGACTCCTCCAAGAAAGCTATCTTAATAATAATAGTATTTTTATAGTATGTGCTAAGCATCTTACAAATATTATTTCATTGGATCCTTGAAACAACTGAGAGACAGGTGATAAAATTGAGGAAACAGAGACAAACAATAAGTCACTTGTCCCATGTGACACACCTAGCAAGTTCAAATCTGGACTTGAACTCAGGACTTCCAGACTTCAGGCTTAGTGCTCTATCCACTGTGCTACCTAGCTACCTACCTTGCACTTACTTTGTATATCTCACAATTATATTCAGCTTCTTGGCCTGGAGGGTTAAAGGGAGATTGACTTCTTATTTTCTAAGAGACCTTATGCTCTGGACCTATACATCAATTTATTAAAAATCTTTTTTTCTTTTTTCTCTTTCTAGTTTGTTAGCTCAACAGTTTCTAAGTGGAGGAATTCAGTCCTGTGGAAACTTGTTCTTTGATGAGAGCAGGTAGCAGGAGTGTGCTGGTGAACTGGAGAACTGGAGAGCCAATTATTAAATTTTTACTATAAGCATTTATAACTTGGAAATTGGTAAATGCTACAAATCAGGATTTGGTTTATTGCTTTGCTGATTTTCTATACTTAAGAAAGTGATGAAGAAAATATTAATAATGTAGATTGAATTTTAAAGTGTCTTCTGCTTAGAGCACACAGTCCTCTCACAGAACTGTTGTTAAACATTCACTCCAAGGGTGGAGGGGTGGGCCTAGGTTTTTTTTTCATACTCTGGCTCTTTACACCCCAGGAGGGCTTCAGATTAACAATTACTTAAAGCTTAAATTTTGGCTCATGTCTAGGATCTACTCAAAAGGAGAAGAAGAAAGGTACTTAACATACAGTGTAGATCAGTTATAGGACAGCTATTTAGTTCTATGCATAAGAAGTACTTACACACAAGTCACATAAGCACATATTGATTGAAAATTTAAACAAAAAATAATTTACATTTCCTGTTCACTTTTCCTAAGAGATTACTTAAAATATTTAGACATGAAACAGTTTACTGAAAAGGCCTTTTTTGATTTCACCATGGCTCTGCATGATACAATATTTTTTAAAAAATGTTTTCCTAATTACAGGTAGCTTACATTAGTCTAGAGGATATGTTTATGGTATATCTCTACTTCACTTGTTTCAGTTGGGATTTTCTTGGCAAAGATACTGAAGTAGTTACCTTCTCCAGCTCATTTGTTAGACAAGGAAACTGAGGCAAACAGGATTAAGTGACTTGTCCAGGGTCACACAACTAGTAATCATCTGAGACTGGATTTGAACTTAGGTCCTTCTGACTCCAGATCCAGTGCTCTATCCACTGTACCACTTAGCTGTCCACTAACAGAAATATAATTTCCCTCTAGGAACATTTCCTCTGAACTTGAGCAGTTGAGCCCATTGTTTTAAATCAGATGTGGCTCAGTAGGAGACTGTGTAGCCCTTGAGGCAAAGAGTCTTCTTTCCTTGCCCTAGGAAGGGAAAAAAATTGGAGAAGAGTGTAGAGGCCAAAAAGGAAAGACTACCCTGAGCTAGCCCCTGTGGACTAGCTAGTCATGGCCTGGGAGGATTTCTAAATCAACTTTGTTCTCCTCAGTGGCATCTAGTGCATACTAAAGGTACACAAGTTGGGAGAGAATACTAATCTGGTCTCTTCGCTTATCTTTTGTTCTGGCGCAAATTCATTTGCATATCAAGGCAAAGAGGATCTTGATATTCTCTAACCCTAAAATAATGACCTTTATCTAAAATACAGGGTTTAGAAGAAAAGATTTCATCTTAGTCTGGGGTCCTGGGTTTGTTTTTTGTTATTTGGATGTGACTAAGGAGCTGTCCACTTGTCCTTATTAGGAAGAGCTTTTTCTAAACCTGATACCCTCTAAGTTAGGAGCTGAGATGATAAGCAAAGGTCCGTGAAGAGATGGGGGGGGGGGGGGGGGGGGAAGGGGAGGTAGCAGTAAGATGGTAACAAGAACTCTAAGACCAGCAAAGTGATATGCCTAGGGGAGAGCACAGAAACCCAGAAGAAAGTTTGTTGTTTGTCCTTCATTCTTGAAGAGGGCCATGACACCAGGGAGGTGATGCCATGACATGCAAGTGAATTGGATTTCAGTGAGGGAGGCCTATGCAAAGTCACCAGCCTCACTTTCTCCTCTGGAGCCATCTGGGTCCAGTGGCAGGATATAAATCAGGCTCTGAATGCATTGGGGGACCTTAGGCTTTTCAAGATAAGGTCTTTAATAGGTCTCAGTTGCCCAGCTGCAAGTCCACCAGAAGCAGGCCCAGAGAGAGCAACACTGACATCATCTTGAAGACATCAGGAGTATTGGAGAAGGAAAGTTCTTGCCTACTTTATTCTTATGCTATTTCATTAAATACCTTTTTTTTTTTTTTTAGAAAATTGTATCTTTTGACTTAAAAAAAAGCAACCCCATAATGGAGACCTTGAATTATGGTTTTGAGTGGATATGGACCCACCAAATATCTTGAACCTAGGGTAGCTAGTCTGAGAGGCTTATGCCTTATCAGCTTCACTTATGTTGAATAATTTATATATGGATACTCTATGTGGTCCTGAAGGAAGGTAGGAGTGGTATGGGGAGGGCAAGGACTGCTATGAGTTGACAACTACCGTAATAATCTTCTTCTTTCCACCTCTATTTCCAGCCTGTTTTGGCCTGTACAGAGTGGGGAAGATGAGAATGGCTAGAAGATGGTTTGCCAAGTTGTAAATGGTTCTAGCTTAGTCTCAGCACATTCTATTTATTTTACTTTTCAGTCTGTCTGAAAGTAAAAATTTCCAGAGCTGAAAATTGTATATGTTGTCAGCCTTCCTTTCTCACTCCAAAGTGAAAATGAATGTTCCAACCTTTCCTCATGGTGCCCTAAGATTGTCCTGACTTTCTCCATCCCAATTGAGACTAGAGAAGTCCCAGTTTTGTCAGTATTTTGTAAATTCATGTGTACACCTCTGTGTGGCTGTGATTGATTATAAATTTTAACTTCCTATTGTCTGTGATACATATTTTCAACTGTATACCATTTCCCCATCAGAATAAGAGTCGCAGAGGTCAGGGACAATGTCTTACTCTTCTGATTCTCCATATTAGTACATAGGACAGAGATCTGCCCACAAAGGGATACTTAGTACAGAACACATCATATATGTAAAGGCATGGGCTTCTACCCCCACCCCAATTGTTACTATTCTCATTTCCATTTTGGTGGCCAAAATCCATTTGTGAAGGATTTCTGAGGAGTAATTGCCCTTGGAGACAGAGTTTTCTCTTTCTCTCCTTCTTTCCCTCCATTGATCAGATGATAGATGACCTGGTGAATGATGAAAGGTCAAAAGATTTAGAATGTCCACTAGGATATGCAACATTGCCCCTGGACTGCAGTGGCTGATAGCAGCATCTGTATCAAGAACTGAAAGAGATACTGAGAACAAATTAGACACATCAAGGAAAGGAAGCTTTGGAACTCTACAAAGACACTGACTCTCAGAGCCCAGAATAAAGCTACACCTGAGTAACTTCATGAGGACTTCTCAAAGGGAGAAAGAGATTTTGGGGAAACCAGGAACTATGAGTTTACCCTTTGGTCAAATGGGCTCTCTAGGTTTGAGCTCATTCTCCCTAGGGATCTTGTGTGTATAAGGGGAGGCTATACCTCCAGTTTGAGGAAATTATTTTATAGCTACTGTTGTTGCTAAACACTCTCAATAAATCCCTTCTCTGAAAGCTACTACATTTCTACTGGTTGATTGACAATGGAGGGCATACTGGATAGTGACTCATAAGCACCAATAACAGAAACACCAGCCTCTGAGACTTAGTACTACACCCCTGAAGGGAGCAATTGTCTTTACTCTCTAGGAACTCAGTCTGCCAGGACTTGCAGAAGTTGGGAGAGAAGTCTGAAGGAGGGGGGAGGGCAGGGAGACTGCATAGGGCTGACCAATGATTTGATTCTAAATTATATAGGTCTCTCAATATCCTAATCCACTAGAGATGTTTGGTCTCTTGTTTTGTTTTTGTTGTCTGTCCATTATCATCATCGGAGAGGTGATAACCACGACTTGCAAGTGAATTGGACTTAAGTGAGGGGGAGCTGTTCAAGGTCACCAGTTTCACTTTCTCTTCCAGAGCCATCTGGTTTGGTCTTTCTGGGTAAGAGGGCATCCTTAACTGTGGGTGTTGGGTGGGGCAAGGATTTGTTGTTCTTGAGTTGACATTTCCGACTATGACACCATTTGGGATTTTCATTACAAAGATCTTGGACTGGTTGGCCATTTCTTTCTCCAGTTCATTTTATAGATGAGGAAATGGAGGCAAACAAGGTTAAGTGACTTTCCCAGGATCACATAGCTAGTAAATGTCTAAGACTGGATTTGAACTCAGGAAGATGGGTCTTCCTGACTCCAGGCCAGAGCTCTATCCACTGAGTTAACTAGGGTGGAATTTATAATTGCACTTTTTCCCCTAGAAATCTTAGGATTTTTTGACCAAAAGATTTAGAGTTTGAAGGGAGTCTAGATACCATCTAGTCCAGCCTTCTCATTTTATAGAGGGGAAACTGAGACCCAGGGAAGCTGCTGGCCCAACTAAACTCATGCCCAGTCAACAAGTAATGTGTCAAAGTCAGTATCTGAACGTGAGTTGTTTGACTTTCAATCCACTGCATTTGTTATTACACTACAGATATTTCTTAAACTTTTGCCATTCTAATGACTTTTGTCCACTTTTCATCTAGAAGAGCTGAGGAAAGCCCCGTGCCCTGTCTATCTCCACTCCTGGAATACTCTCCCTCCTTACCTCCATTCCTTTGAATCCCTTACTTCTTTCAAGGCTCAACTCAAATGCCCTCTTTTGCAAGCCTTTCCCAGTCTCTTCAATGGGAACCTCCCAGTGACTTCAATCCTCTGTATCTTACTTTTTATGTAAATGTTGTCTCCCTAACTAGAATGTAAACCTAGGTTTTTTCTTTTGCTTTGTATTCCCTTTACTCAGCACTGTGTTTAGCACTTAGCATACACTTAATGGATGTTTACTGATTGACTTTGTAACAAAGACTCAGAGCTGCCCTTTCTCTTAATATTAATTTTTTTCATAATTTAAAAATACTTTATTGCTAAAAAATGCTAACCATCATCTGAGCCTTCGGTAAGTCATGATCTTTTTGCTGGTGGAGGGTCTTACCGATGCGGATGGCGGCTAACACATCAGGATGGTGGTTGCTGAAAGTTAGGATGACTGTAGCAGTTTCTTCCCTCCCCCCCCAATTTTTTAACATTTTTATTGACAGTTTTGAGTTCTAGATTCTACCTCTTTCTTCCCTCCTTCCCCTTTCCCCTCTCTGAGATAACAAGCAATCAGGTGTAGGTTATATATATATATATGCAATTTTGTAAAACATTTCCTTATTAGTCATTTTATACAAGACTCAAATAAAAGAAAAAAATGAAAGTGAAAAATGGCATGCTTCTGTCTGTATCCAATCAATATCAGTTCTTTCCCTAGAGGAGGTTAGTACGCTTCGTTGTTAGTCCTTTGGGATTGTCTTGGATCATTGTGTTACTGAGAATAGTTAACTCATTCACAGTTATTCATCAAGCAATATTGCTGTTACTGAGTACAGCGTTTTCTTGGTTTTGTTCACTTCAGAGTTGCCCTTCTTAGTTCAAGCTGAACGTGTGGGAGATTTGGTGCAGCATGTTATTCAGGGTAAAACACATCACATTCTTGTTTGACAAAAAAAATCTCCTTTTGGCCGCTGAACTGGAGGGATTGGTGGTTCGGTGGACCTTTTAAAAGAAGAAACAAGCTTATTTTGGCTACATTCCTCTTAGTTGTGATTCTCCAGGTGGCATCATGTGACTTCAGTAATGGGTAGGGAAGATAGGTTCTCCTTTACTCTGGTATCCTGGTGACCCCAAAGCTGTTCTCCATATGGAATGTAGACTCAACTAAGCAGGCTTTAATTGTCAAACATTTTAGAACAGAGCCCTAGCTAGAAATTGTCTCCTCTTTTTCGTAAAGGTCCATTGAGCAGCCAATAAGGGAACTCTATCATATGAGAGTAAAAGCCCATTAGCCTGGATTCATATGTGGCCAGAAGCCAGCACCCCAGTTCCCACGTGGTCATCGTAATTAGGAATGGCAGCTTCTAAGCCCTTGTTAAAATTGATTAATTGATTTGGGGAAAACAGATTTCAAAAGGTACAGAGAGAGGACATATAGAATCCTGTGGTCTAAAACTCTCTACAAGGGAGGTTATCTCAGCAGGGTTAGGAGATACTTAAGAATGGAAATCTGAGAACACAAAAAGGACAGATTCTGATGAAGGGGCAAAGGAGTTTTCTAAAGGGACCAGCATGGACACACAGGGAAGTCAAAGACTTGCGGAACCTCAGAGATGGAAAGTTGTTCAGAGGTGGCCTTGTCCTATTCATCCCTTAAGATCCCCTCAGGAAGCTTTGCTCCAAGGCTTCTGAGTTCATCCTCTTGGTAGAGAGGTGATGGACTCTGCTCTTGGAATGCTAGATGAGCTCTCAGGCATCATCAATGTGTCTGCTTTGATTTTAACTACTTTTCTTTGCTACAAGAGACAGGTATATGAGGGAAGTGGTATTGAGAAATGATAATGTAAAAATGCTCCCTAAATCAATAGAATATACTTTTTAAAAAATTTCATGCCAAAAATAAAAGATCTCTAGTAAGGGGGCTTTCATTGTCTCTTGAGGCACTTCACTCTACTTTAGAATAACTACTTTTAGCCAAGTATTTTCCTTTTCTCAAGTCTCAATTTGCCTCTTTGCAACACCTATTACTCCTGGTTTTCCCCTCTGGGGAAAAGCAGAGCAAGCCTAATCTAGTTTCTTTTTCATGTGACAGCCCTTTAAATACTTGGAGACAGCTATCATATCCTTCTCTAAGTGTTCTCTTCTCCAGGCTAAACACCCCCAGTTCCTTTAGTCAATCTTTATAAGGCACAAACTCAAGGGTTTTTATCATCCTTGTCTTTTTCTAGGCAGACACATTATTCCAAATGTGGATGGATCAGGGTAGAATACAGTGAATTATCATGATTTCTCTAGTTATGAAACTTAATACAACCCAAAGTCACATTGTAAGTTACTATTGACTTACATTGGAAGGCATAAATTTTGTTGCTAGGTACAAAGAGGGGCAAGGTCACAACCCTTTCTGTCATCTTTACCCATTCTAGTCCCTGGGCTTGGCATGGAATGTTAGGGGGATGTTGGAGAATTAAAAGGAGTTTCCTCATGATTATTTCATCCAACTTCTTTGTAGTTTTGCTAATTGGAACTGCTAAGAATATTATCCTGGGACCAAGGAATGAATTAAGAAGATATAACTTCTATGTTCTTCTAATTTTCTTGTAAAATCTCTCTTTATATCTAGGTCATGTACCATTTTTGACTTTATCTTATTAAATGATATATTGGTCCATGCCTAGTTTCTGCCATACTGCTTTCCAGTTTTCCCCATAATTTTTTTGTTTTTACCAAATAATGAATTCTTATCCCCAAATCTTGTCTTTATACCTGTCAAATACAAGGTTATTATGTTTATTTGCTGCTGTAAATTGTATGTCTGCTCTATTCCTTTGCTCTACCTTTCCATTTCTTAGTCATACCAGATAGTTTTGATAATTACTGACCTATAACTACAGCCTCTACAGCCTCCAGGTGCCAGAACCAGAGGCTCCAGTACATAAAGCCAATAACTAGGCTTGTAGTCCTCAGCACAAGAAGTGTGGGACAGTGCCCCCTTTACCCCAGAAGCAGAGATCAACTTTAAAAGTCAGAAAAAAAGGCAAACATCATGAGCAAAAAACATAGAAAAACTGAGACCATAGATTCTTATTATGGGGACCAAAACACAAATTTGGAAGAGGACAGCATTGTTACTACCTACATCTGAAACTTCAAAGAGGAATATGAACTGCTCTTAAGCCCAAAAAGCCTTCTTGGAAGAGCTCAAGAAGGTTTTTAAAAGTCAAATTAGAGAGGTAGAAGAAAAATTGAGCAGTTACTTTAAAACTACAGTTGATGAGATGGAAAAAAAATACACTGAAAAAAACAACTCCTTAACAAGTAGACTTGGCCAAATGCAAAAGGAGGCACAAAAACTAATTGAAGAAAACAATTTGCTATATATTAGAATTAGGCAAGTGAAAGTTAATCACTTTATAAGACATCAAGAAAAAAAGAAAAAAGTAGAAATTTAGACAATAATTTTATTGTATATTTGAAAGGAATAGCAATGTATGCATAGAAGTTTTGCAATTTCTTGTTCAGTCATCCCTTTTATTGTACTATGTTATGGAAATGCTTGTTTTATTCTATAAATTAAAAAAAAAATAAAAAAGAAGATATAACTTCTAGTCTTCCTGTGGTTCTACAGTTAGATAGTTTGA
Organism: Notamacropus eugenii; assembly: GCF_028372415.1. Taxonomy (NCBI): domain Eukaryota; kingdom Metazoa; phylum Chordata; class Mammalia; order Diprotodontia; family Macropodidae; genus Notamacropus; species Notamacropus eugenii. The sequence continues at coordinate 384,914,825 of NC_092873.1, read as the reverse complement.
GACAACTCTTATCCTAGGCCAACTCATTCTAACAATCCCTCAAATCTAGACATAAAGACTTGAGTGAGTCAGAATAGTAAGGTAGGGTAGGAACTTTCAGGAATGACTTAAATTTGTGTAGAAGAGCTTTCTATTGCCTCAGTCCCAGATGTCTTCATGCGGTTTCACTAATACCCCAAAGGCTGATATCATCTTTTTTTGTTTCAAAAGACCTCATGTTTCATAAGCTCCCGTGGGGAGAATATTGCCACCTTCTGGATCCCTAACATGGTGGTGGGCATAATACTCCTCACAATTCCCAAAGCACCCCTTTGTATGGACAGCCCATTTTACCTGAAAAAAATTGCTGAAGCTGCTTCAGTCTCCTGTTCAAACTTCATCAGCTGATCTGCCCAGTCAGTCTGGCAAGGAGGGCAAGATCTCCATAGGGCCATAGCTAAAACATGATGCTAATCATACAGATCTCTGCCAAAAAGACAGAATCTAATTGTAAAAAAATTAGGGTTTTTTTGGGGGGGAGGGGGCAGAGGACCATGCAAAGTGGACATAAATCCAATTGACTAGAGCCACCTCTTTAAAATATTTCACCTCTTTTTTTTAGCTCTTGTTCTAGAAGCAGTTTCAGAGGGAATTCATCTTTGTGGGGCCAAGGATACAGAATTCTCCACTTTAACCATTTAAAAATGGAGAAAAGGCAGTCTTATTCTGGGACCTCTAACTTGTTCAGTTTCTTTACAAGAGCAAATCCCCATAATCTTTTCAGATGACAGAACTATGAAATAGACAAAATTCCTGTATTTCCCCTACCAGACCATATCCTTATGATCACTCTTCTAATGATTCATTAGCTTGAGTTTTAAAAATATCCTGAAACCTTCCAAGTTGCTAGGTTGTGCAAGTCCGCCAACCTCAGACTCCCGGTGAAGGAAATGATTCCCTAGAGGATGAAAATATGTGTGTGTGTGTGTGTGGGGGGGGGGGGGGGGAATAATGAGAGATGTATAATGTTATCTTTCATTTATCCTAATCATCCCTTTTTAAAAAATTTCCCCTTACATCTCTAATCTCAGCAGAATCTGACATTTTCCAGCAAGACCGTTCCATTAGACATCATCCTTTTCATCTGTAGCCTATTGGTTTCTACTTTCCTTTGCATTGCCTCTTTCACTTATGCAGTTATTAAATGTAGGGATCTATAAAAACAACTTTTCTACCTTCTGGGCACAGCACTTAAAATTGGAAACATTCACCTCTGCCTCTAATTGCCAAATATGAAAATATACTTTATTTTCATTTTCTTACATTGGCAATCCTTCTTTTTAAAAAACATTAATAAAAACCAGGGAACACTTAACTTTGCTATATGTCAACTGTCTTCTCAAGCTCCTTAAGCATTTGTTTGGCTAAATAGAGTCAGCGGAAGATTCCTCCTTATTCTAATAAGAAGGCTCCCCATGTTCCTCTAACCATGCTGGAGCCATAGAAATGCCAGGATCCTGTATTTGCTCATTATACCAGCTGGGGCTCCCTTTCTTTTGTGTCATCTTTCCCCCACTTCAACGCAGAAGTTAGCCCTGATGTCATGGCAATCAGCCTTGGCTAATACCAAATATTTTAGCTCAGGTCAGTTCAGACTTGGGATTAGAGTGAAATGAGGTTCTGGCCAATCATAAAATGCAATAAAAACAATTTTACTTAGAATAAGATTTTAAGAGAGATAATTCCTAGCTGAACTCCAAAAACAAAAACAAAAACAAAAACACATTACCTTGCTTTACCATCAACAGTTGCAATATTAGGTTGGAAAAACATCCTTACAGGGGAGTGAGAATTCCACTAAATCTCTGACACCAACTCCCCATAGGCTGGACCTTTTATGCCTCAGGCAAGAAAGAAGCCAAACCAATGATGATACCAAGAATAGTCTTTCCTTGTCCACTCTATATCAAACAAGTAAAGCTCCTGCCATACCATCAGTTCCACTTAAGGATAGCTCTGTCAGAAAACTATTCTTTATAACAAGTCTACATTGCCCCCTTTGTACTTCTATCCATTGCTCCTAGTTTTGCTTTCTAGGGTCAAATAGGACAGTTCTAATACTTCTTCCATGTGGCAGACCTTCAAAGACCTGAAGACAGCTACCATGACCTACCCCTGAGCCTTCCTTTCTCCCACTAAACCTCCCTAGCTCCTTCATAGCATGAACTCAAGACTCTTCACCATACCACCTTCTCTGTTGATCCTGTACTGATCCCAGAAAGGCTATAAAAGACCTAAGACCCACAGGTATGGTCATCTGGGATGTGGGCAAGCGAGTAAGCTGTCTGCTCTGTAGTGGAGAAGCCCCCAGATGTCAATATCTGAATCAATGGTGTGGTTGTTCTATGCTATTTTTGGTTCTGGTATAGAGATGGAAGATACCCTAGGATAGAGACTCAGGATATATTCTTGGTTGAGGGGTAGGATATAGATGATGGTCTAGCACAGTAGACTAAGAAATAGCTGCCAGACAGGTAGAAAAGAAACAGGAGAAAACAAAGTCATGAATACCCATAAAGGAGAGAATATTCAGTAGATGGTCAAAAGTGTCAAAAAGTGAAGAAAGAGAAGAGAACTGAGAAAAGGCCTTCAGATTTAGTTATTAAGAAAGGCCTTTGAGGGGATGCCCATCAATTGGGAAATCGCTGAACATGCTGTGGCAGATAATTGAGATGAAGTACTATTCTGTTGTGGGAAATGGCGAGGAGGTAGTTTCAGAAAAACATGGTAAGACTTTTATGAGCTAATGCAAAAGGAAATGAGAAGAACCAGGACATCACTGTGTACAGTAACAGCAATGTTGTAGCGTTGATGAACTGTGAAAGATTTGACTACTTTGATCAATACAATAATCCAAGACAATTTCAAAGGAATCATGATGAAAAATGCTATCCACCTTCAGGGAGAGAGAGGGAGAGAACTGATGAAATTGGTGCAAATAGAAGTGCAATTTCCTTGCTTCGTTTTATTTTTTGCTTTGTTTGGTGATATAACTAATACAGAAATATGTTTCACAT